>NW_027361680.1:15072500-15450000 GCF_039654945.1 Dendrobates tinctorius
CAGAGAGCTCCACTCCGACTCAGACGCTAGCAAGGTGGAGGTGGGGTACTGGTATGGTTTGGTATCATCAAAGATGAACATGTGGGACCCTTTCGGGTTGAGGATGGAGTGAAGCTCAACTCCCAGACCTACTGCCAGTTTCAGGAAGACACCTTCTTCAAGTAGTGGTACAGGAAGAAGTCGGTATCGTTCAAGAAAAACATGATTTTCATGCAGGACAATGCTCCATCACATGCTTCCAAATACTCCACAGAGTGGCAGGCCAGTAAAGTTCTAAAAGAAGAAAAAATAATGACATGGCCCCCTTGTTCACCTGATCTGAACACCATAGAGAACCTGTGGTCCCTCATAAAATGTGAGATCTACAAGGAGGGAAAACAGTACACCTCTCGGAACATTGTCTGGGAGGCTGTAGTGGCTGCTGCACACAATGTTGATCGTAAACAGATCAAGCAACTGACAGAATCTATGGATGGAAGGCTTTTGAGTGTCATCGTAAAGAAAGGTGGCTATATTGGTCACTGATTTTTTTTTTGTTTTTGAATGTCAGAAATGTTTATTTCTACATTTTGTGTTGTTATATTGGTTTACCTGGTGAAAATAAACAAGTGAGATGGGTATATATTTGGTTTTTATTAAGTTGCCTAATAATTCTGCACAGTAATAGTTACCTGTAAAAACAGATATCCTCCTAAGATAGCCAAATCTAAAAAAAACCCACTCCAACTTGCAAAAATATTAAGCTTTGATATTTATGAGTCTTTTGGGTTGATTGAGAACATAGTTGTTGTCCAATAATAAAAAGAATCCTCTCAAATACAACTTGCCTAATAATTCTGCACGCAGTGTATATATATATATATATATATATATATATATATATGTATACAGTATATATATATATATACACACATATATATTGCATATATCGTCTAATAGAGGACCAGAGAACAATTAACTATTATGTACCCTGAATCCTCTAGAAAAAAGTGACATTTGGCATCAGTGACCTGATAGAGATATTAGGACATAATCAACCTGAGGGCATGATAGCACTCATAAAATTGTATTCCAGTTGATAAGAATAAATATATTCAATGTCACCTTAAGCGATGGAGTACATAGAGCGTTGATAATGGTTATTTAATTTTCCTTAAAAGGACAGATTAAGCTAGGGCCCTGAAGAGGATATTTGGTTAACAGTTTTTATATCAGCATTGTCAACCCTATATACCATTTTAGATCATAGTTAATTTCAGTCCTATCAGTGAGAAAGATAGAGTATTGCTCGTCTTGACAAGGATGGTTGAGTAAGGCACCTCTGTTGCATGTTACAAATGGAACATGAACAGTGGTTAATTTTACATAGGGACCATACCAGGGTCTTGCAGCTATGCCATACATTAAGCAATATGTTTTGTTTATTATCATACCTTGTATAACACTAATGCTGGTGCCCCTGCATGGTTCTTCTGCCTCCTCCATGCGGGGACACTGACATACTCACCGCACGTGCCATGGGGTGAGCTCGCCGTCTCCATGCTTCCTGCTCTATATTTTCTGTGCCTGCCACACAGCCTTCCCTGTGGCGCACCCAGTGCAAGCTCACTCCCCTGTTCTTAAAGGGGCAATGCGCACCCTGTGAAAATGCCCTCAGCCAGTGGTTGCGAGGCATCTACTACAAAAGGCAACCTCCTCATTATGGAGGTGCCTGAGCAATATTCTCATCTTGTTAATGATGATGCAACTAGTGAGTTGCCAGGTCCTTGATCATGAACCCCTAGTCCTTGTGTTTCCATAGTCTGAACCTGAACCTCTGGTCTTTATGTGGCCATGGCCTGAACTTGAAACTGGACCTGGCAGTCCCTTGAGTCTGAAACCGCATTTGGCGGTCCCTGTAGCGGTCCCTGTAGCGCGAAGCTGCACCAGCGGTACCTGAAGCCGCTCCGACGGTACCTGAAGCTGCACCGGTGGTACCCAAACCTGTAACCGTTCCTTCAGTGGTAGAACTTGTGTCAGTCCTGGTTAGAGTTCCAGAGTCCATACTGTCAGAGCCTGTTCCAGTATGCAAATCCAGCTTTGTTTGTGACTCCGTGTCAGTATCCGTTCGGCTCGGGGATCCGGAACCTGTGTAGTCTGAATGCCATCTGAATCCTGTCCTGCCAGTGACTCCAAGTCCAGTCCGTGTCAGTGTACCTAACCTCCGGCGTCAGCAGCAGCAGCAGTATCAAGGATTGCCTAGGAGTGGTACCTGGTGGCTACCTGCAGCTCAAGTCTGACTCCACCATCAGGAGCTCTAGTGAAAACCAGGTAGCCGCATAGCTACGCCCCTCTTAGGTAAGCTCAGCTCCATGGCACAGGGGGTCCACGAACAATGTGCGTCACCGGCATTAGTGACAGTTTGCTCAGGCCATGGACCCCGGTGATCCCCATGTCCCTCTGCTTTCTGAGTTATAGCTACAGTTGTTTCACCAGCCAGAGCAGCAGGAAAAAAACTATGTTCTATTTAAAGTCAGCGGATGCCCTATTGGAAGCCCCGATGTCAGCTTCTCCAGCCCAAAGTGCAGCACCTGCGTTCATGTGTTTTCAGACTGCATCTTACTCTCTTGAAATTCAACACATCCTGTCTGATCCACCACATTACGATGGGGATCCAAAGCAGTGCCTTGGGTTCCTAGAGCAATGCATGCAACACTAAGAATTTTTGGCCATCAGTTTCCCTCTGATCCGGTTAAAGTAGAATTTCTTATGTCCTACTTAGTAGGACAGGCCTTAGCGTGACTCAACCCCTTTTGGGAGAGAGGGGATCCTGTGACCTTGGACCTGCAGGCCTTCCTGGTGGCATTCCATAATGTCTTCGATGAGCTGAATCTTGAACCTTCAGCTACATCTTCCCTTCCCAGCTTCCAGGAGTAGCCCAGAGAAGTGATGCGTGTGAGGAAATTGTCACGCCTGCCTCTGTCCTTCCAGCGACCTCCTGTTCCCCAACTTTCTGAAGCAGCTGTCCATACTGAATCAATGCAAGTTGACCGTGTTAGGCTGGTTGAGCAGCAGCCGGAACTCAATTGTGATAAGGGATTGCGCCATTGCTGCGGTTGTGTGGAAGATCCTCATCTGTCTTTGTCGTGAGAAGTTTGAAAAACTCCAAAGCCTTGGGCCTTGGGTATGTAGGAGAGGCTACATTTGGCAAGAGTATTCCCTCTCCTCTCTGACTCTTACTGTTTCTGTATCATGTGGAGGTAGGAAATGTCTTGCTGCAGGCCATGAAGAATCAGAATCCCGCCCGACATCTCCAGAATTCAGTGAGAATGTTATCTGGTGAAGGAAAAGCCCTATCCGAAAACAGTCAAGTCGTTTCTGATCAAGCTGTGCTCCAGGTAGGGCAATTGCATACAGAGAAGATCGCCTTCCATGTGCTGTAGGGTTTATTTCATCCACTTCTCTTAGTTTCTGTGGCTGAGAACTCAAGTGCCCATTCTAGTCAGGAGGTCTGTTGACTCAGTTGGAGACAGTCATGTCCTGAGAGGTGTCTGGTCCCTGTATATCCAATTGGGCCACCAATGTCGCCATCATCCAGGTCTGCTAGTCTCAAAATAGTTTAGTGCTGACTTCTACAAAAGACTCGAAGCAGAGTCGATATCTCCACACAGTTTCGATGATTGTTTCAATGACTTGTTCCCAGGGACCTTCCCTCCTTGAAGATGTATCTTCTCAGACACCAGTTTGAAGATAGGCCTAGAGAAGGAGGAAGAACTACAGTTTGTCTATGAATATTCCAAGGTAGCTGGTCTTGCCAGGAAAAGAGAGACTTCACAATTCAAGGTTCCTGGTACTACACCTGCTTTCTCCCGCCTTGAAGATGTTTTGATGGACAGAAGCGTCTTAATTTTGAAGAAGGTGAGAGAAGTAACCTTTCTTATAGTTGACTGGAGAGAAAATGATCCTGAAGAGGAGTCGTGGGAGTCCAAGAAGACTTTTTTTATTTTTATTTTGAAAGTGCATTGAGCTGTAAGGTTGGGTTGCTGCTAAAGGAAAAAAAATCTTTAAATTTTCTTCCTTAGCGAGTGTGAAAGAGTGGAGTTTGACTGGAGTGTAAGTGCGAACGGAAGGAAGTGTGTGATTTATGATTCAGTGAAGAGGTATTTGAGAATCCTGCAGCAAATACCTGTGTGAATTATTGTGAGTTGCTGAATCGTGAATTGCTTAATGTTCCTGAAGCTAAATTCCCCAAGGCCCGTTTGTATAATTTATCTTGTCCTGAGCAAATGGCCATGAAAGAATACATCTCTGAGAGTCTTCGCAAGGGGCACATTCGCCATTCTGCTTCCCCTGGGGCAGTGGGGTTCTTTATGGTAAAAAAAAGATGGTGGTTTGTGCCCATGCCTCGATCTCCGAGAGTTGAATAAGATCACTGTGAGAAATACGCATTCCCTCCCACTTTTCCCTGATTTCTACAACCATCTGTCTGGGGCTAAGTGGTTTTCTAAATTGTATCTCGGGGGGGCATACAATCTTATCCATATACTGGAAGGGGATGAATGGAAAACTGCGTTTTTTCACCTCTGAGTGGCTGTTCAAAATTTTGGTTATGCCTTTTGGTTTGACTAATGTGTGGCTGTTTTTCAAAATTTCATTAACCATGTCTTTTCTGACTTTATTGGGCACTTCATGGTAGTATATCTTGATGATATCCTGGTATACTCTGTGGAGAAGCAGGCCCACATAGGTCATCTTCGTGCGGTTCTCCTGAGACTCCAGGAGAACGGTGTCTTTGCTAAACTAGAGAAATGTTTGTTTTTGGTCCAGGAGTTGTCTTTTCTGGGGTTCATCTTGTCGGTTGAAGGATTCCGTATGGACCCCAGAAAGGTTCACGCCATTGTGGACTGGGTCCAACCCAGAGATCTTAAAGGTCTTTAGCATTTCTTGGGGTTCGCTAATTATTATGGGAAATTTATAAGGGGCTTTTCTCAAATTGTTAAGCCCCTTATTGATTTCACTCGAAAGGGGTCTGATATCAAGAATTGGCCTGCTCCAGCCACAGCGGCATTTTCAGCGTTAAAGAAATGTTTCATGTCTGCCCCTGTATTAATTCAACTGGATCCACCTGAACCGTTTATTGTGGAGGTGGATGCCTCAGAGGTGGGGGCGGTGTTGTCCCAGGGGACCTGCCACTTTATCCAATTTAAGACCTTGTGCCTTCTTCTCAAAGAAATTCTCTTCTGCGGAAAAGAATTATGATGTAGGTAACAGAGAGTTGCTGGCCATTAAGCTGGCATTTGAAGAATGGAGGCATTTTTTGCAGGGGGGGCGATCCATCGAATCACTGTGATTACAGAACCTAAGAATCTGGCTTATATCGAGTCTGCAAAGAGGTTGACACCGAGACAGGCGAGATGGTCACTTTTTTTCTCACAATTTAACCCTGCTGTTCTGCTTGCATCCACTATACACTTATACTGCTCCGGTCATTTTTGACCGGACCTATTAAAATGCTGTTTTTGCTACTTAAAATTTTTTTTTTGAATACCTGTTGCATTATTATACTGTATGTGAACACGGTTGGTCATTATAAAAAAAAAATACGTAAAAAACTCAATATTTTTATTTATTTTGTGTTTATAAAGGTTACAAGCGCTTATTGAATTCTGCACAGAAATTACAAATTTGAGCTTAACTAACTAACTAAAACAACTGCTACTACAACCATAACAACTATAACTAACTATAACTATAACTAAAATTAACTATAGTATAAAATTTAACTGAATGCAAACATTTTGAAAAAAATAGTAAAAATAATAAAAAAAACAAAAAAAAAACAAAAACCGTTTTTTTCAGAAAATCTTCACATAATTCTATTGTTTACATTCAGGACAACAATAATACACATAGTTTATAAGCCTCATACCTGTACAGATTTGCATTCAAGGCTCAGATGCTCCAGTTCTCTCTCCAACAAAACTCAGACTGAAATGGCTGGCTGAACTGCTTACTTACTAATAAGATAATACAAGAGACACCTGACACCACCCCCTGGAATGCTGAGATAGCAGAGAGGAAAAGAAACATTTGGCAGACATGACTCATTAGCTTTTCAGGTCTGCGTTGCAGTTAGAGAACCAACACAAGGAAAATAAAAAAAAAACTCTTTTCTTTTACAATATGCAATCTTGACAACTGAATTTATTTATTTTTAGAAGAAAAGCAGGGTAAATAACATACAGAGAAAAATAGCACAGAAATTGCACAGAACTGTACTGAAAGCCAATGCGTATGGTTTGTACTGAAAGCATGTGTAAATCTGCACCTAAAGCAACTGTTTACTTCATAAGCAATAGTAGATGCAATAAGTAGTCTCAAAGGAAATTATAACTCATTTGTTTTACTCAAAAAATGGCTGAAATTAGCATAAAATGCTATTCGGTCATTTTTGACCGGGAACAGTACAAGTGTAAAAAAAAAAAATGTGTTGCAAAAACTAAACCAAAAAAAAAAAAAAAAGTATGTGGTACGACTGCATAGTGTGCCTGTGAGTGTGGTTTCGGACAGATGAGTGCAATTGGTATGCAAGTTTTGGAGGGTTTTTTGTAAGAGGTTGGGAATCTGTTTTACCTTTTCTTCAGCATATCATCATGAGACTAATGGTCAGACAGAGAGGACCAATCAGTAGTTGGAACAAATCTTGCGCTATCTGACCACAGCTCGGCAGGACTATTAGTGTTCCTCTTTGCCTGTGGCTGAACTTGCTTTTAATAATCACATTAATCAGTCCACGGGCACCTCCCCTTTCTTCTGTAATTATGGGTTTCACCCTCATTTTGGGGAATTTTCCTGGCTGGATTCAGGATGTCCTGGGGCTGATCTGGCTTTTCAATGTTTGGGGGAGGTGTGGCAGGAGGTTCAGAAGAACATTGGGGAAGCTCAGGGGAGGTATAAATTCTTTTCTGACAAGAGACAATCTGTGGGGCCAGTATTCCGGTTTGGGGATACGGTATGGTTGTCCACCAGGATTGTTAAGCTTAAGGTTCCTTCTGCGAAGTTGGGGCCCAAGTTTATTGGCCCTTATGAGATTGTGGAGGTAGTCAATCCTGTGGCCTTCTGTTTGCGCCTTCCCCCGTCTCTACGGATCCCCAATGTGTTCCATAAAGCTCTTTTGAAGTCGTTGGGGTCTTCTTCTGGGGAGTCTCCATCTCCTCCGTCACCTATTTCGGTGGATGGCCAGAATGAGTATGAGGTAGAACGGATTATGGATTCTCGCATGGTCCGTCGCTCACTCCAATAAATGGTCCATTGGAAGAGTTGCGGTCCTGAGGACCGGACATGGGTGCTGGTGTGTTCATGCAGATTGGATGGTCTGGGCCTTTCATGCTCATTATCCAGGGAGACCTGGAGGTCCTGTGGCCCCCCATTGAGAGAAGGGTACTGTCATGATCTAGTCCGAGGTTTGTTTTCTGCTATCCTCTCTCTGGACTGGTCATGCAGGGGTTAATCCCCTCTGCCTCGTTTTGGATCTGTTTTTGCTATTTCAGTTCACTGTGGCCTGCAGGTGACGTCAGTGATAGTTCATGCTTCCAGGCTCGAGCAGCTAACTCGTATACCCTAGTGATCCTTCTGCCTCTGACTTCCTGTATTAGTGTCTGACCCATTCACTATATCTGACTTTGTGTACGTTTGGTGGTTTACCTACAGTGTATGACTCGGCTTGGATAACGTGTTCCCGTCTGGCTCTGACTTCTGACTTGCCTCTGACTACGTGCATTGCTAGGACCTCTGTTACTTCGTCTTCCTGTTGGTTGCTGATCCGGCCTGTCTGACTACTCTGCCGCCTTCTAGTGTCGGCCTGCATGTCTGCACTGTGGTGCTACACAGTGAGTGCAACCCTTTTTCCTTACCAACGGTGATGACTGGTGGAGCAGTTGCATTGCAGGTTGGTTATTAATGGAACACACTCGGTGGGTCATGGTTAGCAGTGGGGTACCACTGGGGGGTCAGTATTGGGCCCGCTTCTTTTTAACATATTTATTAATGACCTTGTAGGGAGCATACAGAGCAGAATTTCAATATTTGCAGATGACAATAAACTCTGCAGGGTAATCAATACAGAGGAGGACAATTTTATAGTACAGGAGGATTTATGTACACTAGAAACCTGGGCTGATAAATGGCAAATGAGCTTTAATGGGGATAAATGTAAGGTCATGCACTTGGGCAGAGGAAATGATGTATAATTATGTGGTTAATTGTAAAACACTGGCAAAACTGTCACTGAAAAAGACCTGGGTGTATGAGTGGACGACTAATTCACATTTAGTGGCCAGTGTCAGGTAGCTGCTGCAAAGGCAAATAAAATAATGGGGTGCATTAAGAGAGGCAAAGATGCTCATGAGGAGAACATAATTTTACCTCTATATAAGTCACTAGCGCGACCACACTTAGAATACTGTGTACAATTCTGGTCTCCGGTGTATAAGAAAGACATAGCTGAACTGGAGCGGGTGCAGAGAAGAGCGACCAAGGTTATTAGGGAACTAGGGGGTCTGCAATACCAAGACAGGTTATTACACCTGGGGTTATTTAGTTTGGAAAATCAAAGGCTTAGGGGTGATCTTATTACAATGTATAAATATATGCGGGGACAATACCAAGACCTTTCTAATGATCTTTTTACTCTTAGACCTGAGACGGCGACAAGGGGGCCTCCTCTACGTCAGGAGGAAAGAAGGTTTAATCATAATCACAGACGTGGATTCTATACTGTAAAAGTAGTGAGACTATGGAACTCTGTGCCGTATGATGTTGTAATTAGAGATGAGCGACTTTGCCTCCGGGAGCGTCGAGTCGGGTTTCAGACCACCCGACTTTACCAAAAGTCGAGTCGAATGAAATCGACCGACTATCGGCAAAAGTCGGAGGTCCGACTGAAACCCGACCCCAATGCAAGTCAATGGGGAATAAAAGTCGGCAGTGAATGGAGGACAGTAAACACACAGTGCCCATTTCAATGGCAACAACATCAATTCTTATTACTTAAGCTTTTCAACCTTAATTTACTTTATAATAATAGTAACACATTGAAAACTGGGGGTTATTTGGCTAATGTTGTGGGGGGGGGGGGGGTACAGCCCAGTTAGGGAGGTGGAAAAACTGGCATATGTTGAAGTGTAGGCTTGGACATTCAGCAGCTGAAAATGGAGGAATTGGAGAAGTCGGAGGAACAGGAGGACAAAGAGAGCCATTTTGCTGGCAACCTATGTGTCACCAGGGGAAGGTGGAACAAAATCCTTTGAAACCCAGCCATAGTTCATTTTAATGAAGGCGAGATCACCTACAGCCGGGTCCTTCTTTCTGTCAGGATTGATCCAGCAACACTGAAGACTCTTTCTGATAGGACACTACCAGCAGTGCAAGCGAGCTCCTGTAAGGCATATTGTGCCAATTCAGGCCAGGTGTCCAGTTTACAGGCCCAGTAGTCAAAGGGGAATGAACTGTGAGGGAGAACATCGATAAGGGAGAGGTAGTTTTGAACTATAGTTGACAACTGCTGTCTCCTGTCTGTTGCAATCGATTCAGTATTACCAGTCGTGTGAGCGGTACTCGAGAGATCAGTCCACAACATGGTCATGAAACCCCTGTCTCCAATGCCACTTCGGCTGTGTGCACCACGAACACCTCTTCCATGTTGCCCAGTACGGCTCGTGGTAGAACCTGCACAACTGCTGTGTGCTGGGAATGCCTCTAACAAACGGTTTACCAGAGTTGCTTGTTTGTTCGCCAATATTAGCTCTAGGTTCTCCTGTGGCATGATGTTCTATAATTTGCCTTTATAGCGTGGATCGAGGATGCTGGCCAACCAGTAATCGTCATCCTTCATAAATTTGGCAATGCGGGGTCCCTTTTTAGGATCCGCAAGAGACAATCACACATGTGGGCCAGTGTTCCAGGTGTCAATGATGCACTGCCAGTGGTGGGTGGATGAGCACTTTCTGCCAAATCCACATACCTCCAGTCACGCACAAACCCTGTACCTGACCTTGGCAAGCCAACATTTTCTCTTGCCCCCTGAGAAGCATCCTCCTCCCCAAAATAATCATCCCCCTCATCCTCCGTCTCCTCCTCCTCTTCCTCTTCTTCCTCCACCTCGTCCAGGACAGTTCCCTAAGCAGACAATGCCTGACTGTCATCAAGGCTTCCCTCCTCCGCTGCAGATGCCTGATCCTTAATGTGCGTCAAAGTTTGCATGAGCAGACGCATAAGTGGGATGCTCATGCTTATGATGCACTTACCAGCCGTATGCATTCCTCAAAACACTGAAGGACTTTACAGACGTCTTTCAGCTTTGACCACTGCACACCTGACAACTTGATGTCTGCCCTCAAACTGCCTGCTTGTGTATCCTCCCACAAATGCATTACAGCCTGCCTCTGTTCACACAGCCTCTCAACCATGTGCATGGTGGAGTTCCACCTTGTTGCAACGTCTATGATTAGGCGGTGCTTGGGGAGGTGGAGCGATCGCTGCAGCCTCTGCATACGACTGGAGTCTATGGGCGAGCGACGGATGTGCGAGCACAGTCTTCGCACCTTATGGAGCAGGGCTGGTAACTCCGGATAATTATTTATGAAGCACTGCACCACCAGGTTCAAGGTGTGAGCCAGGCAAGGTATGTGTCTGAGTTTTGCCAGGGCTATGGCCTTCAGTCGGAGCAGGTGCACGTGTGCTACCTTAGGTTTTGTAGTCCATCCATGCTTGCAAGTGCATGGTGTTTACATGTCTAAGTAAGCATGCAACTGGTATTCAAATTTCGGAGATTTTTCCCTCGTCTAAGGGTCCTTCCGCACTTCTTACAGATAACCTTTGCATCATCAATAGGATTTTGGTAAAAAAAAGTGCCACACTGCACTCTTCCTACTATGGGAAGAATTTTCAGGGCTTGCACAATGTGCTAATTTGACTATCTGGCCAAGCTGTCCTGCAACCCTTTTTGTTTTTTTAACACGTTTTTGGATTGCTACGGGCCTGCCAGATAACCGCAGCTGCGATGTTAATGCCTGCTGCAGATCCTCCTTCTCTTCTGAGCTATTGCCAGCGGCACCATCTTCCCCCAATGGATGCCAATCCGGGTCAACAACTGGGTCATCCATCACCTCCTCTTCAATTTCACCTGCACCTTCCTCTGTGTCACCGTGTAAGGTGGTATAGTATGTGGGAAGGGACATCTGAGTTAAATCAGGGTCAGAATCTGGCTCAGTAGACTGCGAGGGCAATGCAGTGCTCTGGGTGAATGTACCAGTAGAATCATATAGCACTGGCTGTGCATCAATGCACTCCATCTCATATTCATGTTGGACTGGGGAATTCAGGATTTCACTTGATAACTTAGGCATGGTATGTGAAAAGAGCTCCAGGGAGTAATCTGAAGTGTGGCCTGCTGCATCCTTCTCTTTTGGTGGGGGTGAAGGACACAAGGAAAGGTGTTGTTCCTGACCAGGAGCCTGCACTGACGACTCAGTGCTTGCAGTTTTTGAAACTTCAGAAGAGGAGGCGATAGAGCTGGAGGCTGTTTTGGCAATGTAAGCCAAAACCTGTTACTGATGCTCCGGCTTTAAAAGCGGTTTACCTACTCCCAGAAAAAGGAGCCTTCCAGGCCTTCTGGAGCCAGATGATGATGCAGGCTCAACACCTCCTGCCTTAGGTGCTATTGTGCTTTTGGCACTACCAGTAGATGCACCACCACCACCATCAGTACCAGCTGCCCCCCCGGCCCACGTCCGCAGCCTTTTCCACCATACTTCCTCATGTTTGGGAAAATGTACCAAAAATACCAGCAGATATATGGTACTGTATGAGAAGCGTACAGCTGTATATGGTGTAGGGAAAAATTTTAATCTCTGTATATATTTACGGAGTCACACACAGACGTTCACTCAGTATGGATTTGACCAAAATACAAACAGCAGATATACAGTACTGTATGAGGAGCGTACAGCTGTATGCGGTGTAGGGGAAAATTTAAATCTCCGTATTTATTTACGGAGTTACACACAGATGCTCTCTCAGTATGGATTTCACCATGATACAAACAGCAGATATACGGTACTATATCAGAAGCATACAGCTGTATACGGTATAGGGGAAAATTTAAATCTCCGTATTTATTTCTGGAGTCACACACAGATGCTCACTCAGTATGGATTTGACCGTAATACAAGCAGCAGATATACAGTACTGTATGAGGTGCGTACAGCTGTATATAGTGTAGGGGAAAATTTAAATCTCCGTATTTATTCACGAAGTCACACACAGACGCGCTCTCAGTATGTATTTGACCGTAATACAAACATCAGATATACGGTACTGTATGAGGAGCGTACAGCTGTATACGATGTAGGGGAAAATTTAAATCTCTGTATTTATTTCTGGAGTTACACACAGATAGTCAGCATGTATTTGTCCGTGATACCAGCCGGTACACGGTAGTGTGTGAGGAGCGTACAGCTCTATACGGTGTGGGAAAAAATGAACGGTCGGTAACCGTGCAGAAAAAAGAAGAAAAGTATTAGTGCTGTGTAAAAAGCAGTCTGCACAGCAGTGTACACACAGCAATACAGCTATCAGGCAGCCTAATAACCAGCGCTGCTGCACACAGGAAAATCCTCCTCTGTCACTGCACACTAACTGTACAGCACAATTGCTATCAGCACAAGCACATAAGAACTTCTTATAGCTTTACAGCCCTAACTTTCTCCCTACTGATAAACAGCAACCTCTCCCTACTGTTAAGATCGGCAGAAGTAAAATGGAGGTCGGAGATCAGGGCTTTTATAGGCCCTATGACGCCCCACCAAAGCAAGCCAATCACTGCAATGCCCTTCTCTACGATGGTGGTGGACACTGCACATGTCATCTCGTTGCCCACAGTGTATGTCCTTGCTCATTGGCTGAAAAAAAGGCACCTGCAAGTATTCTGGGAAATCCGACTTTGGCGCTCGTTTTGCCGACCACATGGCCGACTTCACGATATGGTCGGGTTTCAGATGGCGAATCCTGACTTTGGCATAAGTCGGCGACTTATGAATCTGGCCGACCTGTTTCGCTCAACTCTAGTTTTAATGAGTGATTCACTACTAAAATTTAAGAAGGTGATAAAGTATAATATTACATGTTATATATACTAGATTCCATGATAGGGTGTTGATCCAGGGAAAAAAGAAGACTTAGGGGAGACCTAATATATATGTACAAGTATATCAGAGGGCAATACAGAGATCTCTTCAATGAACTGTTTGTACCAAGGACTGTGACAAGAACAAGGGGGCATTCTCTTCGTTTGGAGGAAAGACAATTTCTGCACCAGCATAGAAGAAGGTTCTTCATGGTAAGAGCAGTGAGGCTCTGGAATTCTCTTCCTGAGGAAGTGGTGATGGCCAACTCACTGAATGAATTTAAGAAAGGAATGGATGCTTTTCTTGTGAGTAACAGTATAGAAGGTTATGAATAACATAATATTATAGGTAGATGGTTGACCCAGCTAAGGGGAAGGAATTTTTTTCCCTATGGAGAAAATTGGCTTCTACGCTGTGGGTTTTTTGCCTTCCCCAGGATCAACAATGCAGAACAGCTGCACTAAAAATAGGCTGAACTAGATGGACATAAGGTCTTCCTTCAGCCTTCAAAACTATGTTACTATGTAACTAGTCTGATTGCCGTATATGGAGTCGGGAAGGAATTTTTTTCCCCAATGTGGAACTTAGTGTTTGCCGCATGGAGGTTTTTTGCCTTCCCCTGGATCAACATGCTAGGCTATGGGTTGAACTAGATGGTCTTAAAGTCTTCATTCAACCTTAAAAACTATGTTACTATGTTACTATGAGTCTGGCTCCACTTCTTCAGACAGTCCTGGCGGGATTGAAGAAGAGGGTGTGTAATACTAATGCCGGCGCCGACATACTGCCCTGGCTGCGTGGCGAACTCTGTGTCTCCTGCTTCCTGCTCTCTGCTTACTGTACATGATGCACAGTCTTCCCGGTGGCTCTCATAATGCACTTGCTCCCCTGTTATTAAAGGGGCAGAGTGTGCACTGTGAAAATGCCCCCATTCAATGGCTGGGAGGCATCTAGAATAAAAGGCACCCTCCCCAGTAGGGAGGTGCTTGAGTAATGTTCTCCCTTGCTTGTGTTGGTGCAACAAGTGAGCTGCCAGGTCCCTGATCCTGAACCCCTGACCCTTTTGTGGCCAGAGCCAGAGCCTGTACCCAAACACCTGATTCTTATGTGGCCAAGGCCGGAACTTGAAACCTCACCTGGTGGTCCCTTGAGTCTGAAATACCGTCTGGCAGTCCCTGTAGCCTGAAGCCGCTCTGGCGACACCTGAATCTTGAAGCCTGAACCTGTATTATATTGCTCACCCATACACTATTATGTGTTCTTGGGTCCATTTCTTTGCATATAACCAGGCCCGGATTGGCAATATAACTAACCGGGCATTTTCCCGCTGGGCCGCTGTCACGTGGGCTGCGGGCGGCAGCGCCCGATCATCTGGCCGCTTGCCAGCTGCTGCGGCCACTGTTGCTCCTGCCGCCGGCCCTCTGCGGGCACGGCGGTGATAGTTTCAAGTTCCTCCCGCACTGCAGGGAGATAAGCCGCCACGCACCCCCCACGCCCCCATCCTCGCCTTAGCATGAGACCCCCTCCCCCCAGCCACTCACAGCGTCGCACTCACTTTCCTGCTCGCTCTGTTCGCAGGACCTGTGATGAGGTCACAGGAGGGGAGGAGTCAGGGGGTCACATGATCAGCAGGAGCCTTTGTCCAGACCCCCGATCATGTCACCCCTGACTCCGCCCCTCCTGTGACCTCATCACAGGTCCTGTGCGCTCAGCCTTGCCTCTACCGTCTGCAAGACTCTGCTTTGCTGTTGTCATGGTGCTGGTTGAGGTATGTATGTGTGGGGTCAGGAATTACAGTGTGGCTGTAGCAGAGCTGTGTGTGTACGAGGTGTACAGAGCAGAGCCGTGCGTGTACGAGGTGTACGGAGCGGAGCCGTGTGTACGAGGTGTACGGAGCGGAGCCGTGTGTACGAGGTGTACGGAGAGGAGCCGCGCGTGTACGAGGTGTACGGAGAGGAGCCGCACGTGTACGAGGTGTACGGAGAGGAGCCGAGCGTGTACGAGGTGTACGGAGAGGAGCCGCGCGTGTACGAGATGTACGGAGAGGAGCCGCGCGTGTACGAGGTGTACGGAGAGGAGCCGCGCGTGTATGAGGTGTACAGAGAGGAGCCGCACGTGTACGAGGTGTACGGAGAGGAGCCGTGTGTACGGAGAGGAGCTGTGTGTACGAGATGTACGGAGCGGAGCCGTGTGTGTACGAGGTGTACGGAGAGGAGCCGCGCGTGTACGAGGTGTACGGAGAGGAGCCGCGCGTGCACGAGGTGTACGGAGAGGAGCCATGTGTACGAGGTGTACAGAGCGGAGCCGTGTGTGTGTGTACGAGGTGGAGCCGTGTGTGTACGAGGTGTACGGAGAGGAGCCGTGTGTACGAGATGTACGGAGCGGAGCCGTGTGTATGTGTTCGAGGTGGAGCCGTGTGTGTACGAGGTGTACGGAGAGGAGCCGTGTGTACGAGGTGTACGGAGAGGAGACGTGTGTACGAGATGTACGGAGCGGAGCCGTGTGTGTACTAGGTGTACGGAGAGGAGCTGCGCGTGTACGAGGTGTACGGAGAGGAGCTGCGCGTGTACGAGGTGTACGGAGAGGAGCTGCGTGTGTACGAGGTGTACGGAGAGGAGCCGTGTGTACGAGGTGTACGGAGAGGAGCCGTGTGTACGAGATGTACGGAGCGGAGCCGTGTGTGTGTACGAGGTAGAGCCGTGTGTGTACGAGGTGTACGGAGCGGAGCCGTGTGTATGAGGTGTACGGAGCGGAGCCGTGTGTGTGTACGAGGTGGAGCCGCGCGTGTACGGAGCGGAGCCGTGTGTATGAGGTGTACGGAGCGGAGCCACGCGTGTACGGAGCGGAGCCGTGTGTACGAGGTGTACGGAGAGGAGCCGCGCGTGTACGAGGTGTACGGAGAGGAGCCGTGTTTTCGAGGTGTACGGAGAGGAGCCGTGTGTACGAGGTGTACGGAGAGGAGCCGTGTGTACGAGGTGTACGGAGAGGAGCCGTGTGTACGAGGTGTACGGAGAGGAGCCGTGTGTATGAGGTGTACGGAGCGGAGCCACACGTGTACGGAGCGGAGCCGTGTGTACGAGGTGTACAGAGAGGAGCCGCGCGTGTACGAGGTGTACGGAGAGGAGCCGTGTGTACGAGGTGTACAGAGAGGAGCCGTGTGTACGAGGTGTACGGAGAGGAGCCATGTGTACGAGGTGTACGGAGCGGAGCCGCGCGTGTACGAGGTGTACGGAGAGGAGCCACGCGTGTACGAGGTGTACGGAGAGGAGCCACGCGTGTACGAGGTGTACGGAGAGGAGCCGTGTGTAAGAGGTGTACGGAGAGGAGCCATGTGTACGAGGTGTACGGAGCGGAGCCGCGCGTGTATGAGGTGTACGGAGCGGAGCCGCGCGTGTACGAGGTGTACGGAGAGGAGCCACGCGTGTACGAGGTGGACGGAGTGGAGCCATGTGTATGGAGTGGAGCCATATGTGTACGGGATGTACGGAGCGGAGCCAAGTGTGTACAAAACATACAAAGCGGGCTTTTCCCATGGACACAGGAGTACACGGCGGAGCCCCGAGGAGCATTTTAAAACACACACATGACGTTCCACCTGAAGTGATGTGCTGGAAGCTGACCGGAAATGAGAATTTCTTGAGGAGATTGTGACGGAACCAGGAATGCTTCAGATCCATCACCGTGTCCTCCTCCAACAGCGCAGACAGCAGGACCGCCTTGGAATCGGGGATGCCGGCCATGTGAGCGGATCATGATAGGTCCTGCACCGGGAGGCTCAGGTGGGCACTACAATGGGAGCCGGGCTGCTATAGTATCTTTGTAGAATCTTTCTTTATTACTTTCTCTCTTTTTCTTTCTTTCTCTGTTCTTTCATTCTCTGTTCTGTCTTTCCCTCATTTTCTTTCTCTCTCTGTTCTTTCTTTCTCTCTCTGTTCTTTCTTTCTCTCTCTAATCTTTCTTTTTTCTCTCTCTGTTCTTTCTTCCCCTCTTTCTTTCTTTTTCTTTCCTCTCTTTCTCTCTGTTCTTTCTTTCTTTTCTTTACTTCTTTCTCTCTCTGTTCTTTCTCTGTCTCTCACTGTTCTTTCGTTGTCTCTCACTGTTCTTTCTTTCCCCTTTCTTTCTCGCTCTCTCTGTTTTATTTTTTTCTCTCTCTCTCTGTTTTCTCTCTTCCTTAGTGCCAGCCACTGTGCCCTCAGTACCAGTCAGTGTGATCAGCAGTGCTAAATGGGTGCGATTAGGTGTGGACATGGGTGTGACTAGTTGTGAAATGAATGTGGCTGGGCGTGGCCAAAATATGCAGCGGCGCGCTATGCGCGCCGCAGTCTTTGTCCATCTTTCCCTTCTTCAAAAGTTGGGAGGTATGATAGGGGCGGCTATGACCAGGGGGTCTGGTTGCCCAATAGAGAGCAGTTCTGCCAGGAATTCTGTAATCATGCATACAAAAGGGGACAGAGATTTGGGAGGAGTACTGTACCTAAAAGCAATAAATAGGACTGAGCTGAAATACTGGGCACAGCTGTGACTACATGTTATATAGTCGTGTTAATCTCCTCTCACTTCTTGTAAACTACAAGTGTACAAAGATATTATGTAGTCACCATGTGACTAGTGGGCCTGTGTAACTTCAAATGCCAGGGCTGAATTTTAGTCCCAGTCCGGCCCTGCATATAACCCTCAAAAAATGTGTTTAAAATATTATATTATCCATACTATATTGCTCATCCATAGGGTATTACGTCTTCATTTCTGTGGTAACTAACCCTCAAAAAAATTGTTCACTTTTTTGTGTTATATTGCTTATCCATGCAGTATTACGTGTTCTTGGTAGATTATGGTGGTATCTAACCCTCCAAAAATTGTTCATAAGTGTATCTGTATTATATTGCTCACCCATAAACTATTACGTGTTCTTGGGTCCATTTTGTTTTTATGCAACCCTGAAAAGACTTGTTTAAAAATGTATCTTTATCATATTGTTCATCCACGGTGCAATATGTCTTATGTGCATTTCATTGCTATCTACTCCTCTAAAAACTTTTAAAAAAATGTATTGGTATTATATTGCCCTTCCATACAGTATTACAGGTTCTTGAGTCCATTGCTTTGGTGTATAACCCTCAAAAATCCCTTGGTATTATATTTTATATTGTTCATCCATAGACTTTTACATATTCTTTGGTAGATTTCTGTAATATCTAAGGCTCAAAAAACTTGTTAAAAAATGTATCAGTATTATATTTCTCATCCATAGGGTATTATCTTTTCTTGGGTGCATTTTGTTGCTATCTAAGCCTCTAAAAACTTGTCTAATAATGTATTGCTATTATATTGCTCATCC
Source organism: Dendrobates tinctorius (assembly GCF_039654945.1). Lineage (NCBI taxonomy): Eukaryota > Metazoa > Chordata > Amphibia > Anura > Dendrobatidae > Dendrobates > Dendrobates tinctorius. The sequence goes on from NW_027361680.1 coordinate 15,091,002, forward strand.
ATAGACTTTTACATATTCTTGGGTAGATTTTGATGGTATATAATCAATCAATCAATCAAATTTATTATCGCCAAGTACATATTACATATATACAAGGAATTCTTTGTGGCAAAGAGGCAACATAATATATAACAACAGATACAACAAGTAACATCTAACAAGACAGATACAGTATATAGTCTACACATGACGATTTAATTGTTGAACAGAGAGTGGATAGAAGCTGTTCATATGGCGGTTGGTGCTGCATTTGGGGACTCTGAAGCGACGTCCTGAAGGGAGTAGTTGGAATGAGGAGTGTCCCGGGTGAGAGGGATCGGATGAAATTTTCAATGCGTGGGATCGAATACTCTTATCATAAAGATCCTGGATTTTAGGCAGGGGGAACCTATAATTCTCTCTGCTGTTCTGAAAGTCCTTTGTAAGCGGAGTTTGTCATGCGCAGTGGCTCCCCCATACCAGACTATCAGAGAGGAACAAATCACAGATCTGATGACAGCATTAAAGAACAAGATCAGCAGATTCTTAGACAAACCATATCTTTTCAGCTGACGCAGGAAGAACATCCTCTGTTGTGCTTTTCTTATAACAGCATCCATGTTTTTCCCCCATTTAAGATCATGAGAGATGATAACACCAAGGAATTTGGTCTCTGTGACCCTAAGAACCACTTCGTCATGGATGTAGATTGGAAGTATCTCATGTTGATCTTTCCTAAAATCCACAACCATCTCAGCAGCTTTTTAAGTGTTGAGTACAAGATTATTGGCTTTACACCAGTCACATATTCTTTTCACCTCACTCTGATACAAAACTTCAGCATTTCCCCTGATGAGACCAATCAGTGTCATATCATCGGCAAATTTCAAGATTTTTACTGAGTCTGCTGAAGAGATGCAATCATTCGTATAGAGGGAAAACAGTAACGGGGACAAAACACACCCCTGAGGTGCCCCGATGTTTGTGACCAAGGTGTCCGAAGTGAATGGTCCAACTTTTACACTCTGTATCCTGGCTGTCAGGAAGTTATAAATCTACAAGCATAAGTTGAGAGGGACTCCAAGAGCTACCATTTTCTTATGAAGTAAATTCGGATCAATGGTATTGAACGCTGAGCTAAAGTCCATGAAAAGAATCCGGACATATGAGTGCAGTTCATCTGTATGATCCAAAATGTAGTGCAGTGCCAGATTGACAGTGTCGTTTGCCGAACGATTCTCCTTATAGACAAACTGAAGCGGGTCCCATAGCTTCTGTGTGAATTTTGTCAGGTGGGACATCATAATTCTTTTGAAGACTTTCATAGCTACAGATGTGAGTGCTACTGGTCTATAGTCGTTCAACTCAGAGGATCCCACTTTCTTGGGGACAGGGATAATTGTGGAACTTTTCCAACACTGAGGTACAACGCACTCTTTCAGTGACACATTGTATATATTTGTCAGTATAGGGGCAAGCTGGGTAGCACATACTTTCAGACACATTGGAGATACACCATCAGGGCCAGGTGCCTTTTTGACCTTAAGTCCCTTCAGGATGCGTATCACCTCTGCCTCGGAGATCACTACCTGGGTGTTGCACAATGAATGATCTTTATATGAACAGACTGAGGAGCTTAGAGATGAATAGCCACTGTGTGTAGAGCTTGCCTCAAATCTGCAGTAGAATTCATTTAACTCTGCTGCCAGACTTCTGCTGAGGTTCACTATAGTGGGGTGGCTTTTATAATTGGTGACCTCTCTTAATCCTCTCCATGCAGATCTAGTATCTTTTGATGAGAACCTTTCCTCCAGAATCTTTGCATACTCGTGTTTGGCTAACTTGATCTCTTTAGATAGCGAGTTCCTAAGTTTCTTGAATTCAGTAATATCGCCTGCTTTATAAGCCTCCTCTTTTCTCTTACGGATCAACCTGACTGTATTTGTAAACCACGGCTTGTTGTTTCCCCCGAAAGTGGGCAGATTTGGATGGAATAAACGTGTCTTCACAAAAACGGATATATGAGGACACTGCATCAACCCATTCATCCAGACCTGAGCATGTTTCCTGGAATACCTCCCAGTCCGTGCATTCAAAGCATGCTTGTAGTTGCAATTTTGCCTCCTCAGACCATGTCTTCTTTGTAAAAACTGTAGGTTTGGATGTTTTCAACCTTTGCCTGTAGGCTGGAATTAATTGAATTAGACAATGATCTGAAAAGCCCACTGCTGCTCTCCTCACTGCCCTGTAGGCCCCTTTTATGACTGTATAGCAGTGATCAAGCGTATTGTTCTCTCTCGTGAAGCAATTTATGTTGAATCTATTTTATTGAAAGGAGTTGAAAAGATTTTAACATATAACATGCAAGACATAAGGTACAAGATACAGTATTATACACGGTTATACACCAAGCCATACCGGATTCGCCAACATTTTGCCCATAACCTGTGAGGGTGTATTACGAATATCAAAGAGAGAGAGGAATCAGAAAGAAAAGGATAACTCACAGGGAAGGGGGGGGACAGAGGGATGGGTTTCAGACCTCCGAGCCGGCCTCTAAGAAACATTTTCGGTCAATCGAAGTAGTCCAGGCGTCTCCCTGAACACGATCCAGGGCTGCCATGTTCGAATCAAACGGGAATTATCTCCCTCCAATTCAGCCATCAACTCCTCCATACGAAAAATGTCTATAAACTCTGATAACCACTCTGCTATAGTTGGCTTTGTCGTTGTACGCCAGTAGCGTGGGATCACCATCCTTGCTGCAGTAATACAAAACCGGAGAAGGCTCTTCTTTTGTGTGGATATGGAACCCGGGAGAATTGATAAAATGGCAATTTGTGAGGAGGGAAGGACACATTTCCCAGAGATCTCCTGGTAGGCCCGAAACACCCCTTCCCAGAAGGGTCGTATAGCAGGGCATTGCCACCATATGTGGTATAGCGTGCCTCTCTCCATTGCACAGCGCCAGCATGTATCATCCAATGTCGGGAAGATGGACTTCAATCTAACGGGGGACAGATACCACCTAGTCAGTATCTTATAATTTTTCTCTTGAGCGCCCCCGGCTGGAGACATTTTATGTGTATAAAGAAAAGCTTTATCAAGGTCCTCCTTCGAGAACTTGCAACCCATCTCCTCCTCCCATGCGCGGATGTAACTTGGAACCCCTTCCGATTCCCCTGAGTGAAGTTCCTTATATAAAAAGGAAATCAAATGTGAGGGAGGGTCTTGCATTTGTAAGAGAGCTTCCAACCGCGTCATGGGAGGGCGAGAAGCACGGTCGGCCAAACGTCCCCGTATAAACGATCTCAACTGGTTATATTCCAACCAGGAGAGTGACCTACTAGGGAACTTTTCCCGTAAGGCATCCCATGTCGGAAAATTTCCGTCTACTAGTATCTGTCCCAATCGTAAGTCAGAACTCCTATGCCAACCTAAAAATTGGTCTCAGTGACACCCTGGGGGAAAGTCCGGATTACCAAATATCGGTGACAGTGGGTTCAAATTACTGATCAGTTTCTGTTTATGTTTAACACGATTCCAGACCTGTAGAACTTCTCGAGTCAAGAAACCTGTTGGTCCCTTATAGTCATTTGTAACCTGTTCAGTACGTCTGATCCACAGGAGATGACGCAATGGGACGCCGAAAGATACCTGTTCCAGTTGAACCCATTGTTTAGAAAGATGACCGAACTGCCAGTCAAACAGACGTGCAAGTAGGGAAGCTCTGTGATAGAGTTCCAGGTCAGGGAGGCCCACTCCACCTCTGGGTTTCGGGGCGGTTAGAATAGAATATTTAAGACGAGGTTTAGATGTCTGCCAGGTAAAGCGGATTAACGCAGATCTAATGGTCTGAAAGAATGTCTTCGGCGGCACTATCGGGACCGCCTGGAATAGATATAAAAACCTAGGAAGAATGTCCATTTTAAATGAATTCATCCTGCCAAACCATGAGATGTTCTTCCGTCCGTATTCCCTCAACCATTTCAGAGTCGACTCCAACAAAGGCACATAATTTAATTTATATAAGTCGGTCGTGTCAGTAGGGATTTGAATGCCTAAATATTGAATGGCCCCAGTCTTCCACCGAAAGGGGAAATTTCCCATAAGTCTTGTAAGTTCAGTCTGTCCTAGGGATATATTTAGGGCTTCAGTTTTCTGAAAGTTAATCTTGAAATTACTGACCTCTCCGTATTTTTGGAACTCTTCGATCAATGATGGGATGGTTATGTGTGGCTGGGATATATACACTAAGAGGTCATCCGCATAAAGAGAGACTTTATAATGAATATCGTCCACCCATAGACCGTGTACACTAGGGTTCTTCCTGATCGCCACTGCCAAGTGCTCCATAACTATCGCGTATAGAAGGGGCGACAAAGGGCACCCCTGCCTGGTCCCGTTCCCAATGGTCATAGAGCCCGACATTGCTCCATTTACCTTGACCCTGGCCGACGGGCCAGAGTATAGGGCTGCGACCCTATGCAGGAAACGGTTTCCCAGGCCCAGCTGTCGTAGGGCCGAAAACATGAAGCCCCAGTGCACACGGTCGAAGGCCTTCGCCGCATCCATCGACAGTACAACCAACGGTTTACATTTCGATTTAGCATAGGTAGTCAAGTTGAGGGTCTTACTTATGCCGTCCCTCGCCTCCCTTCCTCGCACAAACCCCACCTGATCTGAATGTATTACTGAGGGCAAGAGAGGAGCCAGTCGATTTGCCAGTATTTTGGCGTATAATTTTACATCAACATTGATGAGAGATATTGGGCGGTAATTTGTTACTAATTTAGGGTCCCTGCCCGGCTTCGGCAACACCGTAATAAAAGCCTCTAAAGACTGTGGGGCGAACGGGGACTCAGCTGTGATGGAGTTAAATACCCCCGTCATAATAGGGCTAAGTTGTTCCTGAAACATCTTATAGAAATGAGGGGAAAACCCATCCGGTCCCGGGCTTTTACCAGCCGGAGTGTTTTGGATGACTTCAACAATCTCCTCTGTCGTAAAGTCCGAATCCAACGGGATAGTTAAATCCGTGGCCAGTGTGGGAAGGGCGGTGTCGTGAATATAAGATTCTATGCATGGTTGAGGATCCAAAGGTGACTGAGGGGGACAATCTCCACCAATATTATATAATGTATGATAGTAACGCCTCATTATGTCCAAAATTTCTGTCGGGTTTGACGTCGCTCGACCCCCTTTTTGCTGGAGAGAAGAGATGTATGTAGTCTGGTTACGCGGATGCAAGAACCTGGCCAGTAGACGTCCACATTTGTTAGCTTGACCGTAGAATATACTTTTAAAGCGATTTCTGTGGTGTCGGTATTTTTCACTCAGTAGGGACTTCAGATCGTCTCTGTATTTGATCAAGTCAATCAGCGTTTCTGTGTCCTTGTCCGTTTTATGCTTCGTCTCTAACGTCAATATCTTTTCTGTCAAGTCTGTAATCTCTTTACTTTTTATTCGTTTCAAGCGAGATCCATGCCTAATGAGAACCCCTCTAAGAACACATTTAAGGGCCTCCCATTTAACAGGGATGGCAGTGGTGTCATGTGCATGGTCTTGTAAGAAGTCCGCTATGGTAGACTTGATGTCGGCCACGCAAGTATTATCTTTTAAAAGATTATCGTTCAATCTCCACGTCCACTGCCGCAGCCCCGAGTCAGGAGGGCTAATGTCCAGAAACACTGGAGCATGATCCGACCATAGAAAACTCCCGATAGAAGGTCTCGGGTTCCAGGCCAATGCACAGTGGCTAAGGAGAAAGAAATCAATCCTCCCATAAGAGTTGTGCGGTGTGGAAAAGAATGTATAGTCTCTTTCATTGGCATTACAAAGTCTCCAGACGTCAGTGAGTCGCAAATCCTGGAGATCCCTTTTCAGTGAGGATAGCTGATGATATGAAAGATATGACTTCGCTGCCGTGGAGTCTAGAGTCGGGTTAAGAGTCATGTTAAAGTCACCTCCCAGTATGACCACCCCCTCAGCAAACTCAGCCACGATCTTCAGGAAAGATCTAGCAGCTCGTATTTGGTCCCGGCCGGGAGCGTACCAACCCGCTATAGTATATGTGGTTGAAAAAATTTGAATTTTCAAAAGCACGTATCTGCCCTCCGTATCAACCAAGGTGTCCAATATGTTATGCTGGAGAGATTTATGGAGCGCTATAGATACCCCGCAGGAGCGTGAATCCGGGTTAGCACTATGAAACCAGGTCGTGTAGTGTCTGTCGTGAATATTAGGGATGTGTCCGACTTTAAAATGTGTCTCTTGCAGGATTACTATATTTACTCTTTTCTTATGCATACCATGTAAAATATGTGACCGCTTCTGCGGAGTATTAAAGCCTCTAGTATTCAAAGAGCCCAATGTTATCTTTTGTACAGTGGTCTTACCCGACATTGTATCTGCAGCGTGAGGTCAAGGATGCAGGCTGCAGCTAACAAGATGGATCGGCTTCGGAGTCCTACGCCCGTTGTTGATGAGGGAGGGAGAGCTAGTGAAGGGAGTGGGTATTAACAAAGAAAGTAGACGAGAAGTTAGAAAAAGGAAAAAGAGAAAGAAGACAAAGAAATAGGATTTTTAACTATACGAGTGTAAGTAAGCACACACCAGGAAAACCTGTTGGAGGTAAAATATAACAGCTGCGTGCCTCAATGGCAAAACAGCGCCTCCGGGGGTTAAGTGTACAGCAAAAAGAGGAGTTGGAGACACCTACTCCCCCGGTTCCCGACCCCGTAATGATTTAACCATCGTATTCCCTTTATAACGGGGACTGAACAGATAGAGAATATACGTATAATATCTAATTATAGGCTAGTGAAGCATACCCCAATTCTTAACTGTTTTCGATATCGACAACACTGATAGTATTATGAATACTTCGCTTTTAAACTCAGAACCAATATAACCTTCTAGACTGTAAGTTATCCCTCAAAACATAACACCGCAGGGCCACCTGCACTTTAGGACAAGGCATACTATCCAGCCTCGTCGTCTACCGGATGCATGTGCCCTGGACCATTGGGCCGGCCCCTGCGACGACGTTGCTGATGAGGGTTCTGGCCTCTTTGGACACCTTCAAGTCTATAGTATGAAGGCAGGGGTGGCCAGTCAGGTATATCCACCTCCATTAGATCCAAGGCAGCTGAGAACACCGGAACTCCGCCAGGATGGCTCAAACAATGCACTCTACCTCCCTTCCGAACCCGAAGACAGAATGGAAATCCCCAAGTATAGGGAAGGCCGCGTCGTTGTAGTTCGTCTAAGAGTGGGCGGAGAGCTCTGCGTCTCTGTAGTGTCCATCTGGACAAGTCTGCGAAGAGCTGTATACGAGATCCCAAGTGGTTTATGGATTTTGCTTTCCTGGCTGCTCCCATGACCGCATCTTTAAGTTGGTACTTGTGAACCCGGCATATCACATCTCTCGGTGGATCTTGCTCGCCGGGACGCGGGCCCAGGGACCTGTGGGCACGATCCAGTTCCAGTGGGGCATCCTGAGGCCTATCTAGTACCGAGTTAAAAATATCTCTCAAAGTGGTGTTCAACTCCTGGGGGGGTATAGATTCATGCAATCCCCTTACTCTTATATTATTTCTGCGTCCCCTATTCTCAGAATCATCCAGCATTTCTGCTAGAGTTTGCAACTGTCTTGCCTGTGCGGCCGTGGCGGCTTCCTGAGCCTCCATTCTTTCGGTTAGGGAGGCTATAAGCTGGTCATGAGATTCCACTTTCTCGCCACATTGTTGAATATCATCTCTTAGTACGGAAAGTTCAGCCTTATAGGAGCATTCCAAACGAGCAATGTACTGCTCCATATCCTGCTTCGTCGGGATATCTTTTATCTTATTGTATAATAGACTGAAATCAGCTCCCATGGGTGTTACGGAGCACCCTGTCGTAGAAGAGGGTGATCTCCCGTGTTGCGGTGTCAGGAGTGCGTCTGGTCGGCGGGTTGCATCATTTTGTATATCTGATGCTGCGGTGTCCATCATCATGGGGTCTGCTGCTCCTAGTGCTGCAGGGACAGCTGTAGTGGCTATGTCGACGTCTGGGGGGACACTGCCGCCTCTCTGTTCTGCATTCATCCCCCCGGAGTTCTTATGTGATCCGCCGACCTGTGTCTGCGCGGGACCATCCGCGTGGTGCCCCTGTGATTGACGGGTCTCCTGGGCCCCAGAGGATTTATTTGGAGGAGAGAGCCTCGCTGCCTGCTGGGCCCCCGTGGATGTGCCCCCGTTCCTCCCAGGGGGTCCCCTTCCGTCTGCCGTCTCACCAGTTCTCTCTCCTCCCGCCTGCACCTTACTTCCTGGTGGCGGCGGGGCCTGCTGCGCTCCGGTCTCCACACCTGTCATGGCGCCCGCGACCTTCCTTCTTCCCGCTCCTATAAGGTAGCGGGAGATGCCTCTGGGAGTGCTGTCGGGTGCTGAGGGGCCCGCGGACGTATTCCCCCTGGTCCTCCTAGCCGACATCGGAAGGTGGGGTGAGTATGCTGGGCTCTGTTCGGGTCGGTCACCGGTGCTGGAGCGGGAGCTCTCTTACATGCGTCCTCACTCCTCGCTCGCCATGCCACGCCCCCCTCGTGAAGCAATTTATATGTTGAGTAAATTTGGGGAGATCCAGGTTGAGTTTTCCTTTGTTAAAGTCCCCCATTACGATCACAAATGCTTCTGGACATCCTTTCTCCCATTCTGATATTTTGCAAGCTAATTCACCAATAGCAGCTGCAACCAGAACCATAGATGAAAACTCTCTTGGAGAGTAAAATGGTCTACAATTGAGTGCAAGGTACTCTAGATCTGGAGAGCAGCCTTTTCCCAGTATGTTAACATCACAGCACCAGCTAGTGTTGATGTAGAGACATACCCCACCCCCCCTTTGTTTACCTGAAGCTACACAATCACGGTCAGCTCTGTAGATAACAAAACCAGGTAGATCCAGACTACAATCAGGGATGGTCTCATTCAACCAGGTCTCAGTAAAACAAAGAGCAGCTGAATTGGCCATATCAGGTCTCATGTTACAAAGTAAGCTCAGATCCTCCATTTTGTTAGATAAGGAACGGACATTAGCCAAGTGGAGTGAAGGAAGAGCTGTTCTGAACCCTCTCCTCCGAAGGCGTGCCAGGACGCCTCCTCTCCTACCTCTCTTGCAGTACACCTCCACAGGTTTCACAGAAGTAATGGATTTTATGTACTCAATTGTTGAATTAGCAATCATGCTCCAAGAAGGGGAGTCCATGAGAAATTGCAGATGATTCCAGAATAATAAATCGTCCCTTGAAATCATAAGAGTAGGTTTACAGAGTGCAGTGGCCATGATTACACTCAGCTTGTAGCTAAAAAGACTGAACAGTCACAGCTTCGCAGAGTTAAATGTACAACTTTCCATAAAGGGTGCTCCCAGCACTACTGGGGGGAGGGCATGGGTGCAACAAGACAGGGACATCAGGGGACACGCCAACAGTCAGTCCAAACCTGCCCAGCTCATCCCTTCAGCTCCACCTGGACCACAAGATCTCCAGAACATCTCCAGCACCGCACACTCAACCAGTTTTTCTATCCCGGGATCATCTGCTTGCTGGAAATGGGTACAAGTTGTAGGAAAGTTGGCAGGCAGCCAGCAGCTTGTGACGCCTCTGGCTATTACGTCCAAGAGTGGACCCTCTGGATCGCGGATCCGGAGCCCCTGGGCCGAGCACACCTGGTGAAGACCGACCCCTATACAGGGATCGTTAGGGGCAAGACCGCAGGGGGCGGAACCGCGACAGCCGGAGCCAGCAGGGACGACTCGGAGGACTGGCAGACAGAGCAGGAGTAGCGAAGTGGAGGCCAGTAGGAAAAGGCTGGAAGCCCACAGGAAAGGTACAGCGAGGACCACAGGAAGGAGACAGGCAGACAGACACGGACCAGGAACAGGGCAGACAAAGGAACAGCAAGGGTAGGCAGGGTACACAGAAGAAGGTAGGGCCGATGGGTGCTGCGAGTCACAAACAATCATCAGGCGCCCTCAGAATAGAGCGGACGCCTGATATATGCGGAGACCGGAAGTGCGCCCTACAGACCCTCCCCTAGCGACGCCCCCTGCCAACGGAAGAAGCCGGGGGAATGCGCGTGCGCGGCCTAAGGCCGCCGCGGTCACCCGCAGCAGAGCGGCAAGCAGCGCGGAGGAACGCGCGAACCGGAGGGCGCAGGTGAGAGGAAGCTGCGGCGGGCGCCGTCGCTAAAGGGGCATCGGCGGGCACGACCGCCGATGTCACAGTACCCCCTCCCATATGCCCTCTCCTTCTGAGGTTGGTTAGAAATCTTTTCATGATAAGGGGGGCATCGACATTCTCTCGGGGCTCCCAGGACCTCTCCTCTGGGCCAAAACCCTTCCAGTCGATAAGAAAAAGAGTCTTACCTTTGACCCTTTTCATAGCCAGGATGTCTTTTACTTCAAAGACATTGTCAGAACAAATTGGCGAGGGAGGGGACATGGAGGTTGGTTGGAACCGATTCAAGACCACAGGTTTAAGGAGCGAGATATGGAAGGCGTTAGGGACCCGGAGTGACGCCGGCAACCCCAATTTGTAGGCCACCTTGTTAATGCGCCCAAGTACTTCAAAAGGCCCGATGTACCGAGGACTTAATTTGTAAGCAGGGACTTTCAGGCGGATATGTTTGGTAGAAAGCCAGACTTTGTCCCCGGGCTGGTACGGGGGTAGATCCCTTCGTCTTTTGTCCGCGTGTTTCTTAATTCGGACGTTGGCTAGCTCGAGCGCCTCTCTGGTCTCCTTCCAAATTTGCGAAAACTCCTTGGCGAGAGTGTCTGCTGCAGGAACTCCAGACGATGCGGAAAAGGGCAATGGAACCCCAGGATTTAGCCCAGTTACCACAAAGAACGGTGTCTTGGACGTTGATTCGCTGGAATGATTATTATGAGCGAATTCCGCCCAAGGTAGAAGAGAGACCCAATTATCCTGATGGGCGTTAGAAAAGTGGCGTAGGTAGGTGGTCAGAATTTGGTTAATCCGTTCCACTTGGCCGTTGGTTTGAGGATGATACGCTGAAGAGAAGTCGAGAGACGTGCCCAGGAGCCGACAGAGGGCCCTCCAGAATCGGGAAGTAAACTGGACCCCTCGATTGGTCACGATTCGCAGAGGGAGGCCATGTAGCCTGAACACGTGGTGGATAAAGATTTCGGCCAACTTTGGGGCAGATGGCAGTCCGACCAAGGGAATAAAGTGGGCCATCTTGGAAAAGCGGTCAGCGACGACTAAGATGGTAGTACACCCAGCCGAGCGAGGGAGATCAGTCACGAAATCCATGGCGATTTGCTGCCAAGGAGCCTCTGGGACAGGCAACGGATGAAGGAGGCCGGAGGGGAGAGTCCTTGGAACCTTGTTCTGAGCACAAGACCTGCAGGAGGCTACAAAGTCCTTAGCATCCTGGTGGAGAGAGGGCCACCAGTAATACCGGGAAAGAAGCAAAAGAGTTTTCTTAATCCCAACGTGCCCAGCAACCTTGGAAGAATGTCCCCAGCGCAGTACTTCCAGGCGTTTGTTTGGAGGGACGAAGGTCTTGCCAGGCGGAGGGTTAGAGAAACTCACGGGGGCCACGGAGATAACTTTAGCCGGCTCGATGACATATGATGGATCCTCCTCCCTCTCCGGAGGCTGCAAAGACCTGGAAAGCGCATCGGCTTTGATGTTCTTACTGCCGGGCCGGAAGTGGAGCTTGAACTCAAAACGGGAAAAGTACAGAGCCCACCTGGCTTGTCTGGAGTTGAGTCTCTGGGCAGATTGCAGGTAGGCCAGGTTCTTGTGGTCCGTGAAGATAGTAAAGGGGTGCACTGCCCCCTCGAGCAGATATCGCCATTCCTCCAGCGCCATTTTAATGGCCAATAATTCCCGGTCCCCAATGGAGTAGTTGCACTCCGCCGGAGAAAAGGTTTTGGAGAAGAACCCGCAGGGGACAAGACGTCCAGATGGAGCCTGTTGGGAGAGAACCGCCCCAGCTCCAGTGGAGGAGGCATCAACCTCCAGAATGAAGGGCCTACTGGCCACTGGACGGTGTAAAATCGGAGCAGAAGCAAACGAGCGTTTCAGGGCAAGAAAGGCGTCCTCGGCTTCAGAGGGCCAGACGTTAGGCTTCGTCCCCTTACGGGTCAGGACCGTAATGGGCTTGGTGACTGTAGAGAAGTGGGGTATAAACTGCCGGTAATAATTAGCGAAGCCAAGGAAACGCTGGATGGCCTTTATGCCAACCGGACGAGGCCACTGGAGTACCGCGGACAGCTTGTCCGGATCCATCTTAAGACCGGAATCCGTGATGATGTACCCCAAGAAGGGTAACGCTGTTTGCTCGAAGAGGCACTTCTCGATCTTGGCGTAAAGACGATTTTCTCGAAGGCGCTGCAGGACCATGCGTACACTTCTCCGGTGGGAGGAGAGGTCGGTCGAGAAAACGAGGATATCGTCCAAATATACCACCACGCAGGAATAGAGTAGGTCTCGGAACACCTCATTTACGAATTCCTGAAACACCGCTGGAGCATTGCAGAGACCGAACGGCATGACCAAGTATTCATAATGGCCGTCCCGGGTATTGAAGGCCGTCTTCCACTCGTCCCCCGCTCGGATTCGGATTAAGTTGTAAGCTCCCCGCAGATCCAACTTCGTGAAGATTCTGGCCCCCCTTAGGCGGTCGAAGAGTTCAGGAATCAGCGGGAGCGGGTACCGGTTTTTGACCGTGATGTTGTTCAGACCCCGGTAGTCAATACAGGGTCGCAGGGACCCATCTTTCTTCCGGACGAAGAAGAAACCTGCGCCCGCAGGGGACGAGGACTTTCGGATGAACCCCTTGGCCAGATTTTCCTGTATATATTCCGACATAGCCGAGGTCTCTGCTGGGGACAAAGGATATGTTCTCCCTCTGGGAGGAGTGGCACCAGGAACTAGGTCGATAGGGCAGTCATAGGAGCGATGAGGGGGTAAGGAATCCGCCTCCTTCTTGCTGAACACGTCGGCAAACGTGTGATAGGGTGCGGGTAAGCCCGGGAGGTCGGCAGGCTTCGAGCATGGACGAGGACGCGTGAGGGCCCGTAGGCAGTGCTCCTGGCAGGAGTGCCCCCAACGGAGAACTTCCCCAGAGCGCCAGTCAATCACAGGTTCGTGCCGTCTGAGCCAGGGCAGTCCTAGGAGGACCGCATGGGCTAATTGTGGCAGGACATAAAAGGCTATCTTTTCGAGGTGGAGAGCTCCGATTTGAAGATCTACTTCGACGGTAATCATGGTGATGAGTCCGGGTAAAGGTTTACCATCAACGGAGGAAATAGCGCGAGGGTTCTTCAATACCAACACCGGAATCTGGAGTTTGTCAACCTCCTCCTGGCGGATGAAATTACCGGCAGCACCCGAGTCCACATACGCCTCCACAGACCCACGCCCCCGACCTGTAATTAGCAAAGCTGAAAGAGTAAGGGGAAGAGAGGAATTTTGATCACCTAGGGGGTCCTCTCTTACCTGACCTAGGTGGAGGCATTTCCCGACCTCTCTGGCTTCTCTGGACAGGAACGCACGAAATGGTTGGCCCCTCCACAGTACAGGCAGAGGCCCTTGGTCATCCTCTCCCTGCGGCGTTGCTCGGACAGTCTGACCCGATCAACCTGCATAGGTTCAGGAGCGGCGCTAACAGGAGATACAGGGAAACGGGGGACAGGAGCCTGATACAACCTAAAGGACCTTCTCTCTCCGACTGCCTCTCTAGCGCGCTCCTGAAAGCGTAGGTCTATGCGAGTGGCCAGCGAAATAAGGTCCTCCAGAGTGGTGGGGGTGTCTCGCCCGGCAAGCTCATCCTTGATCTTGCTGGAGAGGCCTCTCCAAAAGGCTCCCACTAGAGCCTCATTGTTCCACCCTAACTCAGAAGAGAGGGTCCGGAAGCGGATGGCGTATTGCCCCACTGTGAGGGAACCCTGGCGGAGGTTAAAAAGGGCCTCAGTGGAGGATGCTAAGCGACCCGGTTCATCGAATACCTTGCGAAAGGTTTCTAAGAAGGTCTGTAAATTTAGCACTACGGGGTCATCTCTTTCCCACAAGGGGTTCACCCAGGACAGGGCCTCACCCTCAAGATGGGACACAACGAATGCCACCTTGGCGCGGTCAGTAGGATACTGAAGGGGGGCAAGCTCAAAATGTAGCCTGCATTGATTTAAAAAACCCCGGCATAACTTGGGATCTCCGCCGTACCTGGGGGGTTTACCCAGACGGGGAGCCGGAGTAGGGGCTACATCCGGGGAGGAAGTTGCAGCGGCAGCAGAGGATTGCAGGGCCAGCAATCGGTCATCCACGGATGCCATGTAACCCAAGATGTGGGATTGGGCGTCGCGCTGCTGCGCGAGCTCCTGTTGAAGGCTGACTAAGAGAGGAGCGTGCCCGGGGTCAGAGGTCTGCAGGGCGGACAACCGGGTGTCCATAGACTTCATAAAGGACATTATCCGGTTCTGATTTTCACGAAGGAACAGCAATTCCTTTTGTGTGGCGGCTGCGGCACTGGCGGGATCCATGGCCTGATGATACTGTGACGCCTCTGGCTATTACGTCCAAGAGTGGACCCTCTGGATCGCGGATCCGGAGCCCCTGGGCCGAGCACACCTGGTGAAGACCGACCCCTATACAGGGATCGTTAGGGGCAAGACCGCAGGGGGCGGAACCGCGACAGCCGGAGCCAGCAGGGACGACTCGGAGGACTGGCAGACAGAGCAGGAGTAGCGAAGTGGAGGCCAGTAGGAAAAGGCTGGAAGCCCACAGGAAAGGTACAGCGAGGACCACAGGAAGGAGACAGGCAGACAGACACGGACCAGGAACAGGGCAGACAAAGGAACAGCAAGGGTAGGCAGGGTACACAGAAGAAGGTAGGGCCGATGGGTGCTGCGAGTCACAAACAATCATCAGGCGCCCTCAGAATAGAGCGGACGCCTGATATATGCGGAGACCGGAAGTGCGCCCTACAGACCCTCCCCTAGCGACGCCCCCTGCCAACGGAAGAAGCCGGGGGAATGCGCGTGCGCGGCCTAAGGCCGCCGCGGTCACCCGCAGCAGAGCGGCAAGCAGCGCGGAGGAACGCGCGAACCGGAGGGCGCAGGTGAGAGGAAGCTGCGGCGGGCGCCGTCGCTAAAGGGGCATCGGCGGGCACGACCGCCGATGTCACACAGCTTCACTCTCTCCCAGCTGAAACCAGGCACGGAGCTCCACGAGGACAGAAAGACACCGGTCCCAGCTGGTCGCAGTCTCCACACTACTCCCAGCTCTGCCAAATCCTGTAGCCCTACAGCTCCACATGGACCACAAGATCTCCAGAACAACTCCAGCACCGTACACTCCACCAGGTTTCCTATCCTGGGATCATCTGCTTGCTGGAAATGGGTACAAGTTGTAGGAAAGTTGGCAGGCAGCCAGCAGCTTCACTCTCTCCCAGCTGAATCCAGGCACGGAGCTCCACGAGGACTGAAAGACACCGGTCCCAGCTGATCGCAGTCTCCACACTACTCCCAGCTCTGCCGAATCCTGTAGCTACGCAATGGTGAGTGAACCAAAGGGAGAATTAACAATTAAACGAGGAAAAAACTAAAAAACTCAGGAGCCTCATGCCAGAGCAGCCATCTCTCGGCGCTCCTCCTCCTCACATATAAGTGTGTGGGTGAGCCTGTGATGAAGAAGATGTCGTTGCAACAGGGGGTTGTGACAATGTTATTTTGCTTTATACATTAATGTGTGATAAAATTATGTTATATTTTATCTCTGTGGACAGCGTTGTATATTCGGTTGTCCTACACGCTATGTCTAAAGGGGACCTTACATATAGCGATATCGCTAGCAATATCGCTAAAGCGTCACCGATGTTGTGATGCAGCAGCAATATTGCTAGCGATATCGCTACATGTGATACTTACCTCCGACCGGCTCCCCCGCTGGCTATCGCTGATCGCGCGAGAACATCCTGGGCCATTTCTCACGGGCCGAGGACGTCATTATCGCCGCGTCTGACAGGTAAGTAACGACCGCTGCTGTGTCGCTGCTGAGATCTGCCTGTTTGGCAGCTCACTAGCGACCATTTAGCGATGCACCAGCGATCCTTACCAGGTCGTATCGTGGTCAGGATCGCTGGTGCATCGCTAAATGTACGGGGCCCTAAGGCCTTCACTGAGAATAAGGGAGGTTTGTCTACTAGGGGAACCATATAGTAGATAGGGATACAGTTTGCACTACACTAGGGATTAGACAGTTAAGATAGCTGGGATTAGCCCACAGTTTGGGAGAGGTTAGTTGAGGTTTTATAGAAAACTAGCTGAAGAGCCCGGCGCTGCCTGGGCATAGTAACTAACTGTGGTTAGTTATAACAAATTATAATTATCCTCCATCCCATAGTCCCGTGCCCATATACCCATCATAAATATCCACGATCTCATAGGCCTGTGCCCATATACCCGTCATACATATCCTCCATCCCATAGTCGAGTGCCCATATACCCATCACACATCCTCCATCCCATAGTCCCATGCCCATATACCCATCATGCCAAATAGTTAAAATTTTATTAACACACAATCTGGGAGCATAACAGAATAATGCAATGGAAGCGATATATAGAACGTTTCGGCTCCACCGGAGCCTTTATCACACAATCGCTGTAAAGTAAAAAGAAACATATAAGTAACAAAAATTTGCAGAATAAAAATAAAAATATGAACAAAAAATAAGAAGGTCATCCTGGTGCATACTTGTACACTAATCCATGGATCACAGCATGTATAGCACATGTTAAACAAAGAATTTACATATATACATATATATATACACTGATTAGACTGTCAAGACAACTGGTAGCAAATGAGGTATAATTAAAAGCAGAAAGAGGTATGTAATTACCTTAATCCAGTGCCATAGAAGAGAAGGGTATAGAGAAGAGGGATGGAAATCCCTGTGGTGTCACAGAGACTGCAAAGATTGGTGAAAATAATTAGCATGTGTGAGACACAGTACGGAAACCATAGAAAAGGAATGTATGGTACCTAGTCATATGCTAAAATCCTTATAAAGGTGCCGGATCACCATCAATGGCTAGTGGGGAGCCGAAACCTTCTATATATCGCTTCCATTGCATTATTCTGTTACGCTCCCAGATTGTGTGTTAATAAAATTTATACTATTTGGCATGATAATCCACAAGAGTGTGTGGTGAATTATACAATTACTCTATATTGGGACCACCAGGTCCTTTACACCAGCACCTCGTTATAATAAGACCGAGTGCACGCTAAACCTATTCATATACCCATCACACATCCTCCATCTCATAGTCCCATGCCCATATACCCATCATACATATTCGCCATCCCATAGTCGAGTGCCCATATACCCATCACACATCCTTCATCTCATAGTCCTATGCCCATATACCCATCATACATATCCTCCATCTCATAGTCCCATGCCCATATACCCATCATACATATTCGCCATCCCATAGTCGAGTGCCCATATACCCATCACACATCCTTCGTCTCATAGTCCTATGCCCATATACCCATCATACATATCCTCCATCCCATAGTCCCGTGCCCATATACCCATCATACATATTTGCCATCCCACAGTCCCGTGCCCATATACCCATCATACATATCCTCCTTCCCATAGTCCAGTGCCCATATACCCATCACACATCCTCCATCCCATAGTCCCTTGCCCATATATCCGTCATACATATCCTCCATCCCATAGTCCCGTGCCCATAAAAGTAAAAGAAAAGTCAAAGATGCTATAGGATTTTTACAGGATGAAAATGATGAAATGGTAAGACAGGATGTTGAGAAGGCTGAACTTTTAAATTCCTATTTTGCATCTGTTTTCTCTCAGAAAGGAAATGTAACATCAACTGTTATTCACTGTCCTATTAAGGGAATAGAAGAATCCAGGATATCTATAAACAGAAAGATAGTGAGGAAACACTTAGCTAGCCTAAATGAATTCAAGTCTCCAGGTCCAGATGAATTACACCCCAGAGTACTGAAGGAGATAGCAGAAGAAATTTTTGAACCCCTCTCTATAATCTTTGAAAATTCTTGGAGAACAGGAGAAGTGCCAGAAGACTGGAGAAGAGCAAATGTTGTTCCTATCTTCAAAAAGGGGAAGAAGGTGGACCCAGGCAACTATAGGCCAGTGAGTCTGACTTCTATACCAGGAAAGATCTTTGAACAAATTATTAAACAACATGTATGTCAATACCTGGATAAGAATGAAGTGATTAAACAGAGTCAGCATGGGTTTGTAACTAATAAGTCATGTCAGACTAACTTAATTTCCTTCTATGACGGTATCACTGATTGGGTGGATCAAGGAAATGCTGTAGATATAGTATATCTTGACTTCAGCAAAGCATTTGACAAAGTCTCTCATACAATCCTTATTGAAAAAATGATTAAGTATGGAATGGACAAGGCAACTGTTAGGTGGATTCATAACTGGCTTAGTGATCGGACCCAAAGAGTGGTCGTAAATGGCTGCACATCCAGTTGGAAGAATGTCTCAAGTGGGGTACCACAGGGCTCTGTCCTGGGCCCTGTATTGTTCAACATCTTTATCAACGATTTAGATGAAGGAATTGAGGGTAAACTGATTAAATTTGCTGATGACACAAAGCTAGGAGGGATAGCTAATACTAGAGAAGAGAGAGAGAGGATTCAAAAAGATTTAAATAAACTGGAGAAGTGGGCAGCAACTAACAGAATGGTTTTTAACAGGGAGAAATGCAAAGTACTACATCTGGGCAATAAAAATGGAAAAAGCATATATAGAATGGGAGGAATAGGGCTAAGTGACAGCACATGTGAAAAAGACTTGGGTATACTAATAGATCACAGACTGAATATGAGTCAACAGTGTGATGCAGCAGCAAAAAAGGCAAATGCAATTCTATGATGTATTAACAGAAGCATACAGTCTAGATCACGTGAAGTCATTATTTCCCTCTACTCCTCTTTGGTCAGACCTCATCTGGAATATTGTGTCCAGTTTTGGGCACCACATTTTAAAAAAGACATCAACAAACTGGAGCAAGTTCAGAAAAGAGCGACCAGAATGGTGACCGGTCTGCAAACCCTGTCTTATGAGGAAAGGTTGCAGGATTTGGGAATGTTTAGTTTGCAAAAGAGAAGACTGAGAGGAGACTTAATTGCTGTCTACAAATATCTAAAGGGCTGTCACATTGTAGAAGGATCAACTTTATTCTCATTTGCACAAGGAAAGACTAGAAGCAATGGGATGAAACTGAATGGGAGGAGACACAGATTAGATATTAGAAAAAACTTTTTGACAGTTAGAGTGATCAATGAGTGGAACAGGCTGCCACGAGAAGTGGTGAGTTCTCCTTCAATGGAAGTCTTCAAACAGAGGCTGGACAGACATCTGACTGGGATGATTTAGCGAATCCTGCTTTGAGCAGGGGGTTGGACCAGATGGCCCAGGAGGTCCCTTCCAACTCTACGATTCTATGATTCTATGATATACCCATCACACATCCTCCTTCCCATAGTCAACCATTATGACATCATAATGAGCGGCGGGGCTTGCAACCTATGATGACATCAGCGTCGCCATGCAACCATTATGATATCATAATGAGGGGTGGGGCTTGATGCGCACACTCTTTTTCCCCATTATGTAGATAGGGGCAAAATTGTTTGGTGAATTGGAACGTGCAGGGTTGGAATTTCGCCTCACAACATAGCTTAGGACACTCTCGGGGTCCAGACGTGTCACTGTGCCATATTTTGTGGCTGTAGCTGCGATGGTGCGGATGCCTATCCCGGACATACATACACACATACACACATACATACACACACTTGAGCTTTATATACTAGATGTTTCAGGTAGTACAAGATAGAGACAGTCTGGCAGACAGTCTAGTCAGAGTCTAAGACTCGTCAAGTCCAATTTCTGGGTGGAGTGGAGAGCAAGGCTAAACATAGCAGAGTAAGATGCTAAGTACATCTAAGGTGCAGCAGAAGCGAATGGGTCTGGTCAGTATATGTATCCTAGAGGAATAAAAGCACAGCTTCAGTCACATCTGGACACTGGGACAGTCTTGAACATATGTATAGTAATAAAATTTGGCACTCCAGTTAGTGATGCAAAAAGATTTCTTTTATATATCCACTCTGTTGCTAAATAATTTGATGTTTTGGCCCAAAGGCCTTTGCCAGAACTACATAAAAGGATATTATTATTATTATGCATTTATATAGCGACATTTATTCCATGGCGCTTTACATGTGAAAAGGAGAAATATAGACAAGTATACTAAACATGTTTAAGACAAGGGACACACAAGTACGTAAGGAGAGGGGACCCTACCCGCGAGGGCTCACAGTCTACAGGGATGGGTGAGGATAAAGTAGGAGAGGGTAGAGCAGGTCGTGCGGTGGTTCAGTAGACTGAGGATCATT
This sequence comes from Dendrobates tinctorius, assembly GCF_039654945.1. Taxonomy (NCBI): domain Eukaryota; kingdom Metazoa; phylum Chordata; class Amphibia; order Anura; family Dendrobatidae; genus Dendrobates; species Dendrobates tinctorius. Next base: position 15,111,472 of record NW_027361680.1, read on the forward strand.
GCAGGCTCTAGGCTTGTCGGAACAGGTGGGTCTTCAGGTTCTTCTTGAAGGTTTCCGTTGATGTTGAGAGACTTATGTGTTGCGGCAGAGAGTTCCACAGTAAGTGGGAAGCACGGGAGAAGTCTTGTATGCGGTTGTGGGAAGAAGAGATAAGGGGGGAGTTGAGAAGGAGATCTTGAGATGATCGAAGGTTGCGTGCGGGTAGGTACCTAGAGACCATGTCACAGATGTATGGAGCAGACAGGTTGTGGATGGCTTTGTATGTCATGGTTAGGGTTTTGAATTGGAGCCTCTGGGCAATAGGAAGCCAGTGAAGGGCTGGCATAGGGGGGAGGCTGGGGAATAGCGGGGAGACAGGTGGACTAGTCAGGCAGCAGAGTGTAGGATGGACTGGAGTGGAGCCAGAGTGCTAGAGGGGAGGCTAGAGAGTAGGAGGTTGCAGTAGTCGAGGCGGGAGATGATAAGAGCATGCACTAGTGTTTTTGTGGTTTCGTGGTTGAGGAATGAGCGGATCCGGGAAATATTTTTGAGTTTGAGGCGGCAGGAGGAGGCGAGGGCTTGGATATGTGGTTTGAACGGGAGCGCAGAGTCGAGAATCACCCCAAGGCACCGAGCGTGCGGGACTGGGGAAAGAGAGCAGCCATTGACATTGATGGATAGGTCTGGTGGGGGGGTAGAGTGAGATGGGGGAAAGATGATGAATTCTGTTTTGTCCATGTTCAGTTTGAGAAAGCGAGCAGAAAAGAAGGCTGAGATAGCAGACAGACATTGTGGGATTTTGGTCAGTAAGGAGGCGAGGTTGGGTCCAGATAGGTAGATCTGAGTGTCATCGGCATAGAGGTGATACTGAAAGCCGTGTGATTCTATGAACTGTCCCAAGCCAAAGGTGTAGATGGAGAATAGTAGGGGTCCTAGGACAGAGCCTTGAGGAACACCGACAGACACCGATATTGCTGTAAGTATACTAAGATATACAAATTTATCAAACAAAAAAGAATAATAGTAGCCATTTTTAAGCAACATGATAAAAAAAAATAGAAAAACAGAAAAAATTATAAATTATCATAATAAATGAACAGAAGAGGTAAAGACAAGCACTATGAAAAATTATGCCAAGAGAGGGAATATAGGTACTGGTATGGCAAATTTTCAACAAGAAATGAATCTATTGAGGAGATGGTATCAAAAAACACATATTTTCACATTGTTATTACCGGAGAGTTGAAATGAATGTAAATAACTGGAGACAAACTGTGAAAGAGAAACAATATACAGTTGTAAGTGTAAGGCTGAGTTCACATATCGCAGTTTTTTCGCGGCGGTTTTAAGACGCGCGATTTTGCCGCGAAAAATAAGCATCCCATGCAATCCTATGGGATTCCGCAATGCTGTGCTAATGCTGCTTTTTTTTCCGCGGCGGAATCGCTTCGCGGTAAAAAATGCAGCATGCTCATTAATTTAGTGGAATCGCGGCGATTCCGTCCACATAGAAATGCATTGTTCTGCTTACTTTCCGCATGTGTTTGTGCCCACCATGCGAAAAGTAAGCAGAACATTTGCGGATGGTACCCACGGTCCGGAGGAGAGGAGACTGTCCTCCGGGCTGTGGGTACCATAGTCCTGTTAAAAATAGAATTAAAATAAAAAATATTGTTATTCTTACCTTCCGGCGTCCCGCGCAGCCTTCCTGGTCCCAGTAATCCTTTGCGAGAATGAAAGCGATGATGTCGCGATCTTACGGGAGAGTGACGTCTCGCGGTCATTCGCTCAAAGGATTACTGGGACCAGGAGCGTGGAGAGAGGCGGGAAGGCTGCGCGGGACGCCAGAAGGTGATAATAACAATATTTTTTATTTTTTTATTATTTTTTACATTTTATCTTTTACTACTAATGCTGCATAGGCAGCATCAGTAGTAAAAAGTTGGTCACACTTGTCAAACACTATGTTTGACGAATGTGACCAACCTGTCAATCCGTTCTCCAAGCGATGCTCCAGATCGCTTGGAAAACGCTAGCATTCTGCAAGCTAATTACGCTTGCAAATCGCTAGTTTTTCCGTGGGAATTTAAAATGCGATTTTCCCGCGGAATGGAATTCTTCCGCGAGAGTTCCGCTACGTGTGCACATAGCCTTAAGGATAGCAAAGTAACAGCAGCTTTCATACACTCATATAGGAAAATATCAGCATAAGGCTACTTTCACACTTGCGTTTTTTGCACTGCGTTTCATGCGCAGTGCAAACGCGCATAAAAAATGCATCATGCAGTTTTAATGTGTTTTCTTTTTTGTGCATGGTTTTTACAAAAAAAAGCATGCATTTTTAAACGCAGACGTGCGCATGATAATGCGCACGTCAGCGCTCCCATAGACTTTAATGTGTTTTTGGGTGAATTCTGTGCGCATTGCGTGCGCATGCGTTTTTTGAGACAGGTCGGACGCACCAAAAATGCAACAGATTGCGTTTTGTGCGCCTGGGCGCATAATACAAAAAAAAAAAGCATGCGCATACAAACGCGTACAAACGCATGACAATGTGCACCCTTGTTAAATATAGGAAAAAACCGCATGCGCATGTATGCGCAAAAACGCAGCGCAAAAATATGCAAGTGTGAAACCAGCCTAAGATCATGGGAAATTTCATATGAATGCAGCGCTGGAGAAAAGCATTTCTGTCCAAAGGGGAGAATGCTGTCTGAACTAGTGCCACGGTTCCTAGTATGACGACTTCCAGTTACTGCGGATAATGAGTCCACAAGACCAGAAGTGATGAAATTAAAAGAACATGTTGGTGTGCGGTGACATCTTTTTGGATCCCAGTATGCCGACTTCTGGGTATAACGGATCACGTGTTCACAAATCCGGATGTGACAAGATTGGAGTCAGAAGGGTAATGTGAAATATCTGAACTAATGGTGCTATATGAGACAACAAGAGTGGAGAAAGTTGTCAACTTCAACGTAATTGACAGAAGAAGCCTGGATTAGCAAGCAAGAGATGTAATAAGAAAATATTTCAATGTAGATTGTAGCATGACACTGTGCAGGAGTACTATAGCTCCTAAAATTAGGAGCACATTCAAAGGTTCATCAGGGAGACTAGTCAAGTGGAAATGGTTAGCCCCTTTACCCCGAAAGGTGGTTTGCACATTAATGACTGGGCCAATTTGTACAATTCTGACAATTGTTCCTTTATGAAGTAATAACTCTGGAATGCTTCAACGGAGCAAGGTGACTCTGAGAACGTTTCTTTGTGACATATTGTACTTCATGATAGTGGTAAAATTTCTTCGGTATGACATGCGTTTATTCTTGACAAAAACGGAAATTTGGTGAAAATTTGCAAAATTTTACAATTTACCAACTTTGAATTTTTATGCCCTTAAATCACAAAGATATGTTACACAAAACAGTTAATAAATAACATTTCTCACATGTTTACATCAGCACAATTTTGGAACCAAAATTTTTTTTTTTGTTAGGAAGTTATAAGGGTTAATATTTGACCAGCAATTTTTCATTTTTACAGCTACATTTACAAAACCATTTTTTAGGGACCACATCACATTTGAAGTCACTTTGAGGGGTCTATATGATTGAAGATACCCAAAAGTGATACCATTCTAAAAACTGCACCCCTCAAGGTATCCAAAACCACATTCAAGATGTTTATTAACCCTTTAGCTGTTTCACAGGATTTTTTTAAAAAAAATAACATTTAACTTTTTTTCACAAAAAATTGACTTCAGATCCAAATTATTTTATTTTGACAAAGGTAAAAGGAAAAAATGGACAACAAAATTTGTTGTATAATTTCACCTGAGCACGCCGATACCCCATATGAGGGAGAAAACTACTGTTTGGGCGCCTGGCAGGGTTCGGAAAGGAAGGAGCATCATTTGACTTTATGAATGTAAAATTTCCTGAAATCATTAGCGGACGTCATATCTCCTTTGGAGAGCCCCTGATGTGCCTAAACAGTGGAAACCCCCACAAATGACCCAATTTTGCAAACTAGACCACTCATGGAATGTATTTTGATGCATGGTGAGCACCTTGAACCTCCAGGTGCTTCACAGAAGTTTATAACGTTGAACTGTGAAAATAAAAAATAAATCCCATTTTCGCCCCCAAAATGTTATTTTGGCCCCAAATTTTGTATTTTCATAAGGATAACAGGAGAAATTGCACCACATAGTTTGTTGTGCAATTTCTCCTGAGTACGCCGATACTCCATATGTGGGGGAACACTACTTTTGAGGCACAGTGCAAAGCTCAGAAGGGAAGAGGCGCCACATTGGAGTTCAGATTTTGCTGCAATGGTTTGAGCTTGTGAACTCATTTTAAAAACTACACTCCCCAATGAATTCATCTAGGGGTGCAGTGGCCATATTAAGATTTTAATTTTACTAAGGGCTAATAGGATTTTTTTAAAACAAATTGAGATCCATTTTTTCCTGAGAGCGCCAATATCCTACATGTAATCGGTAAATATTTTTCAGGCACAGTGCAAAGCTTAGAAGGCAAGGAGAGCAAGATTTTACTGTTGTGGTTTGCAGGTGCCATGACCCACTGGGAGAGCCCATTAGGTGCCTGAACAGCAAAACTCCCCATAAGTGACCCCTTTTTACAAACTACACCTCTCAATGAATTTATCTAGGGGTGCAGTGATCATATTGACACCACGGGTGTGTCATAGAATTTTATACCATTGGGCAGTGAAGAAAAATAACTACGTTTTTACCACCAAAATTTTGTTTTAGTCACAAATGTTATATTTTCACACACAAAATGGGTAAAAATGACACCAAAATTTGTCTCACAATTTCTACTGAATGAGATAATACCCCATATGTGGCTGTACAGTACTACTTAGCCATGCGGAGTGACTCGGGAGGAATGGAGAGCAGATTTTCCTAGAACAGTTTGCGGACTCCATATAGAGAGCCCCTGATTGCTAGAATAACTGAACACCCCATCCAGTGACCCCCATTTTGGAAACTATATCACTTGAGGAATTTATCTACAGGTGTAGTGACGATTTTGACTCCATTGGTAGTTTCCAGAAGCAAGTCGCAATGAATGTTGCAGAGTGAAAATTGCAAACTGCCATTGTAGTGCCCAGTATGCTGTAGTGACCAGTTTGTTGTAGTCACCAGTATGCTATGCCCAGCCCATGCTGTTGGAGGCATGCACCTGTAAGTTAGGTGGGCTCTCCTCGCTTCAGAAATGCAATATGTGGTTTAGGTACACTGTGGGGCTCAGAATGGAGAAGGCATTTGGATTTGAGAGTGGAGAGTTTGCTGAATTTCTTTTGGAGGGTGAAGAGCCATTTAGCTTTTCCAGAGCCTTTGTGCTACCAGTAACATGGAAAACCCCTATATTTCCATTATCAGATAGCAGACCAGAGTGTGGACTTGCTTTTTTTGTGGATTGATTTGAAGCTTTTGTTGGGAACATTTTACATAATGTTTTGGATCACAGTTATCTGGCGGCGTCTACGCCGGCCACTTACTTTGGAGTTTCTAAATCTCTGAGTGATGTGATTCAGATGAAACTTCCAAGGGGTCCATTCACTATAATGAGGCAGTAGAGTTACTCTGGTCTTAGTCTGGCCTCTGTTCAGCGTTGTCCTTCTTTTCAGAAGTGCACAAAACTATGGCTGACAGCACTTATGCAATCCTAAAAAGGTCTCCATCTGCATCATTATAGGGAATATTCCGTCAGAGGTTCCGTATGAATCATGTATTTCAGAGATTTACATGGAAACCCCGATGCAAGCACTCAGCTCAGGGTGCAGGACAAATGTGCACCAAGCCTTAGGCTGGTTTCACATTTGCGTTTTTTAGCGCTGGAAAAAAACGCATACCTGCGCATGCGTTTTTTCCCCTATATTTAACATGGGTGCGCATACCTGCGCGCTGGTAAGCGCATGTATGCGATTTTCATGCGCTGCGTTTTTTTGGGGTGTGCGTTGGTATTTTCCAGACGCAGCATGTTGCATTTTTTGGCCCTGCAAAAAAGCGCATGCGCACATATGCGCATGTTTTGCGCTAAAATGGCCATTATAGCCTATGGATGCGCATATGTGCGCACTGGCATGCTCATGTATGCGTTTTTTTGCATATGCGTTTTTTTTTTTAACCATGGAATTTAGGGGTTTGGGTTAGAGTTAGGGTTAGTTAAGGGGGTTTAGGGTTAGGGTTATGGTCAGGGTCAGGGTTAGGGTTGGGGTTTGGGTCAGGGTTAGGGTTAAGTATGGTTTGGTTAAGGGTTAGGGTCAGGGTTAGGGTCAGGATTAGGGTTAAGTATGGTTTTGTTAAGGGTTAGGGTCAGGGTTAGGGTTAGGGTTAGGGTCAGGGTTAGGGTCAGGATTAGGGTTAAGTATGGTTTTGTTAAGGATTAGGGTCAGGGTTAGGGTCAGGATTAGGGTTAAGTATGGTTTTGTTAAGGGTTAGGGTCAGGGTTAGGGTTAGGGTTAGGGTTAGGGTCAGGGTTAGGGTTAGGGTCAGGGTTAGGGTTAAGTATGGTTTTGTTAAGGATTAGGGTCAGGGTTAGGGTCAGGATTAGGGTTAAGTATGGTTTTGTTAAGGGTTAGGGTCTGGGTTAGGGTTAGGGTTAGGGTCAGGGTTAGGGTTAGGGTTAGGGTCAGGGTTAGGGTCAGGGTTAGGGTTAGGGTTAGGGTTAGGGTTAGGGTCAGGGTTAGGGTTAAGTATGGTTTTGTTAAGGGTTAGGGTCAGGGTTAGGGTTAGGGTTAGGGTCAGGGTTAGGGTTAGGGTTAGGGTTAGGGTCAGGGTTAGGGTCAGGGTTAGGGTTAGGGTTAGGGTTAGTTAGGGTTTAGGGTTTGGGTTAGGGTTAAGTATGATTTGGTTAAGGGTTAGGGTCAGGGTTAGGGTTAGGGTTAGGGTCAGGGTTAGGGTTAGTAAAGTCATGGTTTGGGTAGTGTGAGGGGCCACCTAAAAATGTTGGAAAAAAACGCAAACGCGGTAAAAACGCACTAAAAACGCATACAAACGCATAAAAACGCTGCGTTTTTTTCATGCATGCTCACAAAAATGCTTGAAAAAAACGCAGCAGTTGTATGCTTATATATGCGTTTTTTCAATGCGTTTTTTTGCGGGAAAAACGCGCTGCAAAAAAAAGCAAGTGTGAAACTAGCCTTACTGCTATCTTTAGGAGGCAGAATGAAAAAATCACTAGCAGGTGAAGAATTGGTTTTATTCATTTTAATGCCGTTCCTCGTGTGGTATAAGTGAGTAGGTGACTTTATTCTTCGGGTCGGTGCAATTATAGCGATAACAGGTTTATATCGAATTTTTATGTTTGGCTGCTGTCACACACTAAAAGACGCTTTTTATTCCAAAAAATAATTTTTGCATCACTGGGTCGCCCTCCCAGGGCTGTGGGGTACTCGGTACCAGGCCGGTGTCAGCGGGATGTGTCACAGCAGCAGTGACCCGGGCCGTGGCCCTTGGGCGCCCAAGTAATGGGGGAGATTGAATGGTGGAATGTAGTTAAGTGAATAGTTTGTGACGCCACCTGTGATGTTCGGCAAGTGAGATGTTAGGCCGACGCTGCATGCAGATCCTCTGGGACTGGTGGTGTGTTGCAGCCAAGATGGTGAAGCTCCCCACAGGTGGAGCTGTAGTCCCAGGGCAGTGTAGATGTAGGGGTAGAGGAGAGGCACAGGCGGTGTAGAAGCTGGTACCCAGATGTAATGGTACAGGGTGTGTTGGCGCAGGAATAAATGAAGGACACCAGGGCCTGTAGTTCCAAATCTTTACTCACAGTCTGTAGTACACACAGGTGCCTGCCTCCGTGCTGTGTCCTCCAGGTCAGGGACTCAGTTAACCTCCAGGTCAGATGGAATGCTCCCTTCCAACACTCAGCCAACATGTGCCTTTCTGAACGTCTCCTCTTATAGCGCCTTTGGTGTGAAGTACTCCTAGTACTGAGTTACACTGGAGTTCCTCCTGACAGATGTTCCCAAGAACTTTCCTTGTACGGCAGACAGCTGTAGCCTGCTTCGGGGACTCCTTACTCCTGAGTCCCGGCTCACTATCCAAGTTGCTGTTGTGCCCCCAAGTCTTAGATGGGAGTAGTGCATTTACAGCTCACTACTCCACCGGTGTCTGCTGCAGGTCCATTAGTATCCATACAACCTCGGGGACCGGGCCCCGGCCTTGCGCTTAGAACTTCTAGGCAGGGTTCTCTCCTAACCCACGTCCTCTGTTCCCTTTTACTCCTACATTCCGTACTAGTCTTTCCTTCTTATCAGGTTTCTGTTCAATGTCGTTCTCCTTCTTTCCTTTCCCGTGCCAGCAGACCCAGGTCATTGAGATCTGCTGCAGCACCTCCTTCCTCCATCCCGACTGACTGACTGACTGAAATTCTAAACCTTCCCACTCTTTTATGCATTCTAACTCCACCCGCCTCTCAGCACGTTTCGTGTTCCAAGCAGGGAGCCACCAAAGGTGTTCTGCTACACTCCAAGCAGGGAGCCGCAATGTGGCTTTGCTGAACTACTGTGTTGTGTGGGATGCAAGTGTTGGAGCGTGGTCAGGGGCCTCCAACCTACCTGGATGGTGGGGTACCACACCTGAGGAGGAGGTGCAGTACCTCTGAGGCAACTGAATCCTCAGGGGTGCCACACTACCATATTTTGGAAGCTATAATTTTTCCACATTTTGGTCCACAGATTCATGTGAGGGTTTGCTTTTTGCGGGACAAGTTGACGCTTTTATTGGTACCATTTTTGGGCACATGACATTTTTTTAATCGCTTTCTATTCCAAATTTTGTGAGGCCGAAAGAACAAAACCAGCATTCAGGAATTTTTTTGGTGTGGGTTTATGTCGTTCCGTGTGTGGTAAAATTGATAAGACAATTTTATTCTTCGGGTCAGTATGATTACAGTGATATATCATTTACATAGTTTTCTTTTGTTTTGGCGCTTTTACACAATAAAAACTATTTTATAGATAAAATAATTATTTTGCATTGTTTTATTCTGAGAGCTATAACTTTTATTTTTCCAGTGATGGAGCTGTATGGCAGCTTATATTTTGTGGGACAAGATGACGTTTTCAGTGGTACCATGTTTATTTATATCCTTTTTTTATCGCGTTTTATTCCACTTTTTGTTCGGCAGTATGATCATAAGGCATTGTTTTTTGCCTTTTTTTATGGTATTCACTAAAGGGGTTAACTAGTAGGACAGTTTTATAGGTCGTGTCATTGCGGACGCAGCGATACCAAATATGTGTACTTTTATTTCCTATATTTTTTTCATTCACATTTTTTTTATAGATAAAATATCTTTTGATTTTTTATTATTATGTTTGGGATTTTTAAACAAATATTTTGACAATTATTTTTAATTTTTTTTAACTTTTTTTTAAACTTTTTTACTTTGTCCCACTGTGGGACTATCATTTTTTGCAGTAGCAGCATCCCCATGCTGTATAAACTGTCAGCTCTGCACTGACAGAGAAAATTGCTGATTATGCACTGTGCATGATCAGCAAGTTTTCTAGCTCTGGTGACTCGCATGTCGTCATGACGACATTGGGTCACCATAGAAATGATCGGGACCCTGTGGGGTCTCCGATCGAAAGGCAGAGGGGCTGTCAGCAGTCTGCCGGTTCCTGGAATGCTGCAATCTTGTTTGATCGCAGCATTTCAGAGGTTAAAGTTCCGGCAGCGGTGCGTGACTGCAACTGTCACTTAATGCGGGGTGTCAGCTATCAGAATCAGCTGACACCCGGTGGCGATTGCCCACACACCACCCATGTGCACGGGCGATCGCGCAGACGTAATAATCCGTCCCTGGTCAGATAGACCCAGGTCACATGGACGGATTATTATATCTGATGTCAGAAAGGGGTTAATGTCAGCCAAATGCCATGGCTATAGTATAAATATGATATACTGGAGGGGCCAGATAGAGAAAACTAAAGAATATATAAAAAGTCAATCAAACAATAAGACTCAAAGGGTTGAGTAAAATGAAAAGTAATAAGGGTGTAAGACTACTGTACCTTTCCAGAGAAAATAAACAGGTAGTGCGTGTCTGTAAATGAATACAAAACGAACAAAGTATTAATATTAAATATAGCTTAAAGGGAACCTGTCACCCTCCCAGGGTGTTTTAACTAAAAGAGCCACCTTTAGCAGCACTAAGGCTGAATTCTGTGAAGGTGGCTCTTCTGTTTCTGACCCCCATTAATGCCAAAATATAGACTTTTTTAAATCGTTCCTCATACCTGCATTCTGTCACAGAGGTATGGAGTGTCGCCGCCTCCCTGCTGTCCATCAACCCCCTTCTATAGCATCCCTGCACCGCCTCCTTCTTTTGTATTTGCCGTTACATGTCGTAGGGCGCCTGCGCTGTGGCAACAGTTCTCGGGCATGCGCAGTGAGCGCTGCCCAGGAACTGCCATCAAGCTATCGTGCCTGCGTGTTTCTGCATCCCCAGATCCCGCCCCATAGTGTGTTATGAAGTATTCACATTGCGGGGTTGAGAATCTTGAAGGCGGTGCAGGGACGCTATAGAGGGGGGTTGATGGACAGCTTGGAGGCGGCGACGCTCCATAAGAGAGCCACCTTCATAGAATGCAGCCTTAGTGCTGCTGAAGGTGGCTCTCTTAGTTAAAAACACCCTGGGGGGTGACAGGTTCCCTTTAACACGTTGTATTCTCTTTTTAACCCTTGAGGTTCTAAGGTGTCCAGACTGTGAATCCAAAAGGATTCACAGTGTTTCAAAGCCTTAATTCTATTACCCCCACGTCTTGGTGGAGGAACATGTTCCAACACTTGAAATTTGAGCTGTGGTACAGAATGTTTCCTATGGTCAAAATGAAAGGGCAGAGGTAGGTATGTTTTGACACACTGAATACTGGACTTATGCTGGAAGATGCGATCTTGTATATGTTGGGTACCGTATTTTTCGGACTATAAGACGCACCGGACCATAAGACGCACCCTAAATTTTCAGAAGGAAAATAGGGAAAAAAATTAATGCGTCAAATGAGGGTCCATCTTACAGTCCAAATTATTCAGCTTACCTGGGGGGTAGGGTGTGATATGGAACGCTGGTGGAGTGGGGTCACAGGAGGTGGTCTGGCTCATCCCTGGCTGGTGCAGCAGGTTCGGTGGTGTGGGGGCTCTGCCATTTTGTGAAAGCCCCCGCACATCCATCCTAGGCTGATGGGCGATGATTTCGCAGATGATCGGTGGTGCGGGGGCTCTGCGATTTCCACCAATGCCGGCGGAGCACATCCATCCCGGGCTGGTGCGGCACGTTTGCAGGTGATCGGCGGTGCCGGGGCTCCACCGGCATTTTGTGAAAGGAGCCCCCGCCCTTCCATTGTTGTAATACTGATTTGAAAATAGCCGCGCATAGTGAGATCTCGGGAGACGAGTTCTCGTCTCCTGAGATCTCACTCTGCGCATGCGCCACCTCCGGCGGTCATTTTCCAGAAGCTCAATTCAGCATTACATTGCGGCCATTTTCCTGAAGCTCAATTCAGCATTACATTGTTGTAATGCTGAATTGAGCTTCAGGAAAATGGCCGCTGGAGGCGGCGCATGCGTAGAGTGAGATCTCAGGAGACAAGATCTCGTCTCCCGAGATCTCACTATGCGCGGCCATTTTCAAATCAGCATTACAACAATGGAAGTGTTTCACAAAATGCCGGCGGAGCCTCTGCAGCACCGATCACCTGCAAAAGTGCCATACCAGCCTGGGATGGATGTGCGGGGGATCCGGGATTTCCACCAATGCCGGCGGAGCCCCCGCACCACCGATCTTCTGCCAAATCGTTGCCCATCAGCCTCGGATGGTGTCTCCTGGTAAGTGCATGTGGACCATAAGACGCACCGCCATTTTTCCCCCAAATTTTTTGGGAAAAAAGTGCGTCTTATGGTCTGAAAAATACGGCAGTTTCCCCAACATATAAGAGATCACCCGGACATTTAATTCCATATATCACGAAGGATGAGTCACAGGTAAAAAACAACCTGAAATCTTAATCCTTTCCCCTGTATGGGGGTGAAAAAACTGTCCCCCTTTTTGAATACTATTACATTGAGGACAATGTAGGCATGGGAAAGTACCTCTTTTGGAGGTACCCAAAACAGTTTGTCGAGGTGGTTTAGTAATCTTGCCGATGTCTGCGTTAACCAATCTAGTAACATAGTAACATAGTATTTAAAGTTGAATGAAGACTATCCATCTAGTTCAACCCACAGCCTAAGGCTAGTTTCACACGAGCGTATGGCAGAGCTGCGGAGGGATGCAGACTTCCTCTGTGAAGCTCCGCCCACTGCCGCACCATCTCCGTTCAGCTCCACCTATGTCGGCATGCGGCCTGCGTACCCTATCTTTAGCATTGGGTATGCAGGCAATGATGATGTATACGGATGCCTCCGCATGCGTCATTTTGACGGTGCGGCGACCTGAGCCGAACGCAACGTGGTGGATTTTGTTGCGGTCGCTGCACCGTCAAAACGACACATGCGGAGGCATCCACTTACATCGGCATGGCCTGCATACCCAATGCTAAAGATAGGGTAAGCAGGCCGCAGGCCGACTTAGGCGGAGCTGAACGGAGGATGTGCGGCAGTGCGCGGAGCTTCACTAGATGGTGCTATAACTAAACCAGCACATAATACAAACATATTTGCACTATTCAGAGGGCAGAACACTCCCCGCTTGGCATCCACTGATGCCACTTCATTTTCCAGGTTGGGAGCGGTAAAGGCATGCTTGCAGTGGTGCCAACCTTTACAAGACTTCTGACTGGTGGGTGATGTTGACTTGTAAGACTGAGCCACATGAATTAAACAAGCAATGTATGAACAAGTGAGTTCCAGGTTGGAAACCTGCTGAAATGGTGGGATTTGAGGTAGTTGTTTGAAGTCACTGTACTTAGAATAGATACTTGAAGGCGGATTTCTTCATCTTCATCTGGATCTACCAGTTCAAAGGTGTCTGATTGTTCACTGTAAGGCGTTGAGCAGTATAAGAATGCAGGGCACGTAAACCAGGTTGTGTCCTTAAGGTGTCTAGATTCAACAGATCTAGTTGCGTGGTCCGCAGGATTGTGTTGTGTGGACACATAGTGCCACTGTTTAGGGCAAGTGGACCTCCTGATCCTTAGCACCCGATTGCTGACGTAAACATAAAAGCGTTGAGTTTCGTTGCAAATGTACCCAAGCACTACCTTGCTGTCTGAGTAGAACTCAAAGTCCTTGATTTCCAGGTCAATTTCTGTTGAGATAAGTTCAGCACACTCTACTGCTGGCACAGCCGCACAGAGTTCCAGTCTGGGTATTGTGTGCTCCTGGACTGGCGCTAGTTTTGTCCGGCTCATAACAAGCTTTACATGGCATTGTTCCTTGATGTCAGTAGTTTTCAGATACATTACTGCTGCGATCACTTTGGTTGAGGCATCGTAGAAGATACAGAGTCTTTGCGTCTTGACTTCTGCTGATGGCACGGAAGTGTATGGTCGTGCCACGTAAAGATCTGACAAGGCTACTGAAGATTTCTTCCATCTTACCCACAAATCTCTCTTTTCCATGTGAAGCGGATCATCCCATTCAGACATCTCTTGGGTGAAGTCTCTCAACATCATTTTTCCTTGGATAGTTAAAGGAGTTACAAATCCTAGAGGATCGTACAGGCTGTTTATCATGGACAGGACGTCTCTATGTGTGAAAGGTTTTTCTTCTTCGTTGATCTGAAAGTTAAATGCATCTCTCTTCAAATCCTAGAGCAAACCAAGGCTCTGTTGCATGGGAAGGGAGTCTGTGTCTAAATCCAAGTCTTTTAGATCAGTTGAGTAATCTTGAGGGGGAAATGCTGCCATAATTTTTGGGCTGTTGGAAGCAATTTTGTGCAACCTCAAATTGGACAAAGCGAGCATTTCTTGTGTCCTCTTTAGTAGACTGACTGCCGATTCAGCTGTGGGTGTGGATTTCAAGCAGTCGTCCACGTAGAAATCCTTCTCCACAAACGATCTAACATCTGACCTATGCTTTGCTTCGCCCTCTGTGGATGAATGTCTAAGACCATAGATGGCAACAGCAGGGAAAGGGCCGTTCCCAAAGATGTGTTCTTTCATCCAATACTCCTCGATGTCTTTGTAGGGGTCATTATCGCGGTACCAGAAAAACCTCAAATAGTTTCTATGTTCTTTTTGACAAGGAATCAATGAAACATCTGTTGTATGTCAGCCATGAATTGCACTGCATCTTTGCAGAAGTGAAGAAGTACTCCTAGATGTATGTTATTGAGGCTTGGGCAAGACAAAAAGACATTGTTTAGCGAGACACCTTCATATCTGGCGCTTGAGTCAAATACTACTTACCTGACCAGGTTTCTTAGGATGATACATGCCAAAAATGGGTAGATACCAATATTCCTCAGAATCTTGGGGTACAGGTGCAATTTCTGCATGGCCATTCTGAAGTATTTTCTCCACGAAGGCAAAGAAGTGCTCTCTCATTTCAAGTGCCTTCTGAAATTTGCATTTGTGGGAGACAAATCGACCGTAGACAGGTTCTCTGTTGTTGGGTAAGACGTACTCTGCGACCCGCTGCGCTGGATCTTGCTGCTCTAGATCTGGTCCGGGAATGCTGCTGCGTCTGTCATAATCAGGATTCTTCATAGCTTCCAAATACTCTGCCTTAGCTATTGCAGCTGCTGTCTCTTTGTCTGCTGCAAGTCTTTCTAGCTCTGCCTGCAAACGTGCAGTTAAGGCTTGCATGCATGCAGTTTCTGCCTCTCTCTCTGCCTGCAAATGTGCGGTATCGGCTTACAGGCGTGCAGTTTTGGCTTGCAGGCGTGCAGTTTCCGCCTCTCTCTCCGTCTGCAAACGTGCGGTCTTGGCTTGCAGGCGTGCAGTTTCGGCTTGCAGACATGCAGCTTCTGTAGCTTGATCTGCTTGTCTCAGCTTTAGATGCATCTCTCGTTCTTGCTTTGGCTACCTCGACCTGCTAGAACTTGCTCGTGACCTCGTTTTTAGTGAGGATGTGCTGTTTCGAGATATTGTGCATTTAGCTGCGTACTGCTGAGTGTATTGGCGGGAAACAGTCTATGTGTGGCAGGCTTCCGCGTGGCAGGAAAGATGTAGCACTTGATGGCGGGCTACATTCTCTGTACTTGTGACCGTATGGCGGTCTGTTATGAATGGGAAACTGAGGAGGAAAAAAAGGCAAAAAGCTAAGTCTCAGAAAACCGGAGAAGTTGGTAACTCTGCAGATTGCAGATCCCTGATCTTACACGCACAACTAGCAGCAGTCGTGGAGCGTTCCTATGTTGGTCCTAGACGCCTCTTCACAACCGGAGAACTACATAAGCCTAAAGCAGGAAAAGAGGAAAACTAACTGCCCCAGAGCAGACCCCAAAGGAAAGACAGCCAAGATGAAAATACAAACAAAGGCAGGAAAATATGCTGAGCAAACGATGGGGCCCGGCTAACTAAAAAGGACAGAAAAGGAAAGACACTGTCTGCAATCTGCCAAAAAAAACCTACAAAAATATTGTCCAACACTTCTGATAGCAAAATTAACCCTGAAGTCACGAGCCTTTTAAACCTATATCAGCACTCTGAAATATTCTGAGACAGAGCAAAAAAGAGGCCAATCTAATAAGGGACAAAAAGCAGATTGGCAAATACAGATTAATAGGAGTGGAATTTCAGCATAGCCCCAGCAGGGGCAGGCTGATTAAACAAAAAACTGAATTGACCAACAAGCGCAAGTGTGAACAATAGCAAAAAACAAACTTAACTTGAGAACACTGGAAGAGAGCTGAAGTCCAGGACCTGAGAAGCAGACTGAATCACCAGCACCCGGATAGGGCGTCGGCTGTCTTATATCCAGTCTGATACTCCAGAGATCCAATCGTTATCTTCCTCATCAGGTGGCAGATCACTACCACTTAGACCAACCGCACTACCTCCTGTCACCACCAGAGAGAGAATGGAAGGGGAACTCTCAACTGGTGGAGCAGAAAATGAGTTCATGACAGCAGTCCCTGCAGTATCCGCAGGCAGTGCGGTGTGGGTACAAACAGCTCCTTAAGTCGTATTCACTATTGCAGGCGTCTAGCATCTGTTTTACTGTTCTGCCTTCATACACATTGACACGGTGTGCACTCTAGCATACAGCATAAACCACCTTCTATCTTCCAAAATAAGCAGACTGTTCTCTGTTGTCTAACTTGTTTATTGGTGAAGAGTATAGAACATGCGGTAAAACTATAAAGAATACAAACGACATGGGTAATGTCATGGTTAGGACATGGTTAATGTCCTGTTTTCTCAGGGTTAATTTTGCTGGCCTCCCTTTGGATCTGGGAGGGGTATTTATACTCACTCCAGACTAGGATTCCCTGTCAGCTATACTGTTATTCTGGCTGTGTGTCTGACCCCTAGTGTGCTTGTATACTGCATTGCTTGTTTGATTCCCATGTATGACCCAGTCTGTCCCCTCACTCTGTTCTCTGTCTCACGTTTTGGTACTATTGTCTTCTCCGGTTCTGACCTCCTGGCTTGGCTACCGTTTGCCCCTATTGTACCGTCTATTGCCCGTTCTGGTTTTCTGATCTATTGCTACGTCCTGACTATCTGCTCTGTCTAACCCTTTGGTACTGTCGTACGATCTCGTGATTTGACCCTGGCTTGATCTGGTTTATGTCCATTGAAGGAGAACTCACCACTTCTCGTGGCAGCTTGTTTCACTCATTGATCACTCTAACTGTCAAAAAGTTTTTTCTAATATCTAATCTGTGTCTCCTTCCATTCAGTTTCATCCCATTGCTTCTAGTCTTTCCTTGTGCAAGTGAGAATAAAGTTGATCCTTCTACAATGTGACAACCCTTTAGATATTTGTAGACAGCTATTAAGTCTCCTCTCAGTCTGCTCTTTTGCAAACTAAACAATCCCAAATCCTGCAACCTTTCCTCATAAGACAGGGTTTGCAGACCGGTCACCATTCTGGTCACTCTTTTCTGAACTTGCTCCAGTTTGTTGATGTCTTTTTTAAAATGTGGTGCCCAAAACTGGACACAATATTCCAGATGAGGTCTGACCAAAGAGGAGTAGAGGGAAATAATGACTTCACGTGATCTAGACTGTATGCTTCTGTTAATACATCCTAGAATTGCATTTGCCTTTTTTGCTGCTGCATCACACTGTTGACTCATATTCAGTCTGTGATCTATTAGAATACCCAAGTCTTTTTCACATGTTCTGTTGCTTAGCCCTATTCCTCCCATTCTGTATATGCTTTTTTCATTTTTATTGCCCAGATGTAGTACTTTGCATTTTTCCCTGTTAAAAACCATTCTGTTAGTTGCTGCCCACTTCTCCAGTTTATTTATATCTTTTTGAATCCTCTCTCTCTCTTCTCTAGTATTAGCTATCCCTCCTAGCTTTGTGTCATCAGCAAATTTAATCAGTTTACCCTCAATTCCTTCATCTAAATCGTTGATAAAGATGTTGAACAATACAGGGCCCAGGACAGAGCCCTGTGGTACCCCACTTGAGACATTCTTCTAACTGGATGTGCAGCCATTTACGACCACTCTTTGGGTCCGATCACTAAGCCAGTTATGAATCCACCTAACAGTTGCCTTGTCCATTCCATACTTAGTCATTTTTTCTATAAGGATTGTATGAGATACTTTGTCAAATGCTATGCTGAAGTCAAGATATACTATATCTACAGCATTTCCCTGATCCACCCAATCAGAGATTCCGTCATAGAAGGAAATTAAGTTAGTCTGACATGACATATTAGTTACAAACCCATGCTGACTCTGTTTAATCACTTCATTCTTATCCAGGTACTGACATACATGTTGTTTAATAATTTGTTCAAAGATCTTTCCTGGTATAGAAGTCAGACTCACCGGCCTATAGTTGCCTGGGTCCACCTTCTTCCCCTTTTTGAAGATAGGAACAACATTTGCTCTTCTCCAGTCTTCTGGGACTTCTGTTCTCCAAGAATTTTCAAAGATTATGGAGAGGGGTTCAAAAATGTCTTCTGCTATCTCCTTCAGTACTCTGGGGTGTAATTCATCTGGACCTGGAGACTTGAATTCATTTAGGTTAGCTAAGTGTTTCCTCACTATCTTTCTGTTTATAGATATCCTCGATTCTTCTATTCCCTTAATAGGACAGTGAAGAACAGTTGATGTTACATTTCCTTTTTGAGAGACAACAGATGCAAAATAGGAATTTAAAAGTTCGGCCTTCTCAACATCCTGTCTTACCATTTCATAATTTTCATCCTGTAAAAATCCTATAGCATCTTTGACTTTTCTTTTACTTTTGACATATCCCCAAAATCCTTTATTATTGCTTTTGACATCTCTTGCAAGCCTCAATTCATTGTCAACTTTACCTAATCTGATTTGTGCCCTGCAGGTTCTGCAGACAGCATTATATTCTTCTCTTTCCATTTTATAAACATTTTTTTCTTCCTTTTTAGCATGTGCTTAAGTTCTGTGTTCATCCATCCTGGCTTCCTTAAATGCTTCCTATTCTTCCCTCTTTTTGGAATTGTTAACAATTTTGCTTTGAGAATTTCATTTTTCAAGATTTCCCATCCTTCCTGGACATTTTTGTCTTTAAGGATATCCAGCCATTGGATCCCTCCAATTCTCTTTCTGAATCCCTTAAAATCTGCCTTTCTGAAATCTAACCTTGACGTCTGAGTCTTCACAGGTCTTCCTCCTCTAGTTATCCAAAATTCTAAAATAACATGGTCGCTACCTCCTAGTGTCCCAGCCACTTTTACCTCCTCAACCATTTCCTCCCTGTTTATAAGGATTAGATCCAAGGTAGCAGTTCCCCTTGTTTTCTCCCCTACCTTTAGGTAGATAAAGTTGTCAGCAAGAGAGGATAAGAATTTCCTTGACCTGTTAGTTTTGCCTGAGAGAGATTCCCAACAAATGTCTGGATAGTTGAAATCTCCCATGACAACTATGTCATATTTTTTGGAGAACTTGGCCATTTGATGCATAAAGAGTTCATCCATATCTTCAGCTTGCACAGGCAGCCTGTAGTAAATGCCTACAATGGTGTCCTTTCCATTGTTCTGTCCTTGTATTCTTACCAAAACAGTTTCCACAGAACTCCCAGTCTCTGAAGCTTCAATCTCTGTGCAGATATACGCATTTCTAACATACAATGCAACACCTCCTCCTCGTTTATCAAGTCTGTTTCTTGCAAATAAGTTGTATCCTTCTAGTCTTGTATTCCAATCATGTGTATTGTCCCACCAAGTTTCAGTGATTCCAATGACATCATATTTCTTTTCCTGTGTTAGTAGTTCCAATTCTCCTTGTTTGTTGCCCATGCTTTGTGCATTAGTATAGAACCATTTTAGTTTGTGATTGATTTCTCTTTCTCCAATATTTTTATTAATTAGATTCTTTTGTCTTTGTTCTTCCTTTCCACTTCTAATAGCAGAGTTCTCAATAGCATTTGTCAGGTGTATGGTTTTTTCTGGTCTTTTGCTTCCCTTCCCATATTGTTCTAGTTTAAAGCTCTCCTTACAAGGGTAGCAAGGCGACTTCCAAATACATGTTTTCCAGTCTTCGTAAGGTGCACCCCATCTCTAGCAAGTAGTCTATCGTAAAGGTAATTCACTCCGTGATCCATAAATCCAAATCGTTGCTGACAGCACCATCGACGTAGCGAGTTGTTCACCTGCAGAATCTTATTCCACCTCCTTGTTCCATGGCCATCCACTGGGAGGATGGAAGAGAAGACCACCTGCGCTCCCAGTTCTTTCACTTTCTTGCCTAAGTCTTCAAAGTCTCTGTAGATGGTTTCCAGGTCGTTTCTTGCGGTATAATTTGTCCCCACATGTAGTAGCAGGAATGGGTAGTCATCTGTAGGTCTGAAGAGTCCTAATATCCTGTCAGACACATCTTTAATTTTTGCACCTGGAACACAGCACATTTCTCTTGAAGTTATATCCGGTCTGCAGATAGCGGCCTCTGTTCCTCTCAACAGGGAATCCCCCATGACCACCACTCTCCGTTTCTTCTTCACTACATTTTTCTTTCTCCATCCAGGAGGACTCTGAAGGCGTACAAGATTGCTGTTTGTGGGCAAAGTCTTATCCTGATGTATTTCTTCATCGTTTTCCTGCGTGAGAGTCTAGTACTGGTTCCTGAGAAGTATGGGTGCTGACTGCCTCCTGATCCTCCTGCTTCTCTGGGTCACATGTCTCCATTCCTCTGTTTCTTCAGGTGCACTTCGAATTTCTTCTCTTTCTGTAACATGAAGAGATAATTCTGCTCTGTCTAAGAACTCTTCACCTTCCTTAATGATCTTCAATGTAGCTAACCTCTCTTTGAGATTTTGCAACTTTTCCTCCAACAGGGACACAAACTTGCATTTGTGGCATGTGAAGTTTGGCTTTTCCACTGGTAAGTCTGTGAACATGTAGCAAGAAATGCAGCTCACCAAATGGATCCTGGCCTCTTCCATATTGAGATTTCTTAAAAACGATGAAAGATGAGCCAAAATTTTCCGATTTCCTCTTTTCAGCTGCAACGGCCAAAACCCAGTGATCGTTGAGCTCGCGGAGTGTTAGCAGCGGATTAATCAGCGTAGCATCCAGAGTCAGCAACACAGAATGTAGATTTATTCATATCCAGGTTGAACAGCTTACAGCATGAAATGTGATCAGTCTGGTATCTGCTGTGGCTTGCAGCATGGGAGCATTACAACAACAAGAAGGGAAGAGAAGGAGGGGGCATCCTGTCTGTTTTTTTTTTTGTCACTGAACTTTGTTAACAATCTCACAATATGCACAATATATAAAACAGTACAGTAGTAGTTGTTGCAATACATACAGATCAATATGCATTATTCCAACACCCCCCTCAACAACTACTTATCCTCTTTTAAAAACTTCTTCCAACAAGACCTTATTCATCTTGGTATTCCATGCTCTTGCTGATTGCTTAAGACCATAAAGGGATTTTTGTAAGTTTGCAAACAAGATTCTCTTCACCCCCTTTTACATTACCTTGAGGTTGAGTCAT
Organism: Dendrobates tinctorius; assembly: GCF_039654945.1. NCBI lineage: Eukaryota > Metazoa > Chordata > Amphibia > Anura > Dendrobatidae > Dendrobates > Dendrobates tinctorius. The sequence goes on from NW_027361680.1 coordinate 15,132,543, forward strand.
GTATAAGTCCTCCTCAATGTCACCATTTAAAAAGGCAGTTTTTATATCCAAATGTCTGACATTCATCTTTTGTACAGCAGCTACAGCTAACAAAGCTCTGAACGTGGTCTGTTTAGCGACTGGAGCAAACGTAGCATCGTAATCTTCGCCATACTTTTGAGAATATCCTTTTGCCACCAACCTTGCTTTAAATCTGTGGACTTTACCTTCAGAGTCATATTTGGTTTTGAAAACCCACTTGCACTTGATTGCCTTTTTGCCCTGTGGCAGCTTGGTGAGTTTCCAAGTTTGAAGTTGATGAAGCGATTTGATTTCCTCATTAGCAGCATTGATCCACTTTGTTCTTTCATGGACAGGTAGTTCTTGTATTTCATCCCATGACTGCGGCTCTGATTCAGGTAGTGTCTTGACTATGTAGGATAGACGTTTAGCTGGTACGCCTCTGTTTGATCTTGAAGATCTCCTGATTTCAGATTCACCTGATTTTTCTGTTGTTCCTTCAGTGGTTGAAGAATCCAGCCAGACCTCTACATTCTCCTTGCTATTGTCTTGTAATTGTGACTTCAGCTGGACTACTGGCGTAATGTCACAAAACTTGGGGGACACAAAGTTCTCATCAATCACTACATCTTTACTTATTGTGACCTTGTTTGTTTCTGGGTGTAGAATCCTATAACCTTTCTGGGTTTCACTGTAGCCTACCAGGATCCCTTCCTTAGCGTGAGATTCTCACTTAGTTTGCCTTTCTTTGGGAACATGTACAAGCGCTTTACTTCCGAATATTCTTATACCGTATGATGTAGTTTTGGCTTTCTGCTGTTCCATTGCTCAAACGGAGTTTTCTCTGTAGCTTTACCTGGTAGTCTGTTCTGAAGATAGCAAGCTGTCATGATTGCTTCACCCCAATATGCTGTGGGCAGATTTGCATCAAACAACATACTTCTTCCACTTTCACAGAGTGTTCGGTTCCTTCTTTCCGCGACACCATTTTGCTCAGGATTGTGCGGTACAGTGGTCTGAAATAGGATTCCATTTTTCTTTAAAATGCTCTGTGTCTCATTACTTGTGTATTCAGTCCCATTATCTGCACGTAGAATCTTTGGCATTCTCCCAAATTTATTATATACCTCAGCTAGATATACTTCAAGTTTCTCTGAAACTTCTTTCTTGCTGTGAAGCAGATGGACAACTGTATATCTTGAATGATCACCAATAAATGTGAGAAAATATCTCTTCTTCCCAGGAGTCTGAGTGCTCATTGGACCACAGACATCTGTATGTATTAAATCTAGTGTCTGTTCTGTTCTTGTAGTACTTCTCTTAGGAAAAGCTTTTCTAGACATTTTCCCTTTGATGCAGCTAGTACATTTCATTATCTGGTTACATAGATCAATTGTAATGTCCTCAGCTAGTTGCTTTTGAACTAACTTCCTTATTGCTTCTGGGTCTCTGTGTGCTAGGCGCCTATGCCATACATGAACGCAGTTATTGTGCCTTTCTTCCTGAGCAGTATACACACACTCTTGTCATTTAAGCTGGTAAAGTTCATTTGTGATTTTTCCTTCTGCTAGTGTGTGGCCCTCTTTTGAGATGATGCAGCTATCATTCTTAAATGTAACTTCATTTCCTTGTTTTGTGAGTTTCTTCACAGATAGTAAATTACTCTCAAGACTAGGCACATAGAGCACATCTTTTACTGGAATCTTCTTGCTTTGTGTTGGTGAGATGTGACAATCAATATAACCATCTCCTATACCTTGTGAAGTCATGTACTGACCATTAGCCATAATCACTTTCTCTGACTTACTTTGGTTAAGCTTAGAAAAGAAGTCCCTGTTATTAGTCATGTGACTAGTTGCTCCAGAGTCTATACACCATGCATGCTTTGATGTATTTACACTGACAGTAAATGCAGTTTCAGTATTCACAGAATCATTTTCTGCAGACACAGCACTTTTAACCCTTTGAAGACTGCTTTGCTTTTTCAGCTGATTCATTCTAGCTTTCCAGACTCTCCAGTCGGCTTTCAAATGTCCTGATTTCTTGCAAACAAAACATTCACGTGTTTCTTTTAGGTGCTTTTTGTTATCATTTAGATTTTGTGTCTGTAAAGCAGATTCTGCATCACATGTCCTGCTGTTTACACCTTCCGCTTTCCGCTTATATTCATCTATGAGCTTCCCTCTGACATACTCCAATGTAAGCTCATCATCTGGGCGTGCATCTAGTGCGGTTACAAGCGTGTCATAGTTTTTTGGAAGACCACTAAGCAGTAATGCGGCTACATGAAAGTCCTTCAAATCTTCCCCAATGCCTCTCAGGCGTTCTACAATCTCTAGAATGCTTGTTATGTAGTCCTGCATATCATGGCCATTCTGTAGTTTAGACTGGTATAATTTTCTCATGAGATAAAGTTTATTGCTTAAATTTATCCTCTCGTGCACCTTTTGCAGCTGCTCCCACATTTCTCTTGCAGTTTCACTTTTACACACATGCACAATCTGATCATCATCTATACTGAGTGATATGGTACTTTGTGCTTTCTGATCCATCTCTATCCACTCCTGTGATACTGGGTCAGGTTTAGGCTCCTGTGTGTATTTCCATGTACCTTCTCTTATCAGCAGCATTTTCACTTTGAATTTCCAGGATTGATAATTCTGGTTAGTGAGACTTGGTACTGTAAACTTCATGGAGTTGCTGCTGCTGGTGGCCATCTTTGCTGTCTTCCTTTCTTTTCTTTTATCTGTGCTCTGGGGATCTGGGACTCTAGGACTCAGGGCCCATAACCTGTTAGCAGCGGATTAATCAGCGTAACATCCAGAGTCAGCAACACAGAATGTAGATTTATTCATATCCAGGTTGAACAGCTTACAGCATGAAATGTGATCAGTCTGGTATCTGCTGTGGCTTGCAGCATGGGAGCATTACAACTACAAGAAGGGAAGAGAAGGAGGGGCATCCTGTCTGGTTTTTTTTGTCACTGAACTTTGTTAACAATCTCACAATATGCACAATATATAAAACAGTACAGTAGTAGTTGTTGCAATACATACAGATCAATATGCATTATTCCAACACGGATATGCAAATGATCTCCTCAAGACTCTTCCCCTGGTTTTCCGATTTCCTCTTTTCAGCTGCAACGGCCAAAACCCAGTGATCGTTGCGCTCGTGGAGACTCTTCACTTATCCCAGAAGGCACTGGGAATATGCAAATGATCTCCTTAAGACTCTTCCCCTGGTTTTCCGATTTCCTCTTTTCAGCTGCAACGGCCAAAACCCAGTGATCGTTGTGCTCGCGGAGACTCTTCACTTATCCCAGAAGGCACTAGGAATATGCAAATGATCTCCTCAAGACTCTTCCCCTGAAAAAGACAATACTGACATTACAGCAGGAGATCGCAGAGGATTTATTTTGTGAGGTAAAATATTGTTTAAAAACATTAATTGAAATATTTTACCTCACAAAATGAATCCTCCGTGATCCCCTGCTGTAATGTCAGTATTGTCTTTTGCTTCCTCCCCTGTCCAGGGGATGTGGTATGCTCCGTACATGGTCAGACACAGAAAATATTTAAAATTAACTTTCTTTCGTCGGAAAACCCCTTTAATGTGACCGGCTTCCTCTGCCTGTAGACACGTTGCGCATCTGCCGCCGGGATCAGCCAAATTAATCACTGCGCCTGCGTGGAATTTGCGCAGGCACAGCGCGACGGTGTTCCGCTGATGGTATAGCACAAGAGGCTGTGTGAGCATGAGTGTGTGTGAGTGTGAGAGTGTGAGTGTGACTGAGTGTGAGAGTGTGAATGTGAGTGCGTGAGTGTGAGTGTGTGAGTGTGTGAATGTGAGTGAGTGATTGTGACTGTGAGTGTGAGAGTGTGTGTGTTAGTGTGTGAGTCTGTGAGTGTGATAGTGTGAGTGTGGATGGGTAGCCAGTGTAATGACTGACACAAGGTAGAGGCATCAGTGTAACGATTGGCGAGGAATATGATTCTGGCTGCAGCATTCAGGACAGATTGGAGTGGGAGAGTTTGGTAAGAGGGAGACCAATTAGAAGATAGTTACAATAGTCCAGACGAGAATGAATAAGAGAAACAGTAAGAGTTTTTGCAGAGTCAAAAGTAAGAAAATGTCAAATTCTAGAAATGTTTTTGAGGTGCAGATAACAAGAGGGAGCCAGTGATCGTATGTGGGGGACAAAGGAAAGCTCGGAGTCAAGAATGACCCCAAGACAGCGGGCATGTTGCTGGGGAGTAATGGTGGAACCACACACGGAAATGGCAATGTCGGGTATAGGTACATTAGTAGCGGGAGGAAACACAAGGAGTTCAGTCTTTGACAGGTTCAGTTTCAGATATAGTGAGGACATGATGTTAGACACAGCGTTTAGACAATCGCTGGTGTTTTCTAAAAAGGCAGGCATGATGTCAGGAGAAGAAGCGTATAATTGGGTGTCATCAGCATAGAGATGGTACCGGAAACCAAATCTACTGATTGTTTGACTTATACAAAGAGAAGAAAAGGTGGCCTAGGACAGACCCTTGAGGAACCCCAACAGTAAGGGTAAGATGTGGTATGCTTCGTGCACGGTCAGACACCGAAAATATTTAAAATGAACTTTTGTTCATCGAAAACCCCCTTTAGGCCATGTGCCCATGTAGCGTTTTAAACCAGACACTCAAAACCGGACTCCTTCCCAGAAAACACATGTTTTTTTCCCGCGCGATTTTACCGTGATTATGTTCGCGCTTTTGCTGCGATTTTCACGTGCGAAATTCAAGCACTTTCAAAGTGATTTGAAGCATCGCTTGGAAAGTGATTGACAGGTTGGTCACACTTATCAAACATAGTGTTTGACAAGTGTGACCAGCATTTCACTATTGAGGCTTCCTATGTGGCATCAATAGTAAAAGATAGAATGTTAAAAATGATAAAAAAATAAAAAATCGGGGTATATTTACCTTCCGACGTCCCGCGCAGCCTCAGCGACGCTCCCGTTCCCAGCGATGCCTTGCGAGACCTGTGATGACGTTGGTCTCGCGTTGCTATAGTGATCTCGCGAGACCGCTAGAGTAACGCGAGACTACGTCATTACAGGTCCTTGCCGCAAGGCATTACTGGGAACGCTGAGGCCCGGGAAGGCTGCGCATGACGCTGGAAGGTAAAAATACCCCGATTTTTTATTTTTATTCTTTTTTTACAGGGGTATGGTACCCAGGGCCTGGAGGACAGTCTCCTCTCCTCCACACCGTGGGTACCATCCGCACATGAGACGCTTAATTTTACGCATGGTGGGCATAGCCACATGCGGGAAGTAAGCGGTTCTCATGCATTCCTATGGGTGCGGAATCGCAGCAATTCTTTGCGATTCCGCAAAAAGAATGAGCATGCTGCGTTTTTTTCCGCGATGCGATTCTGCTGCGGAAAAAAGCCCAGCATTAGCACAGCATGTGCGGAATGCTATACGAATGCATGGGGTGTGTTCTGTATGAGTTTTTTAAACGTTTTCGCGCCGAAAATCGCAGCAAAAACGCTTAAAAATCCCATCGTGGGCACACAGCCTTAATGTGACCAGCTTCCTCTGCCTGTAGACACGTCGCGCATCTGCAGCCGGGATGAGCCAAATGATTCACTGTGCCTGCGTGGAATTTGCGCAGGCACAGCACGACGGTGTTCCGCTGATGGTACAGCACAAGAGGCTGTGTGAGTGTGTGAGCGTGAGTGTATGTGAGTGTGAGGGTGAGAGTGTGAGTGTGACTGAGTGTGAGAGTGTGAATGTGAGTGTGTGAGTGTGTGAATGTGAGTGAGTGATTGTGACTGTGAGAGTGTGTGTGAGTGAGTGTGAGTGTGTGAGTGTTTGAGTGTGTGTCTGTACGTGTGGTGCGTACGACGTATAGAGTGTGTGTGTGTGTGTGTGTGTGGTGCGACGGTGTTCCGCTGGTGGTACCGCGCAATAGGTTGGTACCAGCAGCAGTTTCCATATTGGGACCTCCATCACTTGGGTGACCCAATAGGTTGGTCAGTGAACTTCCTCCACTTGGAATTCTGGGATACGGTGACATCTGGACAGAACATGAAATGAAAACATTACAAGGAAATTATATAAATAGATATACATATAATATATGTTTATATATAATATATATTCAATATATAATATATATAGAATATATATATGTAATATATGTATATAGATAGATAAACATATACGCAATATATATATAGATATACTGTATATATATATATATATATAGATAGATATACTGTGTATATATATATATAATATGTATATATTCAATATATATACAGATATATATAATATACATCTATCTAATATACAGCTCTGGCAAAAATTAAGAGACCACTGCACAGTTTTCTAAAAATCAGCTTCTCTACATGTCTAACAGCCATTCCATTCCAGTGTAAGTTGAATTCCAACCAGAGTACACCTCATTCTATTTAATGTGCTTCTGATTAGGTGATCACCTGAACCAAATCTTATTTAATGAGGGAAAGTATAGAAAGAAACCCTGCTGTAGTGTTCACAATCCTCTTGCAATAGGACAAGCTGGATGGCAAAACAAGTGCTAATATCCCAAAAGTATTAGGAATGAAAAAATAACTTTTAACCATGCCAAAGGAGTTGAAAAAAAAAGTCATGAGTGAGGAAAAGAAGGGCTCTACCTGGCTGTACTAGCAGAGGGATAAAGTGAGTGCCATGTTTCCTCCATCCTTAAAATTTAAAAGACGGCAGTCAATTACAATGGGGTCAAGCAGCAGACATTGGGGACAACAAAGCTACAGACAGGCAGAGGACGAAAATGACTCTCCACTGACCGAGATGACCGACATCTTCTTTGAATGTCACTCAGCAACTGCAGGATGACATCAAGTGACCTACAAAAGGAATGGCATATGGCAGCTGGGGTGAAGTGCACGGCAAGAACAGTTCTAACAGGCTCTTAGAGGCAGGGCTCAAGTCATGTAAAGCCAGAAAAAAGCCATTCATCAATGAGAAGCAAAGGAGAGCCAGGCTGAAGTTTGCCAAAGACCATAAGGATTGGACTATAGAGGACTGGAGTAAGGTAATCTTCTCTGATGAGTCTAATTTTCAGCTTTGCTCAACACCTGGTCATCTAATGGTTAGACGGAGACCTGGAGAGGCGTATAAGCCACAGTGTCTTGCACCCACTGAGAAATTTGGTGGAGGATTGGTGATGATCTGGGGCTGCTTCAGCAAGGCTGGAATTGGGCAGGTTAATCTTTGCGAAGGACGTATGAATCAAGCCGCATACAAGGTTATCCTGAAAAACAGTTGATTTCTTCTGCTCAGGCAATGTTCCCTAACTCTGAGGACTGTTTTTTCCAGCACGGCGATGCGCCATGCCACACAGCTAGGTCAATCAATGTGTGGATGAAGGACCACCACATCAAATCCCTGTCATGGCCAGCCCAATCTCCAGACCTGAACCCCATTGAAAACCTCTGGAATGTAATCAAGAGGAAGATGGATAAAGTCACCCACAAGCAGTGTGAAAGACTGGTATACATCATGCCAAGACGCATAAAAGCTGTGATTAAAAATCATGGTTATTCCACAAAATATTGATTTCTGAACTCTTCCTGAGTTAAAACATTAGTATTCTTGTTTCTAAATGATTATAAACTTGTTTTATTAGCATCATTTGAGTTCTGCAAGCACTGCATTTTTTTGTTATTTTGACTATTTCTCACTTTCTGAAAATAAATACAAAATGTTGTTCTTGGAAATTTGAAGACATGTTGTCAGTAGTTTATAGAATAAAAGAGCAATTTACATTTTACTCAAAAATATACCTATAAAGAGAAAAATCAGACTAACTGAAAATTTTGCAGTGGTCTCTTAATTTTTGCCAGAGCTGTATAACAGTGACAGCATGAGCCAATGATAGGACAGTAGTAGTCTCATCATCCGGTGAAAAAAATTCATACTCACCAAACACCTAATTCCTGCAACAAAAATAAAATAATAAACCAGGCTATTAATATCAGCCTGCAGCTGTCTGCTTAGCCTTTGCTGGTTCGATTTTATAGGGGACCCCATGTCAATTTTTTTCTGGGGTTCCCCTGTAAAATAGCCAGTAAAGGCTAAGTAAACCTCTGTGAGCTGATATTAATAGCCTGGGAACCTTTATGGCTTTTGGCTTCATCCCAGAATATTAACATCAGCACTCAGCCTTCCCTCTGCTGGTTATGAAAATTATGCAATTTTTTAATCATGTTTTTTGTAAAATAAACAGATATTGTGTTTGACGCAGATTTTGTGTGTGTGTCATTTATTTAACTATTTATGTACCATTTTATTAATGAGGGTATGTGGCTGACACATACATATTTATACTGTATATAATATTATATTCACTTATATTTGTTTTGTGTGTGTAAACATTATATTTGAACATGGCATGTAATGATATTTTGGTCTTCAATGAAGAATGTAAAAGAAGAGGCTGGAAAAGGAAATTACATCACAATTCTTTTTTTTTGTTAAATAATACTAGCTTGGCCCTTGCAAAACTTTCACACATTGATCGTCGGGGGTGCTGTCAATTTCAGAAAAAGCAAGCTGGTCAAATGTAAATGTACTTCATGAGATGATGAACACAGACAGGTATTTATATACAGTATGTAGAAAAAAGCAGTGCATGTATACAAATATGTTTGCATATGTGACTCACCTGCAGTGAAGTCCTCAATATGCCTGAAATAGGCTGGGCAAGCTGGAAATCCCCCAAGGTAAATGTTTGGATTTGTTTGTGATGTCTGTAAGCAGCTTTGTGGTAGTGTGCTTTGGGTTAGTGTGCTGCCACCTGTAAGTAATTTGACCTTTGAAATGGTGTATCATTTGTTTGTGTGGGTGGAGTATGAACGGAGTAAGAGTGCAATTCAATAGGCAGTGCATGTTTACAAATGTGTTTGCATATGTGCCTCACCTGCAGTGAAGTGTGCAATTCTCCAATTTGGCAATAATAAGCTGGGCAAGCAGTTCGGCAAGCTGGAAATCCCTCAAGGCAAATGTTTGGATTTGTTTGTGATGTCTGTAAGCAGCTTTTTGATCGTGCGCTTTGGGGTACTGTGGTGCCACCTGCAGGTCATTTTTCCTTACTGCAGGTTTATGAAAATTAATGTTTAAACTGAATTTTGTGATCAAATCGTGGATGTGTGGTTTGTTTGGCTATATTCTTGCTGAAGGGGGCAAGTTTACCTTTCAGTTGGTATATCATTTGTGTGTGTGGGTACAGTATGAATGGAGATACAAAGTAATCACCGAAAAACAGTGCTTAGAAATAATAGAACAGATATCTTTATTTAGCTTACAAAACCACATACAAATCTGCATGAAAATCTGCATCAAATCCGCATCAAAAACACGTGGATTTTCAACTGCATTTTCTGCCATGAGAGGAAGACACACATAAGAGCAAATCCGCAACATGTGCACATACCCTAACAGCAATCCAACCTACAGCTCAATGCACTTCCAAGGGACTGGAAGCCCCAACCAGCTGCCAGTATAAACTCATACTTATGAACCCCCACCCTTAATTAACCCCTTGTGAGTATATCTACACCTCAGGATTTAAGTGCAATGTAGTTAACCCTTAAACACACAGATAGATGCAGCCTTGAAAATAATAAGGTCACATACATTGCATACATACATGAGTCTCCTCACTGAATACAGATATGTACCTACAATTAAAAATATGAAGTGATAAGCAGCACTGTTTCCTTCATTAACTATAATTTCTGCCACCCAATAATATAAATTGTTCAGTCTGTGACTCTCCACAATTAGCTATAAGGGTTATGTGCACACAGAAAATATGCAAGGATTATGCAATATGCAAGGATTTACAGTACAAGCAAAGTGAATAAAATCCCTGGAGTCTTATTCACACGTTGCATATTTTTCCTTGTGGATTTGCAGCAGATTAATATCTGCATAATGCAAAGTCTTGCAGTGTATTTCACCCATACTAATGAGTGGGTGAAAATAAGCAACAAAAGCATGTCAAGAATGTTGCAAAAAATAAATGTATTTTTACGAAGCGTTCTTCCTGCCAACACATTAGGACATGCAGCAGAATTTTCTCCTGCAAATGCTGACCGTGTACACATTATAAGTCCTTGATAGCATCACAATGAATTTGGGGGTGGGAAAAGACATTATCAGGTACTGAGCATCCTCCGTCACCTCCCAATTCGTTACAAGTCCCTGACAGGGTCTTTTCACACTGTTCAATTTATTATAAAGGGTTGTATGCACCTTACCCCTTCCTCTCCCAATCCTCAATACATTTTAAGCCCCTGATAGCATCACAATCAATTGTGAGATGGAGGAGGATACGATCAGGGGCTTAGCACCCTCCTCCACAACCCAATTCATTTTACTTCCATATCTAACGTCCACACCCCCCATCTCAATCCCCCACATTCCTCATTGCCCCTGCCTCATCCCATCATAGCCCTTTCCACCACCTTCATCATTGTTTTCTCCCCCCACCTCCATCATTGCATTCAGCCCCACCTCCATCATGACCCTCTCCACCATCCCCATCATTGCCCTATCCACCGCCTCCATCATTGCTCTCTTCACCACCTCAATCATTGCTCTCTCCACCACCCCATCATTGCCCTCTCCACCACCCAAATCATTATTCTCCCCACTACCTCCATCATTACCCTCTCCACCACCCCAATCATTGTTCTCCCCCACCTTCCCCCAATGTATTGTTTAAAAAAAACACCACTCATCTTTCCGTCCGTTCCCCAGCAGCACCATCATCATCAGCAACCTTCACTCTGACACAGGTGCTCTGAATGTTGGCGTCATCCAGCTGCACGCCTGTGTCAGACAGAAAGCGCTGAGCATTAAGCAGAGGACTGATCCCTGCAGCTCCGCTCTGACACACATGACTGCAATCAGGCCATGGGTCCCTCCGGGGCTGGAGAATCAGTTCAGATTGCACTCATTATAAGCCACCCATGCAGGGGCCCTCTCCACCTCCAGGCCCCGGTATGTCTACCCCAGGCTGAGCTGTATCTCACAATGTACACCTCAGCTACTCCAAATTCTCACACTGTACACCTCAGCTGCTGCTGTATCTCATAATGTACATGGAGCCCCCTCCAGAGCAGTGGGTACTCGGTACCAGGCCGCTTCTTAAAGGGGCAGTGTCACAGCGGCGGTGACCCTGTCAATGGCCCTGGGCATCCAATAAAAGGGGATATTTACAAAGGGAAAATAAAGAGTTTGCAAAGTGTTCATGATGCCACCTGTGGTATATGATCAGAGAGCATCAGCGCTGCAGGTCCTCTGGGACTGATGGTGATGCAGAAGAGTTGGAATAGCTCTCCACAGGCAGAGCTTAGTCCCAGGGCAGATGAAAGATATTGAGGGAGAAGGTGGTGTAGTATTTGGCAAGAGATGTAGCAGTGCTGAAAAGATGTTGCAGAAAGAATTCAAAGGACATAACAGAGTGAAGTTTCCTTTACCTTTTACTGAGCTCCTCACTAACTTCTCCTGACCAGAGAGAGCAGCTCCCCTGAAGTCGGGTTTAGAGCTCCCCCTGCTGGCCTGGAGCAGGAACTGTGTTGTATGCTGGAACTACCTGATAAAGGGATTTCCTTCTTTGCTTCCAGACATGACATCACTCCCCCCTGGAGGGAGGCAAGGTCATTGTGGCAACCGAACTCCTGGGGTGCCACATACACCTCAGCTGCTGCAGAACCTCATAATGTCCACCTCAGCTGCTGCCAAACCTCATAATGTTCACCTCAGCTGCTAACATCACGTTCAGTTGCTAGAATTGCTTTTATTTCCATATGAAACTATTACATGGTGATTTGGTTTGCAGATTGAAGTGATGGAAACAATGTAACGTATGAGGCTGGGCTTTCTACGTTTTTCCCACGATAAGGGAACCACGGGCAGCTTGCAGTGTGCGGCTGCATGTATAGAAATACATGCATTTGAATGCTCCGGTCCCGAGTGCCTACGGCAGTGCCGGGTATTGAGGTGCAAGATTCTCGCATTGCAGTTGCAAGTGTGATCTCGGCCTTAAAATACGACTTTTAAAAAAACAGCCCTTCGAACACAGACTGAGGGCATGTGCACACGTTGCGGATTCCGTTGCGGATTTTTCGGCACAGATTCTGCAGAATCCGCAGGTAAAATGACCTGCGCTTTACCTGTGAATTCCCTGCTGGTTTTCTGCAGATTTTGTGCGGATTTCGCCTGCGTTTTTACACCTGCGGATTTCTATAATGGGATAGGTGTAAAAACACTACGGATTCCGCACAAAGAATTGACATGCTGCGGAAAATAAACCACTCTGTTTCTGCGCAGAATTTTCCACAGCATGAGCACAGCGGTTTTTGTTTTCCATAGGTTTACATGGTACTGTACACCATATGGAAAACTGATGCGGATCCACAGGGCCAAATCCGCTGCAGATCCACACAAGAATCCGCAATGTGTGCACATAGAAAGAAAAACTTCCTGACAACAAAGAGGTCAATAGGTAAAATTGCTTTATTAAGGATACAGGGCAAGGAACAATACAGATAAAAATTTGTATAAGTTGGTAACTTGTCATAAGATATAAAAAAGCACCAAAGTCCTCACATGTCACTAAAGCATAACCCAAATAGGGGGGACAAAAAGAAAAAACACACACAAAAGTGTTATGTCAGACACACAAGGTGTAATGTGGGGACATAGCCCACTCAGTATAGCAGTGATACCATCTAGATACATTACACAGAGTCATGACACAAGAGATAAATCTGTCCTACATTACCTATTAAATGCCCGTGCACAAAGACAGGTGGGAGGACCAGGTTTTAGTGACATGTGAGGACTTTGGTGCTTTTTTATATCTTATGACAAGTTACCAACTTATACAAATTTTTATCTGTATTGTTCCTTGCCCTGTATCCTTAATAAAGCAATTTTACCTATTGACCTGTTTGTTGTCAGGAAGTTTTTCTTTCTTCCTCCCCCTTGCATATGTCTGTTTGACAAATGGTCTTTTTCTAGTCCACAACACCATGAGTATTATGGGGTTATTATTATCCTTCTGCTGGTAGCATATATTATATTTTATACCCCATTGTATTAGCTATGTTGGTGTGTGCTACCTTTATCTTTTAAATGTGTGCACATACCCTGACAGGTCACATCCTATGCATTTAGACAACAAACCACTATCTGTTTCCAATGTCAACTTGCAGAATTGCATACTCTTCTCCTGTCAGACATGACAGTGTGTCGCCATCATGTTCTCATACACCACAATTAGTCATGAGCAAATGTGCTCGCCACTACTCATTACTCGCCCGAGTACCACTGTGCTCAGTGTACTCGGCGAGCACCGAGTATTTTTGGGATTACTCGGCGGGAACTCAGGCCTCCACCCAGCATGCATTTTTGGCGGACTTTAGATACTCAATCACGAGGCAGGGATTAGCTGCCAGGCCATGAAACGCTGTAGCCATCTTTGTTGTGGTCGTACAGTGATTTTCTGGCTGCACAGCATCATCAGTGGCATAAAGGCCTGGACGCCGCCCTGCTTGGAGCATTCATCTCCGGATTGAGAGAGAGTAGGGAGGGCGGCTACCTTGATAGAGTCAGAATTTGGCATTTCTTAGGTCTACCATCCTAAATACTCACATCCAGCTACAGTTAGGTCCATATATATTTGGACAGAGACAACATTTTTCTAATTTTGGTTCTAGACATTACCACAATGAATTTTAAACAAAACAATTCAGATGCAGTTGAAGTTCAGACTTTCAGCTTTCATTTGAGGGTAGCCCCATTGAAATTGGATGAAGGGTTTAGGAGTTTCAGCTCCTTAACATGTGCCACCCTTTTTTTTAAAGGGACCAAAAGTAATTGGACAGATTAAATAATTGTAAATAAAATGTTCATTTCTAGTATTTGGTTGAAAACCCTTTGTTGTTAATGACTGCCTGAAGTCTTGAACTCATAGACATCACCAGACGCTGTGTTTCCTCCTTTTTGATACTCTGCCAGGCCTTCACTGCAGTGGTTTTCAGTTGCTGTTTGTTTGTGGGCCTTTCTGTCTGAAGTTTAGTCTTTAACAAGTGAAATGCATGCTCAATTGGGTTGAGATCAGGAGAGTGACTTGGCCATTCAAGAATATTCCACTTCTTTGCTTTAATAAACTCCTGGGTTGCTTTGGCTTTATGTTTTGGGTCATTGTCCATCTGTAGTATAAAACGACGACCAATCAGTTTGGCTGCATTTGGCTGGATCTGAGTACACATTATGGCTCTGAATACCTCAGAATTAATTTGGCAGCTTCTGTCATGTGTCACATCATCAATAAACGCTAGTGACCCAGTGCCATTGGCAGCCATGCATGCTCAAGCCATCACACTACCTCCGCCGTGTTTTACAGATGATGTGGTATGCCTTGGATCATGAGCTGTACCACGCCTTCACAATACTTTTCTCTTTCCATCATTCTGGTAGAGGTTGATCTTGGTTTCATCTGTCCAAAGAATGCTCTTCCAGAACGGTGCTGGCTTTTTTAGATGTTTTTTAGCAAAGTCCAGGCTAGCCTTTTTATTCTTGATGCTTATGAGTGGCTTGCACCGTGCAGTGAACTCTCTGTATTTACTTTCATGCAGTCTTCTCTTTATGGTAGATTTGGATATTAATACGACTACCTCCTGGAGTTGTTCACTTGGTGGGCTGTTGTGAAGGCATTTCTCTTCACTATGGAGACTATTCTGCGATCATCCACCACTGTTGTCTTCCGTAGGCGCCCAGGTCTTTTTGCATTGATGAGTTCACCAGTGCTTTCTTTCATTCTTTCTTTCTTTCTTTCTTTCTTTCTTTCTCATGATGTACCAAACTGTAGATTTTGCCACTCCTAATGTAGCAATTTCTCGGATGGGTTTTTTCTGTTTTTACAGATTAAGGATGGCTTGTTTCACCTGCATGGAGAGCTCCTTTGATCGCATGTTTCCTTCACAGCAAAACCTTCCAAATGCAAGCATCACACCTCAAATCAACTCCAGGCCTTTTGTCTGCTTAATTGACAATGACATGACGAAGGGATTGCCCACACCTGTCCATGAAATAGCCTTGGAGTCAATTGTCCAATTACTTTTGGTCCCTTTAAAAACAGGGTGGCACATGTTAAGGAGCTGAAACTCCTAAACCCTTGTCATAGCTGCTTTTTGCTCTGACCAAACGTCAGGTATGCCAGATCACCAGTGAGTCCGGATTATGAGGTTTTTTCACCCTTCTGATGACAAGCGCTTGGAGACAAGAGACTCAACACACAAGCCATGGTTAAATCACTTTATCTGATGTAATGAAATACAAGGCAATCTTTTATACCATTTACAACAATATGAAATTCTATGGAGCTCATGTGGCCCCCACCATCACCTCCAGGGTCATACCATGTTTACAATGTACCCAAAACACGCTGTGGCTGACTTTTGAGAACATATATGATAAGAAGCATTTTCTCCTTGAAGAGGAGACAGGCAAAACTGCAGCGTCATAAGAATGAATGAAAGGCAAAAGGCAATTGAAGTCTTAAAGGCATTTAAAGGGATATAAAGCAAACCATTAACTCTTCTATATCAATTTCCCCCTTTTGTAAATGGTATAACCTTTGCCACAGGGTCAGCTGATGTCCACAAAGGAGCTACTGTCTCATGAGTCTAGTACCCATAAGGGGGCTTCCTACCTGCTTCGCCCATCCACCCTCAGTGTGGACACTCACTTTCCCCATCAGCAATGGCTACCTGGGGTCTATGATACACTACAGAAGGTTCAGCCTTAGATTCTTTTTTAGGCATACATTATTTAGTAGCTTAAGTAATACATATATTAGCGCTTTTACGGCTACAAAAAACAATAAGCAAAACAACAAAATTTGCATACAAATCTGTACAATGCCAAAATCCATCCTGCAAGGCCATTAAACCAATTTTCTGGATTTAGAAAAGAGAATGTGTTATCCCACCAGGAATCTCTGTTTGCACTGTGTTTTAACCATTGGTCTCTAAGTTCACCTATTTTGTCTATACTGGCCCTGATCTGGAGATTGCCAGCAGAGTCGATATAATTGCAACAGGTGGGACCAATTATCTGACATACTCCTCCTTCTTTTGCTGTCAGTTAATCTAGTACTATAGTATGTTGGTTAGTAACTATGATTAATTGTCTCTGTATTGTACTAGTTTCATTAAGAACTTCAAGAATCTGGAAAATCTGATCGTCCAGGTAGTCGGTGGCTTCCATTAATTTATCACACATTTGTGTTATGAAGGGGTATATTAGCATACTACCGAATATTTTATTTGTGATCCCCATTTCTACTAGATGCGGCCTACTGTACCATTTGGCCGGGGCTTATTGTCTGCAGCTCTTCTATACAAAGTATGAATTGGAACTGCTGCCGTGTCTATTTTACTATGAGGAACTATGAAAGTGGCTGGTGTTAGTTTGGCAAGAGTGCAAACCCCTCTTATGTCTGGGCTCACCGACCTTTATGCACGATGTCCGCAAACCAAGAATACTCCTTCGGGGAGAACACAAACCTGACCAGGGGTCTGTATACATTGGTATAAACTCAAAAGTCCTGACATAGGCTTATGGGCACACCAAGTATTATTCATTTGTTTTCCACTCATACCAGCTGTACATTTACCCCTTTCTTTCGTTATTATTTTACCCGTAGATGCTTTACAGCCTTCAACACCATCTTGATACACCGTCTCATTAACCTGTGTCTGATCATGAGTGTATATGCGGAAGCAATTATTGTCCTCACCACAGGTGTTTACTCCAGTGTGTTGAAGACTGAACCACAGTCCATCATTGGGAATGGGGTCTGAGTGAGGGATTTCAGTCCTCCTCCTGGCGACCATATTTCCGACATCTGAATCATATTTCCGCCACCACATTTGTACCTTAGGCCGTGTTATATTGAACTGAAACCGGGGATTAGCGGCCCATCCGATTATAGCCAATGAGGCAGATATATCACGGGGCACATCTTTTCCCCAAAACCTAGATTGAGTCCAACTCTCATTATGTATGCAGTGTGGGGTTAATACCTCCCATGGCTCCACAGGTAAGGCTAAGTACGGCATGGTCATCGCAGATACTGGACTGTGTGTACAGATCCAACAGTCTTTCGGTTTCTGTCCTTCCATCTCCTTTATAAGAAGAGCATGATGCCGAATAAGTTTGTTGTCCCATTCAGCATTTAAGAGTTTATCCTGTGTCTCTGTAGAGTGCAGTAACCCTGTTACTGCCAGCAAGGTGATGAGAAGTACAGTCATTCTACTGTTGACAGGACCTTCTTGCAGTGACTGGCGTGGATCCAGGTGGGCTTTCCCTCAAGTTTTCCTGAGGTGGATGTGGTCAGCTGGACTTGGAAGGGGCCATCAAATCGTGGGTCCAGGCTCCTTCTCACGTGTCTGCGTATAATCACCCAATTACCTGGATTCAGCTGACGCACATCTGCACTGGCATTAGGATCTGGAATGGATGAGAACACATGTTTATGCACCACATTAAGTCTTTCCTGCAAGGCCTGGACATAGGCTGTTATAGAACCGTGCCGCATTTGTAGCACCTGTGGGAAGTACAGACGAATCTTTGGTGCACTACCAAACAGGACTTCAAAGGGAGACAAGCCTGTCTTTCTATTTGGAGTGTGTCTGACTGAAAAGAGTGCAAGAGGCAAGCACTCCACCAGCTCTTTCCTGTGTCTGCCATGGCTTTTTGAATTTTCAGTTTAAGTGTCCCATTTAGTCTTTCCACTTTCCCACTTCTTTGTGGCCTACATGGTGTATAAAATGCTTGCTGTACACCCAGGGCCTACATGACTTCCCTCATTATTTCTCCCGTGAAGTGTGTACCCCTATCGCTTTCTATGGTTTCTGGGACACCATACCTGCAGATCAGTTCTTTCATCAGTTTGTCTGCAGTTGTTTTAGCATTTGCACATTTTACCGGATAGGCTTCTGGCCAACCAGAGAAGAGATCTACACATACTAGGACATTTGCATACACTCCTACCTTTGGTAGCTGTATTTAGTCAATCTGCAGTCTCTGAAATGGGTAGAGAGGCCTAGGTGTCGCTTTCTTAGGGACTTTTACTGTTTTACCTGGGTTGTGCTGTGCACAGATGAGGCATGATTGTACAGGTTTCGCGGCTGCGTAACTGAAACCAGGAGCGATCCAGAAGGCATCTACCATGGCACACATGTGACTTTTTGAGGCATGAGTGGAGCCATGTGTTGCTTGTGCCATAATCGGGAACAGGGACTTTGGTAGGCACAACTTATCCTTATTCTCCCATACTCCGTTCAAGTTCAGCTCAGCTCCCAGTCTCCCCCAGTGTTCCTTCTCTGTTTGGGCAGCCCGTTGCTGGAGAGATTTCAGGACATCTAGGCTCAGTGTGGCTGGAATACACTGAGTCCCCGCCACCGTCCACTGCTCCCTAGGCTGCCTTGCTGCTACTTTAGTAGCCTCGTCTGCCCTTCTGTTGCCCTCTACCTCCACAGAGTCACCTTTTGTGTGTGCTTTTACCTTGACAATGCCAACCTGGACTGGTAACATCAATGCCTCCATCGATTGCTTCACCAGCTCTGCATTTTTAATGGGCTTACCGGCTGATGTAAGGAACGCTCTGCTTCTCCAGATAGGGCCATAATCATGGGCTATTCCCCATGCATAATTCGAATCTGTGTAAATATTAGCGACTTTACCTGCAGCGGATCTACACGCCTCAGTGAGTGCCTTCAACTCTGCTTCCTGCGCCGACATGTGAGGAGAGAGTTGTTCCGCTCGGATTACCTCATGTGAGGATACTACTGCATATCCAGTGTAGAATCTTCCATCCTGGTGGTATCTGGAGCCATCTACAAAAAAATCAAAATCTGCATTAGGAACAAGTTTTTCATGAATGTGTGCAAACCCAATTGTCTCCTGACTCGTGCGTCATGTCAAAGTATTCTTCCTCACTCGCTAATATGGTCACCAATTCCCCCTTTTCTGAATCCACAGGCAGGAGGGTGGCTGGATTCAGAACATTACACCTTTTGAGGGTGACATACTCATGAATTAGTAGAGCACACTCAAGTCGGAGCTGCCTGGCCATAGACAGATGTTTTGGTTGAACCTGTACGAGTATGGAATGGATGTCATGTGGGGAATAGATTGTCAAAGGAAATGTCAGTGTGATCTCACATGCCTTTCCTAGTAGTAGTGCAGCTGCTCCTACTGCACGGACACACGTAGGTGACCCTCTGATCACTGGGTCTAATGATGATTCTGTCACACTAAGGTGCGACCCGTCTTAATTGTCTGTGGCCGAATTGTAGCTTTGGCACAAGGTATACGCATACTCGAGGAAAAAATACACAAGACAAAAGGGTATTGTGTCAGTATGATTCTTCTCTGTCTTTAATCAAACGTGTACAGCTTTTATAACAGAATTTGAGCTACATCATCAGTTACATCATGGACATGTTTCCAGTTACTATTTGCCTTTCCCAGGTCGCTACACAATCATTATGTACATTTCTGGGTTACTGTTTATTGCTCCCACATTGCTGAACAATACTTATATACACAAGTATTGTTTTCTAGCTTGGCTTACCCTGGTCCACCCAGTTTATTCAATATTTGATGAAGCTTAGGTGAGTGATACCATACAGAAACAACTCTAAGAAAATATAAGAAAATCAGAAGTATCTTAAAGCAACATGATCCCAATATCCAGCAAAGCGTCCATATAGTGATACAGTTTTGATTCTTGTATATATTCATGTGCCATATATTCTTCCCTTAACAGTCCCTCCTTTGGAGATATGCAAAATCAAAATCCTAATCTCGTCGAACCTATTGATCTGTCCTCCCGGCCTACCTATCTCAACAATGCTGGAACCTAACTGTATATTGTGGCTGTGCGTTGAGCAGACATCCGGCATGCTTCTGTTAAAGCTCGCAGTTTCGCTTCCTGGGCAGAGGCGGATGGGGGTAATGGTTGTGCTAGTAACACAGTATCTTCTGTAACTATTGCCATACCCGTGTGGAACCGGCCTTCTTGGTCTGCATATCGTGATCCATCCACAAAGAGCGTCAGGTCCGGGTTTTCCAAAGGAACATCCGTGACTGAATCAAACCCGGAGGTCTCCTGTCTCATCAGAGCGAGACAATCATGTTGGGCCATTTCAGAGTCGACTACCTCTTCCACTGATGTGTCAGAGATGTGGTCTTCGCCCTCCCCTCCTTCTGGCAGAGGTAGGAGAGTGGCTGGGTTAAGAACAGCACACCTGGAGATGGTAACGTTGTCTGGAAGCAGAAGGGAGCATTGGAGACGTAAGTGGCGGGCGGCAGACAGATGCTTCGGCTGTGTCTGGGCCAGGATGGCAGTAATGTCATGAGGCGCCATGATCTTCAGCTGGTGACCCAGTATGACATCAGATGTCTTGTCCAGGAGTAGGTGGGTTGCAAACACAGCTCTCATGCAAGTTGGAGCTCCACGAGCCACTGGATCCAATCGGGCAGAATAGTACCCAAGAGGGCGTTGTCTTCCTCCATGGAGCTGCGTCAGGACTCCAGTTGCATGTCCTTGTTTTTCCATGACAAACAGGCAAAATAGCTTGTTGTAGTCTGGTAGTCCTAGGGCCGGAGAGGATGTGATGGCAGTCTTTAGCGTGTGGAATCCATCGATGGCTTCTTTGGTCAGGCTGAAGGGGTCGACCTTGAGGCAGTCATACAGAGGTTGCATGTGCAGAGAGGCATCGAGGATCCAGGGACGGCAGTAGGAGACAAGGCCAAGAAAGGTCTGCAGTTGTGAGGGCTTGATCGGCAGGTGTATATTTCGTACAGCCGTTTTCCTGTCCTCAGTCAGGTGTTTGGTTTGGTGGGAAATACAGTGTCCCAAAAATACCACTCTTTCCTTGCAGAACTGCAGTTTGTCCTTTGATGCTTTACATCCATTGTGTGCCAAGAACTGTAGTAAGGAGATGGACTCCGTTTGGGCTTCTGTCAGAGTGTCAGCACAGAGGAGGAGGTCATCTACATACTGTAAAAGAACAACAGTGGGATGTGTCATCTTCCAGGGGTCCAAGACAGTCATCATGGCTTGAGTAAACATAGAGGGGCTATTTTGCGCCCCTTGAGGCATCACAGTCCAGGCATATTGCCGACCCTCATGCGTGAAAGCAAACAGGTACTGACAGTCAGGATGTAGAGGCACACTGAAAAATGCATTTGCTAGGTCAATCACCGTGAACCACTTAGAGGTGGGTGGGATGGATGAGAGCAGTGTGTGTGTAAGGTTTTCGGACTTTTATGCTAGATCCGTTATCTTCGCATTTAGTGTGTCGGCCATCTTGTTTCCTGGACTGTGCATTGACTTTTGCCCTCAACCAATATGGAGTCCTCAGCTTGTCGTTGGCCATCTTGTTTCCTGGCATGTGCAGTGACTTTGCCCTCAAATAACATGGAGTACTCAGCTATGATGTCCCTGCCCTGTTTCCTGCCAATTGTCCTTTTAATCAGCTCCAGCTGATTCACCTGTGCTCCTGAATCAGCTCTATTCCCAGTTTGTGACTTGGTCTGTGAAGCCTGGATCTCCTCTGCTTGGAACCATTTGTGGACACAGAACCCTTCTGCTTGCCAGCTACTTCTGGCAGGAAAGTAATGGACTCTGAATATCGTTGGTTGTTTGCCTAACTCTGCAACTATCCTGCTACTGCACTACTTGTATGGAGTAATACAAGAAATGCTTAAGAAGCTTATGTCTCATGTGTCTTACTATACCCATGCGTTAGACTCTAGATAGACTGTATACCATATGACAGATTCAGGAGCCATGATAGAGTCTGCTGGGTCTGAGACACCGCTGCAACCTGTATAGAGATTTTTTATTTTTTTTTTTGTTTTGGATCTTTGCCGTTGGGGAGCCGCTGCAGGCTGTGGATCCAAGATATCGATATATGTGATAGTGGTTGTGGCTTCTCACAACCTTTCCAGGTGAGCACATTCCCTTCTTTTAAGTCAGGAGTGTTACCACAGGTAAACACTATTGTGCTCCTTTTCTTTCTTTCCAGCCTCTCTGCCATACATCTTCGGGGAATATGGAGGACTCTGTTAAACATCTGTGCGAAGTAACCAATTCAATCCTTGCCGATCTAAAGGCAGTAAAGGACAGCTTTGCAAATCTGCGGGATCGGAGTGATCATAATCTACAGGTGTTCGGACAGACCACTCAGGACTTACGAACTCGGATTGAGGTTCTGGAGCGACAAGTCCAAACCCAAACTTCCACCCCGGCAATGGGAATCCCCAAGCTACCACCATTCCGCTTTGGCGGTGAACGGGAAAGATTCAGAGGATTCATTAATCAATGCAAACTGTTCTTTGCGGCTCATGCGCCTCAGTTCCTTACTGAGCGATCTAAAGTATTAACAATAATTATGCTGCTCTCCAACAAAGTTCTCGCATGGGCAAACCCTCTAATTGAGACTGACGACGACTGTCTAAATAACCTTGATGCTTTCATTTCAGCTATGGGGAAGGCATTCGATGATCCGAACCGCGGTGCTACAGCGGAATCAGCTATGTTGACTTTAAGCCAAGGTAAGCGCTCAGTAGCAGAATATGCTCTGGATTTCCGGAGATGGGCCCTCGACACCACTTGGGATAGCTCCGCTAAAAGATCGGTTTTTCGGAGAGGATTATCCTCTGTAATTAAGGACGAACTTGCTCGTGTCGACCCACCTACAGCATTAGGAGATTTTATCAACTACTGTATTCGGATCGATGCTCGGCTTACTGAACGCAGACAGGAGAGGTGGTCGGAGCTAAGGCACTCTAATCATTTATTCTCTCCCTCTCCAGCCAAGGAGTCCTTGAGCAGGATTATACGAGAACCAAAACCCGAGCCTATGCAGGTGGACTCTTTACAGAGACGGGTCAGTGATGCACGTAAGGAACAGCGACTAAAGGAAAATCTGTGTTTCTATTGCGGTAAGTCAGGACATTTCATCATCAACTGCCCCAGTCGTTCTCGTAAGACAACTGCAGCCATCATACACTGCGAGTGCTGTGAGAGGGGTTCTGTCAGGTCCGCACTACAGACCCCAGAGGGAGTAGAAGATACAGACATTGATTACTCGGACTTGAACTCCGTTATCTCTGAGCCCGATGCAGGTGTTACTGCAGCAGTTTTTCCGGTCCTCTCAGCGGTTTCCCAGCTGAGCTGCAAGAACAACAATTCTCATTGCTTCATTCCCCTCAAACTCAGGGTTCACTCCGTTTGGGTATCTACCTCCGCTATGATTGATTCAGGGGCAAGCGGCAATTTTATGGACATCTCCTTTGCCCAGAGACATAACGTACATTCAGTAAAGAAGGCTACTCCTGTACAGATGGAGACCGTGGATGGCTCACTGTTAAACTCGGGACCAGTGGACCAGGAGACGGAACCCCTGAAGGTCCTCATGGGTAATGACCATCAAGAGAGTCTGTCCTTTATGCTCATCTCTTCTCCTCATTTCCCTATTATTCTAGGACTGCCTTGGCTGCAGGCTCAGAATCCTACGATTAATTGGGAGACTAAAGAACTGCACTTTCCGAAGACACAGATAAGTCCAGAAGCTTCAGTCTGCTCCATCCCTAAGGGACCACCATCAGTCTCAGAGCTACCAGCAATATACCGTGAGTATGCTGATGTGTGCGACAAAAGGAACGCAGACCTACTACCCCCTCACCGTCCATATGACTGTCCAATAGACCTATTACCAGGTGCAGGGATACCGTTTGGCAAGATTTACCCTTTGGCAGGGCCAGAGCTAAAGGCGCTAAAGGACTATATAGATGAACAGCTAGCCAAGGGCTTCATACGCCATTCTTCATCTCCCGCTGGTGCACCAATCTTCTTTGTGAAGAAGAAAGACGGATCTCTTAGGCCCTGCATAGATTATCGGGAGCTCAATAAGATCACGATCAGAAACCGTTACCCACTACCTTTGATTCCGGAATTATTGGAGAGAGTACGGCATGCAAAGCTCTTTACTAAGTTGGATCTCCGTGGGGCCTATAACTTGGTCCGCATTAGACCTGGGGATGAATGGAAGACTGCTTTCAGGTCACGCTACGGACACTTTGAATACCTGGTAATGCCATTCGGTTTAAGTAATGCCCCAGCAACTTTCCAACATTTGGTGAATGACATTTTTAGAGATCTCCTGGATACATTCATTGTAATTTATTTGGATGATATCTTGATTTTTTCTAACTCCACAGAGGAACATCACAGACATGTGAAGATGGTCTTAGAACGCCTTCGACAAAACCATCTGTATATCAAACTAGAAAAGTGCGAATTCCATCGGACGGAGATCCAATTTCTGGGGTATGTAATGACGTCACGAGGAATTAGTATGGATGAGAGTAAGATCCAAGCCATTAAAGACTGGCCGGTCCCCAAGAATGTAAAGGAGGTCCAGCGCTTTATAGGGTTTGCTAATTTTTATAGGCGTTTTATCAGGAACTTTTCTGAGGTAGTGTCTCCCATCACACGGCTTACCCGCAAGAACTCTGCTTTTACCTGGACCCCCCAGGCTCAAGAAGCATTTTCCCGCCTGAAACAGAAATTCACCACGGCACCTATTCTGGTGCATCCTAACCCTGAACGTGCCTTCATAATAGAGGTGGATGCCTCAGACAGTGCCATTGGAGCTATCCTCTCCCAGAGGACAGGCGAGAAAGAAGTCTTACATCCCTGTGCTTTCTTTTCTCGGCGGTTGTCTCCTGCAGAACGAAACTATGACGTGGGTAATAGAGAATTGTTGGCCATCATCGCAGCCTTCAAAGAATGGAGACACCACCTTCAGGGAGCTGCACAGCAGATAATCGTCTTGACTGACCACCGCAATCTCGAGTTTATCAGATCGGCTAAGTGTTTGACTCCTCGTCAGGCTCGTTGGAGTCTTTTTTTAAACCAATTCAGTTTTGTTATCTCTTATAGACCAGGATCGCGTAATGGAAAGGCCGATGCGTTGTCTAGACTCTACTCAGATGAAACTATCCCACTCACGTTTCATAAGACTGTTATCTCTGATTCCAGGTTCCTGGGGGTGATCCATAATCAAGACTTGCTTAACGATATCAAGGAAGCATACCATACGGATCCCTGGTTGGCACAACCATCTTGTGAAGTAAGTCTTGTATATAAGAATGGTGTGTGGATTCAGGGGCAACGCCTGTATATTCCTGAAGCGGCCAGAGGGAAAGTACTGCAACTCGTCCACGATTCTAAAATAGCGGGGCATAGAGGAGTTCTGAAGACTCAAGAATTCCTGTCTCACTTCTTTTGGTGGCCCACGTACAGAAGAGACGTTCTGGATTATGTCACTTCTTGTGAAGTCTGTGCTAGATGCAAGACTCCACGTTCGTCGCCTACAGGTCTTTTACAACCCCTACCCATTCCCACCCGTCCATGGGGATCCATATCAATGGACTTCATTGTGGAGCTGCCAACCTCTCAAGGGAAGAACACAGTTCTAGTGGTGGTGGATCGGTTAACAAAGGCAGCCCATTTTATTCCGTGTGTGGGTTTACCCACTGCGAAACACACATCGGACTTGATCATCCAAAATGTGTTTCGTCTGCATGGCGTACCGGATGAGGTTGTATCTGATCGAGGGGTGCAATTCACTTCAAAGTTTTGGCAGCACTTCTGTGCTGCGTTAAACATCAAAGTTAATCTATCTTCTGCCTTTCATCCGCAGACAAATGGACAGACTGAGCGGACTAACCAGACCCTAGAACAGTATCTCCGCTGTTTTATTTGCCACCTACAAGATGACTGGGTGGATTTGCTCCCACTGGCTGAATTCTCTTACAACAATTCGCAGAGCGCTTCCACTAAGTTGTCACCCTTTTATGCCAATTTGGGTTATCATCCTAACATCCTTCCTCGATTTCCCATAGACACACCTCTCCCAGCTGTAGCCGACAGAATCACATCTCTACAACAGAACCTTGATCTACTTAAGAGGAATCTGGAATCCGCTCAGGACAGGTATAAAAAATCGGCAGATAGGTTTCGTAAACCTGCACCAACCTTCAAGGTAGGAGATTTGGTTTGGCTGTCAACTAAGAACCTTAAGATGAGAGTACCATCATCCAAATTGGGTCATAAGTACATCGGGCCTTATAAGATTACTAAGCTTGTCAGTAACGTTGCCTGTCGCCTTCAACTGCCAAGATCTATGAGGATTCACCCTGTGTTTCATGTTTCTCTACTGAAGGCTGCAACTCCCAATTCTTTCCCTGGTCGTTCTTCTTCCCCTCCTGCTCCGGTCCTCATCGATGGCCAGGAGGAGTTTGTCGTGGAAAGGATCCTGGACTCCAGGTTGCGTAGAAACGGGGTGCAATACCTGGTACAGTGGCAAGGCTATTCTTCTGAGGACAACTCGTGGGAACCAGCCTCCAATCTCCATGCGCCTCGTTTACTCCGCCAGTTCCATCAGAGGTACCCGGGAAAGCCTGGACTGGGGCCATCCGGAGGCTGTCCTTAAGGGGGGAGTAATGTAAGGTTTTCGGACTTTTATGCTAGATCCGTTATCTTCGCATTTAGTGTGTCGGCCATCTTGTTTCCTGGACTGTGCATTGACTTTTGCCCTCAACCAATATGGAGTCCTCAGCTTGTCGTTGGCCATCTTGTTTCCTGGCATGTGCAGTGACTTTGCCCTCAAATAACATGGAGTACTCAGCTATGATGTCCCTGCCCTGTTTCCTGCCAATTGTCCTTTTAATCAGCTCCAGCTGATTCACCTGTGCTCCTGAATCAGCTCTATTCCCAGTTTGTGACTTGGTCTGTGAAGCCTGGATCTCCTCTGCTTGGAACCATTTGTGGACACAGAACCCTTCTGCTTGCCAGCTACTTCTGGCAGGAAAGTAATGGACTCTGAATATCGTTGGTTGTTTGCCTAACTCTGCAACTATCCTGCTACTGCACTACTTGTATGGAGTAATACAAGAAATGCTTAAGAAGCTTATGTCTCATGTGTCTTACTATACCCATGCGTTAGACTCTAGATAGACTGTATACCATATGACAGTGTGTGGGTTAGGCACAATTGGTGTGTCCAGTACTGTGGCTTCATTGACAGCTCGCAGATCATGTACCATGCGAAACTTAGTAGGTTGTCCCTTTGGTGTTTTCTTCTTCACTGGAAACAGAGGAGTATTGCAGGGTGACTTGGTGGGTGTGATGGCTCCATTCTCGAGGTAGATTTTCAGTTGTTGTGTAATAGCAGCAGATTGTGAGATAGAGAGCGGGTATTGTGGTTTCCTGGGCAACAGTGCTCCAGGTTTCAATTCTACCTTCACGGGCGGAACCTTAAGCCGGCCAATGTCTTCTTGGCCTCGCGCCCACAACATGTCTGGGATCAATGCCATGATTTCTGGTTTGACTGGATCTATGGACGCGCCCTGCTCGTTACACTGCAAAGAGAAAAAAGCGTATAATTCTGCAGAGTGATCATAAGAAAGTGGGGTCTTGAGACTGACTGTCCCGTCTTCGTGAAACAGAATATTAGCTTGAAATTTTGACAGCAGGTCTGACCCTAGCAGATTGACTGGACAGGTGGATGAGACTACCAATTGAGACAACATGGTTTGTGTTGGCTGGAGACTTACATGGAGGGGTCTGGTCATTGGTGTGTACCGAGTATTTCCATCCACCCCCACACAAGGCACGATTTCATCCGTCAGACAGTCTGGATCTGGTAGGTCAATGTTTCTGATTACACTTCTGGCTGCACCGGTGTCCACCAAGAAAGTGAGGGGTTTGCCCTCAACCTCTAACTGGATAGTGGGCGTTGGTCCACTTGGTTGTTTTGTGGAGTGTATGAGTAATGGGGTGTGTGGTGGATCCGGCTTGCCAATGTCCTATTGTGGACGGGGTCCAGGTGGTCCCTGGGTGGGCTGCTGTCGCTGTTCTGGCCCTCTCCTGAGTGGAGCTGATCTACAGTTCCTCCTTAGGTGTCCTATTCTCCCACAGTTGAAGCAGGCTACCCTAGGTCTCGGTGGTCTGAGATTACCCTGGGACGGGTCTTGGGACAACAGAAGGGTAGTGCGGGGTTTAGCTGACTGGTTTAACTCTAGTCCCTTTGCAACAGTATGTAGTACCTCTGATTCTAGTCTGCGGTATTCTGGCCTGGTGTTTTGCAGTTGCTTGCGTATTGGTTCTCTGAGACCCTGCACAAAGGCCTGTACCCAAATTTGGTGGTGGGCTTTGTCCACGAGGTCAAATCCTAAATCAGTAAACATTTGATTCAACCTGTGGTAATATTTTTCCACCGATTCATTTTTCTCTTGCATTGTATCCTGTAAGGAGGTGGCTTGGTCTATTAGGCGGTCCTTGGCCCAGCTCTGGAGTTTTTCTAGGAAGTCCCCCCCAGAGGCTAGGGTCTGATAATATTCAGGCATTCCACTCGTGGGTCTTAGGGATGGTTCCATTAAAGGCCAAAATGAATCTCCTGCTTTGATCTCGGCCAACCCAATTAAGTCTATCCATGCTGCTGCATGGGTTTTGTGTATCTGACTCATTTTTCTATAAAAAGGCATAGGGTGCCCCTCTGGATCAGGTAAGCTGTTAACTAGAGTGGCAGCTTCCTGTGGTTTCCAGCTCACATATCGGGTACTGCGTCTGGTAGGAACAAAAATGTCATTGGTGGGGGCTACATGCTTAGTTCGGCGTGGGTAGAAAGCATTTGTATATTCGGGGCTATTTGGGGGACTGTCATCCTCGTACAAAGGTAAAGACATCCTCCCTAGATTGCCTGATGCTGCTACACCACTGCTTGGGTCTGGATCTGTATTCTGTGGTAAAGATGTGGTTGTGGAAAAACAGGTTTCTGGTTTTTCTTCCTTATCCTCTCCTTCAGTTTCACTCTGCTCACCATTTGTATATATACCAGATACTACCGGAGCTAAAATGGCTGCTGGATGACGTGTGCCCTTACATAAAATGGCTGCCGGTGTAGGTGTGTGTAGTTTGTCTCAAGACGGCCTCTGGTACATGAGGTGTGCCGTCTACATTCAGGACTGGGTACAAGGAAGAA
Source organism: Dendrobates tinctorius (assembly GCF_039654945.1). NCBI lineage: Eukaryota > Metazoa > Chordata > Amphibia > Anura > Dendrobatidae > Dendrobates > Dendrobates tinctorius. Next base: position 15,161,742 of record NW_027361680.1, read on the forward strand.
AACTTGTGTGGGCGGGGTGCCCCACAAACAGCACATGTGTCCCTCCAATCTGGGTTCTGATTTTGACAGACTGCACATGTCCACCCCCCTGGATTATACGGAGGTGGTTTATATGGTGCAGGTGCAGCTGCCAAAACTGGAGTCATTTTATCAAGAGGTGGCTTGTACATATATTCACCAGTGGCAGAATCACATTCTTCAACCCACATTTGTCTCTTAATTTCCCTTGAGGTTCTGTGCCATGCTTCCGCATCCCTCAATACATTCCTGTCACGTAACAAGCCTTTCTTAGTAATTAACATACTTTTCCATTCTGTCTCATCAAGTCTCCCCCCTCGGGTTGTAGACCCTATAAGCTTTAGGAGGAGTTTCGCATTTTTAACATACTGTTTGCCTTCTCTTTGTGCCCCTACCTCTTGAGCAGAAAAATAATTAGCCTTAGACTCACTATGACCCATGTTTATAACGTAATTTTCAACCACTGTATCTTAGCAGAATCTCATAAACTTTTATATTGCAGTAGTTGTATATATGCCAAAAAGGTTACTGTGTATGTGTGTATTATGAAACAGCTTATTACACTCTATATAATAGGATGTTATATCTTCCGGACTGATTACAGGTAATTCAGCGTGATTGTAAAACACTTTGAGTTCAGGAAATGCAGCTGAAGTAGCGGTCTAACTAGTTTTACCAGTTTTTCTCAGTATAAGAGCTGCGGACAGGCGTGTCTCATCAATATGTCAGTTCTACAAAAATTATTGCAATACAACAATCAATGTTTCTTTGTTACCAAGGCAACTAGGGCTAGGCTTTTTGTCACTTTAGGTATAGTAAATAGTGGTAATCACTTCTAGATAGGTGGTTGATATTTCAGCAGAGGGGGGAAAAATTAGTAATCACCTCTTTCCTTAAAAATATATATATACCGTGTCATTCACGTCACCGGGCCCAGTTTATACCGTGGGCGTATGGCCGGACGTGAGCACCTATGTGTATATCTCCTCTTCGACCGTCTAAGGTCGGAACCAGGGTGATAACTCAGTGTGGACCCCTCCCCTTAACTCTGCTCTGTATGTTTCTAATAGCCCTAGTGCAGCATGAAATAGTTTTTAACAGATATTAGACACGCCTTTAGAATTTTAGAATTGGTTAGATCGATCAATACACACAGACAATTAAGGAATTATATATCTGACCGGGTCCGTAGGCTCAGGACTTTCAAACGTGGTCAGTTTAAGGGTTCAGAGAAGACAGCCAACTATCTCCTCCCAGCCGGACGTGAATACAGAAGGTTAGGTAAGATGATATATTTTCTCACCTGGTCTCGAGCTGCAGCCTCGTCCTGCTGGAAAGACGTCCGTCCTGGGGGAGATTTTGGTGCGGCTGTGATCGTCTGGTATCGTCCTGAGCCCCACTGTTTGAGCGCCAACTGATGATTCTGTCACACTAAGGTGCGACCCGTCTTAATTGTCTGTGGCCGAATTGTAGCTTTGGCACAAGGTATACGTATACTCGAGGAAAGAATACACAAGACAAGAGGGTATCGTGTCAGTATGATTCTTCTCTGTCTTTAATCAAACGTGTACAGCTTTTATAACAGAATTTGAGCTACATCATCAGTTACATCATGGACATGTTTCCAGTTACTATTTGCCTTTCCCAGGTCGCTACACAATCATTATGTACATTTCTGGGTTACCGTTTATTGCTCCCACATTGCTGAACAATACTTATATACACAAGTATTGTTTTCTAGCTTGGCTTACCCTGGTCCACCCAGTTTATTCAATATTTGATGAAGCTTAGGTGAGTGATACCATACAGAAACAACTCTAAGAAAATATAAGAAAATCAGAAGTATCTTAAAGCAACATGATCCCAATATCCAGCAAAGCGTCCATATAGTGATACAGTTTTGATTCTTGTATATATTCATGTGCCATATATTCTTCCCTTAACACTAATTGTGCTGAGTAGTAAGCTATTGGTCTCTGTTTCCCTCCATGCTGTTGTGTCAGTGTTGCAGTAGCATGTCCTCCCTGCTCTGTGCAAAACAAGAAAAATGGCTGGTCATAATTTGGAATGCCTAAGGCCGGGGCTGACACAATGAGCAGTTTGAGAGAATGGAAGGAATCAATTGCTTCTTGAGTGAGGTCATAGGGGTCTGATGACAACCATTCGTAAAGTGGTTGCATCATTTGTGAAGCGGACCTTATCCAATGCCTGCAGTAGGTCACTAAACCTAGCAAGGTGAGTAGATGCTGATGTGATCTGGGTAGAGGGAGATTTTGAAATGCCTGTTTTCTGTCTTCAGTCAGGTGTCTCATACCTTCGGCAATACAATGTACTAAAAACGTCACCTTTTGTTTGCAATACTGTAATTTGTCACGTGAGACCTTGCAACCCTTTTCTGCTAAAATACATAGCAAGGAAACTGTAGCTTCCTTGCAGGACGTCTGGTCTGGGCAGCAGAGCAAAAGGTCATCCACGTACTGCAAAAGTACTACCTGTGGATGAGGTGGTTGCCATTGCTCAAGGACCCCAGCCATTGCTGTTGAATAGATGGTAGGGGAGTTCTTTCCTCCTTGTGGGAGGACTGTCCAACAATATTGTTTACCTTCATGAGTAAAGGAAAAAAGATACTGACAGTCAGGGTGCAGGGGTACAGAGAAAAATGCATTTGCCAAATCAATGACTATGAAACATGTTGCCGTTGCTGGGATCTGTGACAGTATTGTATGTGGGTTAGGGACAATGGAGGTCACACTTTCTGTAACATCGTTAATAGCCCTTAAATCATGAACCATCCTGTAAGTGTCAGGGGAACCCTTCGGTCCTTTTTTCTTAATGGGGTACAAAGGGGTGTTGCAGGGGGAAGATCTTTGCAACAGAACCCCTGCCTTAACATACTCTTCAATATCTCTGCTCAAGGCCATTGATTTGGCTAGGCTCAAGGGGTATTGCTTTAAACAAGGAGGAGTGGTTCCTTTTTTCAATTTAATCATGACAGGTGGGATGGGCAACCGACCCACATCAGTTTTTCCCCTTGCCCAAACAGTGTCTGGCACCTGTCCCATTTCCTCATCCTCAGGCATTTTGGTGTCAAGTGTTAGTTTCACTGCTTTTGTCATATGCACCATTGCCGCAATCTTACACAAATGTTTATCTGAGAGGGGACTTGTGATGGTAATACCCTCAGGAGAGTACTGTATGGTGGCCTGGATCGCACTCAGCACATCTGCTCCCAGTAAATTCATAGGGGTATTGTCACTAACAATAAGTTTTGTAAGCACCTCTTGGCTATCTCGTAATTTTAGTCTTATTTGTTTAGTCACAGGGGCTTCTGTCACTTGCCCCTCTACCCCCACACATTCCACAATCTCATCAGTAATCATGTCTGGCATTATCAAATCTTTGTGTACCACAGTCCCGGCTGCCCCAGTGTCAATCATAAATTCTGCCTCTTTCCCTCCCGGCATTGTTATGGTGGTCATCAAGGCAGGACCAGGACCGGAGGGGACAAGAACAGGGCACATATTTGTCACTGGGTTGCCAGTTTCCTAGTCTGTATGTGGAGGAGGTGGAAGATTGGTCTGCTTACTCTCCTTTGTAGGGTTTTTGCAATGGTTGGCATAGTGCCCATTCTCACCACAATTCCAGCACCTCACTGTTTCTATGTTCTTACGTCCCTTGCTACGTCTCCACTGTTGTGTTCCAGCATACATGATAGATCGTCTTATTGTCCTTCTTTGATCAACTCCTTTAGCCACCTTCAGGAGATCTGTTGGATCTACATTTCTCCATTCAGGTCTGGCTGTCTGTACTGCGTCTCGTAAGCCCTTGCTTATACCGTCAATGAATGCATTTACCAGTATCTTAACATCGAGTGGGCTTATGGGACTGTACCCCATGTCTGCCCATTTCAGCTGTAACTGTCCAAAGTACATCTCTACACTCTCTCCTTTTGCTGTGTCACGTCAGTCAGGAGAACGGACTGCTCTGATTGTTTCACTATAGCCGATTGTTTTAGCGATTCACAGTATGTCTCCCCAGACCGTGCAGATTTATCATCCATACCCAGAACTTGATCCTTTGTCACATCTGTATGTGTCTTAATTATGTGTCCTAGTACGTCACCTGCTTTTGAACTCACCAAGCTCTCTAGGTCTGCCCAGGTACACTTATAAGCCCGCTGTATTTCCTTTATTTGTCTATAAAATGGGAATGGTTGGTTTTCAGGGTTAGGCAACTGCTTTAACATAGCCAGCTGATCAGAGGGGCTCCAGGGATAATACTCCTGTATCTGTCTTATTCTAGTCACCCTTTTTGGTCTCGATGTGGATGCTTCATGGGTCTGGTCGTGGAGGTGACTGGATGATCGGTGGGGGTGACATGCTGTTCCCCAGCTTCCTCTTCCTCAGGACCACTGCTAGCTTCTTCCCCAAAAGTCAATGCTCTCTCTAGTGAGTCAGCTTCCTCTGTCACATGTGATTTTGTCCGAACAGGATTTAGTGCAATTTGCTTAGGTCGGGTTGCAGTACAGAAAGAACACCGTGAGCACAACTCAAAATGGTGCTAAGGTTTGGTTCCCAAACCATTAAAGCAACAAATATAAACCTAGCACTCAACTTAAAGGTATTTGCAAGGCGGTTTATTGTAGTACACGAAAAAAGACATTTCGGTCAATGTGACCTTCTTCAGTTACGTGTGGTATATAGAGTTTGTAGAGCTTATAGGCATCTATCAGAAAGGACAAAGGTATTTTAAGCTTTGAGGAGAATGATCTCTCTAAGATAATGAGCTTGTCAGTATATAGGAGAGGGGCAAACGTGCCTCCAGATGCGGTGTCCACCGGCCAGTACAGGTCATACAAGTGTTTCTCCAGCCTAAGTTTGGCTGATCACAATGTTTACAAGTCCAACTGTCTTGTCTCGGTCTCTGATAGTCATAATACACCTTACTTCCCACTGTAGTCTCTTTACATCAATACTGTTGTATTTCCTCTGCCACACGACACCATTTATTCACTTGTTGCTTTTGCTTTTTGTCTTTTATCCACCTCCTATTCTCATCTCTGAAACTGTGCCATTTCTGTACATCCAAACATCCACACTCTGACATTTTTGCCTTTTTCAATATTGGTCTCACATCTTTCATTGCTTCCTTTCTTTCTCTATCTTTTACAATCTGCATAGCTGTCTTGGATCCCATTGGGGGCACCGACCGTACACAGAAAAAGTTGCCCATGGCTTCAACCTTTTTCTGTCGACAGCTCACCTTACTTCTGAGATGCCCTCTCAGTGTGCCTGGACCTTGTCTTACAGGCCACACTTAGCAAGTCAGAGAGAGCCTGTCAAGGTGTAGCGGGAAGGCTCCTTGCCTCTCACCCGGTAGACCTACAGGATGTAACGAGAAGGCTATCTGCCTCTCACCCATTAGATCAGCTGGCTAGAATAGGAATAGGCCTTTTTCCTTCCAGCCCAGCTCCATGGATTGTGGGAAGGCAGCTTCAACATAGACAGCTCATCTTTCTTCTGAAATGCCCTTCTGTGTGTCTGGACCTGTCTTACAGCCCACACATAGCAAGTCAGAGTGAGCCTGCCAAAGTGTATCCAGAAGGCTCCTTGCCTTCGCCTCTCACTCACAACAAAAAACCCGCTGACTAAAGTAAGAAGGCCCAGGTGTGATAGGCCTCTAACCTACTTTATCAGCCATACAGTCGGCTACCTCCTCTGTTGATCCACAGTCAGCTACACATCAATCACTCAACTTGAAGCAGGTGAATCTTTTACCAATCTTTCAATCACACTGAAGATCTGAAGATCAAACAATCTTCCACAAATTTCCTTAAAATAGGCACAGTTTCTTTTCCTCCTTTTTTTTGTACAGCACTGTTGCTTTAAACAAACCACAGATCTCTCAGCGCGTACCTTACTAAGGATAGGAATACAGAGAATTTTGAGCGCAGCTCCATAAATTATTAGACACTCAGCAGAGATAAGAGATAAGTGCGAAGGGAGAAGAAAAACTGCGCAGCGGCATCATTCCCCCTCCCATCATAATGTAGCATCCTTCACAGAATTCCATAGTTCTTTAGACTTAATCAGAATCAATCTCTTCAAAACCCTCATCAATCTTTGGTGACCACTGAACTTCACTGTATGGGCAAATAACTGTATAATGTGAGTATCCACGCCTTGCCCTTGCCTGGCCAAATGATTCCAGAAAACTTTCCAATGTCATACCACATATAACATGAGCTATATCATTACTCAATTCATTCAATCTCAGATGCAGATTGAAATATCTGTAAAGTACCTGTCCTGGACCTTGCACTAGAACTGGAAAGGTAACAATATTAGAAGTCCATGAAAAAATTCTGTAGGGCTCTGCCCCTTGACTCAGTACCCCTAGAACTCCTGTGCAATCTTCACAGAATGGTGCAAATTCATCAAATTCATTCATGAGTGCTCATTCAGGGATTTTTTTTTCCTCTCACTTTTCAGCGGTCATTTGATTTTACAAAGAGAAGACAACAAAAATCCCTTATCTCAATTACTCATCTCTCATCTCATTCAGAGGTTCTCATAGACATATATACAAGGATTCATACAGCCTGCCTATCTTGCACTTTGGATATTTGACACCTTAGGCCTCTTTCACACTTCAGTTTTTTGACATCAGTCAAAATCCGCCAAAATTTGAAAATGGCGGATCCGCAAAAAATGTATGAAAACGGATGCCAGCTGATGGAGCGGATCCGGTTTTTAAAGGATCCGTTATACCGATTTTAGTGCGGATCCTCAACAAAACGGATCCGTTCCATCAGCTGGCATCCGTTTTCCACATCCGTTGGATCCGTTTTCTTGAGGATCCGTTTTTCCACTCCTCCAAAATGGGATGCTCCCAAATATGATTCGCTCTTGGAGAATGCTCCCAAATGTGATTGGATACTGGAAACTAGGGAGAAATATATCTAGGGTGTTGTGATACAATTTCTTTGAAAGGTTTTAGAGCTAGTGGCAGTGATGGAAGGAGTTAGTGCGAGTCTGGAAGGAGTTATTGCGAGGATTGACAGCTTCTGTGTGGAATTTGATCTTCACTTGAATCGGTTGGCAATTATTGCTCTCCAGAGGGAGAAAAGAAGATTGCGAATCCTGCGTATGAGGAGACGGTGCCAGTGGATTCATCCCATTAATGCGCAGAGGTTCACCCGTGGCGTTTTTTCCACACTGTACCTGGAATTGAGGGATAATCCGGACAAGTTCTTCAACTACGTGCGCATGAGGCTGGAATTCTTCGAGATATTGGTGGATCGTGTTGGAGAACAAATCTAGAGAAGGGACACACAAATGCGGCTTTCTATATCACCGGCGGAGCGTTTGATGGTGAGCCTTCGGTAAGTTATCTACTTTTTAAAATGTTTTAGATTCTGCAGGCTTTTATTGTTATGTTATGGCTTGTAGTTTGTATTAATTTTACTTTTTTTCCCTTTTTTTAACAGATTCCTGGCAACTGGAGAATCATTCACCTCCCTCCATTTCCAGTTCCGGATTGGGATTTCAACTATTGCTGGAATTGTACAACAGAGCTGCCGGGCATTGTGGGATTCTCTACAGGAGGAATACATCCCAGAGCCAACACAGGAGAGGTGGCTGGAGATTGCCGACAAGTTTCAAGAAATCTGCCAGTTTCCAAACTGCATCGGTGCCGTGGATGGCAAGCATATCAGGATTGTGAAACCCATGGGATCTGGTTCACAGTTTTACAACTATAAGAAATACTTTTCTATTGTGCTTATGGCCATTTCGGATGCAAACTGCAAATTCATTGCCGTGGACATTGGTGCATACGGTCGTTCTAATGACTCTCAGGTATTCAAGATGTCCACCATGGGCCGTCGCTTGTATGGAGACAATTTTGACTTCCCACCTCCAAGGCCACTCCCTGGAACAACAGGCCCACCAATGCCTTTTGTGTGCATTGGCGACGATGCTTTTCAGCTTTCTAAACACCTACTCAAACCATATGGTAGTCGTGGATTAACGCACCGGAAAAGAATCTATAACTATCGGTTAACCAGAGCGCGCAGAGTGGTAGAGTGTGCGTTTGGAATTTTAACTGCCAAATGGAGAGTCCTGTTAACGGCCATTAAAATGAAAACAGAGACTGTGGATGAGGTGGTGAAGGCCTGTGTAATCCTGCACAATTTTGTCCTTTCAAAGGAACCCGTTTCCACCGATGAAAATCTGTCTGAAACCACCTTGTGGGATTATGAGCAGCAAACTTTTCGGAGTACTGGCTCAGTGTCAAGAATGAGGGACACCTTTGCAGACTATTTTCTGACACCAGAGGGACAAGTGGACTGGCAAGATGACATGATATAATTTTCTTCTTAATATACCAATTGTGAGTACCATTTTTTTTTTAAAACTGAAATTTTACCAAGTGTTTGGTTTTCCCAAGCATTGTGTTACCATGTGATTTGGTTTACCAAGTGTTTTTTTTTTTTTTTTTAGTTTTACACTTTGCAATGTTACCAATTGTTGGGTACCAAGCATTGTTTTACACTTTGAAATGTTACCAGGTGTTGTGTACCAAGCGTTGTTCTACACTTTGAAATTTTACCAAGTGTTGGGTACCAAATGTTGTGCTACCAAGTGTTGGTTTTTAGTACCTTGTACACCACCATGTTGTGATACCAAGTGTTGTTTTTTTGTATCTTGTACACCACCGGTGTACTGTGAAATATTACCCAGTGTTGTGTTACCAAGTGGTGGTTTTTTGTACCTTGTACACCACCAGTGTACTGTGAAATATTACCCAGTGTTGTGCTACCAAGTGTTGGTTTTTTGTACCTTGTACACCACCGGTGTACTGTGAAATATTACCCAGTGTTGTCTTACCAAGTGTTGTGTTTACCTTTTACACCACTGGTGTACTTTGAATATTTCCCAAGAAAGAAAGAACAAAATAGAAACAACACAATAAAGTTCTTTTTGAAAAAAAAAACATTGTTTATTTGTGAATTTGTTTATTTGTGAATTTGTAATAACTCTTTTTTTTGTGAAATTTTTTTTTTTTTTAACAGTTTTTTTTTGGTATCTTAAACCTTTTTTGTAAAATGTTTTTTTTTGTATATATTACCTTTTTTTGGAAAAAACAAAACAGTTTATAAATTGTGATAATGTTGGGTGGAGATAGTATTGGAGGGGTTAACAGGGTTGACCACATCGAGGGGGGGGGACTGGGAAGGGAGTTGGTGAAGACCAGAAGTGGAAGGGGGGTTTAACACATGTGGTTGGGACGGGAGTGGATGGGCAGACGAGGTTTGTGGGTACATTGAAGGTGTATGTGGGGTGGGTATGGTGAGGACATTGGGGTATAATGCAATGGGGAAGGAAGGTACTGGGAAGAATGGAATGGGGAACTAGAGAAAGGAGAGGGAGTGGTAGGAGGAGGGACGGTTGTATGATGGATGGTGGTGGAAGGATGGACGGGGGAAGGATGGACTGTGGAAGGATAGACAGGGGGAGGATGGACAGGGGGAGGATGGACAGGGGGAGGATGGACAGGGGGAGGATGGGATGCTTCAGCAAGTACTTCCACTAGAGCATTCTGACAGGCTTGCATCACACGCATCTGCTGGTGAGTACTTAAACCTTCCATTTGCCGGACAACAGATTGAAAAAAGGTATGTCTCGGTGTCTGGTTTGATTCTAAATTCATCTGTTCCATGTATCTTCAGAGTTCCATGATAATTTGATTGATCATGGTCAACCCAGAAGATAACTGTTGTCCATAAGTGTGGAAACCATGCTGGACAGATGAGTTTAGACTCAAACAGTCAGACAAGGTCATCCTTTCCTGACTCCTCAGACGCTGCCGGCCAGAACCAAAAGTTGGTCGAGATGTTGCAGCAGTGTCTGAGGGGTGGGGAACAGGGAACAAGTCGTCACCAGCAGCTTCATGTGATGAAGTCTGCCCTGCTGCTCCAGTGCTGGTGGAGGGGATAGAGGGATGAGACAAGAGGGTAGGTACAGAGGGGTCGGATACCTTGATGTGGTCACCGGGGGCGGTCTCACTAGGGATCACTCCAGAGGGACGCAACTCTGATGCAGACTCCCGAGTGCTGCAGATGGTGCTAAAAAAAAGGAGAAAAAATGTATATTAAAAATATTGATATTTAATTTAAGTCTGCTGAAAAAAAATTTGGTTAAACATTTCTACTACAGAAATGGTTTGGGGAATATTTACCTTCTGCACACCATTGTTGATCGAAGGAACGCCAGGGCTCTGTAGTTCTTGTACTGGGGTCCCCGGCGTCCTCCCGATCCACTTGAGGTCTGCATCTCCTTGTTGTAGTCCCTCTTGAAGCAATCCCGGAGCGACCGCCACCGTGTGATAACCCTGTCACCTGTGAAGAAAAAAAAAGGGGTTTAGTATTCAACACTTCACATGCTGGAATATAAGTTACTGAAGTTGTAATACTTACGCACAAAATCCCTGGCCCTCGCATTGAGTTCCTCCCAGTTCTCTATAACTGAAGAACAGACCTCATCCTAGAGCCGTCGGGTGGTTGGTTGGTTGGCTTGTAAACGGTTTGCCATGTTCCACAGCGGCTCCCGGTTTTCCACCTCACGGATGAGTTCATCTGTTACAATAATGACACCCTCCTCCAGATGTCTCCGGGGAGCACGCTGTGAAACCTGTGAAGATAAAAAACAAAACAAAAAAAAAAATTACATTCTATTCAAACACATGATGTTCATTTAAACAATTATCCAAATAGGGTTACTTACCATTTGCCGACCACCAGAGGCATCACCTTGACGACCCTGGGATGTCCTGGGAGTCACTCTAGTGCGGGCACCGGATTCTGAAGACTGTGGAAAAAAAAAAATTTTGTTTGGATGGATGCGTAGTTATTGTGTGTGCACTGTGATGAATGTTTGTGTTGGGTGTAGCATTATGTATATGTGTATGTGCTAAACTTACACTCTGCGCACCCCCTTCTTGTGTCTCTCCACCCTGCACGTCTCCTCCTGGAAGCTCCTCTGAATCAGCTTCCTGTCAAAACATAATACATGCATAGTGTTTAAGCAAAAAAAAATAATAAGAGTTTAAAAAAAAAAAGTAAAAAAATAAATTTTTACCTCAGCTCGCTGATGATGTGAGGGGGAGCTTTCAGGAGAAGACATTATGGTCTTTGTCAGCTGCGTTGGCAGCTGCGGTGCTTCCTGAAGTGATCTGCAAGTATAAAGACACTGGTTAAGCTACTATACAAAGGATCATAATAAGCTTTCAGGCCTTTATACTTACAGGGAAACTAATGTTTGCCTGTCCTGGGCTGCAGCCTGGCTGGCCGTCTCTGCTGCGGCCTGGCTGACCGTCTCTGCTGCGGCCTGGCTGGCCGTCTCTGCTGAGGCCTGGATGGTGGTGCTTGCTGAAGTGATCTGCAAGTATAAAGACACTTGTTAAGCTACTATACAAAGAATCATAATAAGCTTTCAGGCCTTTTTACTTACAGGGAAACAAATGGTTGCCTGTACTCTGCTGCGGCCTGGCTAGCCGTCTCTGCTGCGGCCTGGCTGACCATCTCTGCTGCGGCCTGGCCGGTCATCTCTGCTGTGGTCTCGCTGCTCTTCTCTACTGCAGCCTCGCCGGTCATCTCTGCTGCGGCCTCGTTGGCCATCCCTGCTGCGGCCTGGCTGGCCGTCTCTGCTGCTGCCTTTCTGGTGGTGCTTCATGAAGTGATCTGCAAGTATAAAGAAAATGATATTAAAGTTAAAAAAAAAAATATACATAAAAAAATCTTCATTTGCATATAATTTGTGTGATTCCCTGAAACTAAGTATACGCAGTTTTAAGTGTTTGCATGTCTAAATTCCCTCTTATCTCTCACCGAGTGTAACCACAGTGATCGAAGGTGTGTAATATTTTGTGTAAACCCACACTTTATCTTTGCATGTGTTTGAATTCCCTGAAAAAGTGTAACTGAGTGTAACCAGTGATTGAAGGTGTGTAATTGCTGTGCATACCAGTGTTTGCATTCCCTCAAAAACTCTCACCGAGAGTGTAACCACAGTGATTGAAGGTCTCACCGAGAGTGTAACCAGTGATTAAAGGTGTGTAATTGCTGTGTATACCAGTGTTTGCATTCCCTCAAAAACTCTCACCGACTGTAACCAGTGATTTAAGGTCTCACCGAGAGTGTAACCAGTGATTGAACGTGTTTAATTTCTGTGTATACCCACACTGTGTTTGCATGTTTTTGAATTCCCTGAAAAACTCTCACCGAGAGTTTAACCTGTGATTTAAGGTGTGCAATTGCTGTGTATACCCAGATTTTTTTCATGGCATGTTGCAATCTCTCACTTTTAACCACACTTGTATACCAACAAATTTAATGTACCTTTATGGTAACTTAATTTTACCTTTTTTTAAAATGATACTACGGAGATTTTTTCAAAACAGTTTATTTTATTTATTTATTTTTTATAATTTTTTTTTCCAACAAATAAGAGCTACTCTGCTCTTTATTTTAAATACCACAATAAATGAAAAATAAAAAAACACCGATTTACAACAGATACATTAATCACACCACAATTGCAAATATGAAAATAAAATAAAATAAACATGCAAAAGAAAAACAATTAAAATATTAAAAAAAAAAACCCCACACAAACACGCATAACACACAGCCAGACCCCCCACACACACACACACACACACACACACACACACACACACACACACACGCACACACTCCAGGGGTCTTGCAGGTGGAAGATTTGCAGCTGAGCAGACAGGTTTTGTAGCTCTAGTTTGGTCTTCTATCAGTCGGGCTGGTGTTGGATGTATGGCTCGGTGTCTTCAGTGTGGCTGGTGCCAGATGTCTGGGCCCAATTACACCACATACAATACCAGTTAGGCCGGTTTCACATTTGCACTTTATAGCGCAGCGATGGCCTGCACACGGCCGCCGCTAATCCCCGCCCCATCCGGTCGTCGCCGCCTACAAGCGCACATGGACGCTTGCGATCTGCGCACCCTATCTTTAGCATAGGGTGCGCAGATCGTGCGCTGGCAGGATTTTACCGTGTTCTGCACACTTTTGAAGGTGTGCCCTTGTGCGCCAAACGCAGCATGTTGCATTTTGGCACGCACGGCACACCTTTAAAAGTGCGCAGCACACGGTAAAATCCTGCCAGCGCACGATCTGCGCACCCTATGCTAAAGATAGGGTGCGCAGATCGCAAGCGTCCATGTGCACTAGTAGGCGGCGGCGACCGGATGGGGCGGGGATTAGCGGCGGCCGTGTGCAGGCCATCGCTGCGCTATAAAGTGCAAATGTGAAACCGGCCTTACACCATGCAATCAATGCATAAATAATACATTAAAATTACAGAAGTATGAAGAAAAAATGCAGTACACATGCAACATAAAAAAAAAAAGTATGGAAAAAAAAAAGCATTACACACACAGGCCATACATACACACACACACACACACACACACACACACACGCTCCAGGGGTCTTGCAGGTGGTAGACTTGCAGCTGGGCAGGCAGGTTTTATAGCTCTAGTTCAATCTTCTATCAGTCAGGCTGCAGCCGGATGTCTAGCTTGGTGTCTTCAGTGTGGCTGGTGCCGGATTGTCTGGGCCCAATTACACCACATACCATACTCCACACAATCACAGCATAAAAAATACAATATTACAGTTGTATGAAAATAAAATGCAGTACACATGCAACAGAAAAAAAAAAATATGGAAAAAAAGAAAAAAATGCATTACACACACAGGCCATACACACACACACACACACACACACACACACACACACACACACACACATGCTCCAGGGGTCTTGCAGGTGGTAGACTTGCAGCTGGGCAGGCAGGTTTTATAGCTCTAGTTTAATCTTCTATCAGTCAGGCTGTAGTCGGATGTCTACTGTAGCTTGGTGTCTTCAGTGTGGCTGGTGCCGGATTGTCTGGGCCCAATTACGCCACATACCATACACCACACAATCACAGCATAAAAAATACAATATTACAGTTGTATGAAAATAAAATGCAGTACACATGCAACAGAAAAAAAAAAAAGTATGGGAAAAAAAATGCATTACACACACACAGGCCATACACACACACACACACACACACACACACACACACACACACACACACACACACACACATGCTCCAGGGGTCTTGCAGGTGGTAGACTTGCAGCTGGGCAGGCAGGTTTTATAGCTCTAGTTCAATCTTCTATTGTTACCTCTCCACTCACTCCCTTCTAGACCCTTCACAGTCTGGCTTCCGCCCCTTACATTCGACTGAAACTGCACTCATCAAAGTGACCAATGACCTTCTGACAGCAAAACGTAACGGTGACCACTCTCTGCTCATTCTTCTTGACCTATCTGCAGCTTTCGATACTGTTGACCACCATCTCCTACTCTCTAGGCTCCAGTCACTAGGCATTAAGGACACTGCTCTCTCCTGGTTCTCTTCCTATCTCTCTGACCGCTCCTTCAGTGTTTTGTTCTCTGGCTCCACGTCATCTCCTCTTCCTCTTGCTGTTGGGGTACCTCAGGGCTCAGTCCTTGGTCCCCTTCTTTTCTCTCTCTACACGGCCCCAATTGGACAGACCATCAGCAGATTTGGCTTTCAGTACCATCTTTATGCTGATGACACACAACTATACACATCTTCCCCCGACCTCACCCCCGCTGTACTACAGAATGCCAGTGACTGTCTGTCCGCAGTGTCCAATATCATGTCCACTCTCTATCTGAAACTCAACCTCTCTAAAACTGAACTTCTTCTGCTCCCGCCGTCTACTAACCTCCCTAAATCTGACATTTCCCTCTCCGTGGATGGTACCACAATGACACCCCGGCAGCAGGCACGCTGTCTGGGTGTTTTGTTTGACACCAATCTCTCCTTCACATCCCATATACAATCTCTTGCCCGCTCTTGCCGCCTACACCTAAAGAACATCTCTAGAATCTGCCCTTTTCTCACTATGGAAACAACAAAAACCCTCACTGTTGCATTGATCCACTCCCGCCTGGATTACTGCAATGCTCTATTAATTGGCCTCCCCGTCACTCGACTATCCCCCCTCCAGTCCATACTTAATGCAGCGGCCAGGATCGTCCATCTGGCTAATCGGTACTCGGACGCGTCCGCTCTTCGCCAGTCCTTACATTGGCTGCCCATTCATTATAGGATCCAATTCAAAGTACTTGTTCTCACCCACAAAGCTCTCCACAGTGCGGCACCCCCTTACATTTCTTCCCTCATTTCTGTCTATCGGCCTAGCCGATCGCTGCGCTCTGCAAACGACTTTCGACTAACCTCTGCACTAATCCGTACCTCCCACTCCCGACTCCAAGACTTCTCCCATGCTGCTCCTATCCTCTGGAATGCTCTACCCCAAGAAATCAGGACTATCCACAATTTGCATAGTTTTAGGCGCTCCCTCAAAACACACTTGTTCAGAGCGGCCTATCACGTTCACTGATCAAAGTAATTCTCTGTGTAAGTGTGCTTGTGTAGCCCATTGACTATCTCCATCCATCCTTCACTCCCTCAAGATGGCTGGACCTTCATTGTAAATACACAATTGTAAATACACACCTGTACTTTGTATCTCCCTCACCTCATTGTAGATTGTAAGCTCTCACGAGCAGGGTCGTCTCATTTCGTCTTATTTTGCTTCATTTATTGTATTGTTAACGTTGTTACTTATGACTTGTGTTTTGAAACTGTTAAACTGTAAAGCGCTGCGGAATATGTTGGCGCTATATAAATAAAGATTATTATTATTATTATTATTCTTCTATCAGTCAGTCTGCAGTCGGATGTCTAGCTTGGTGTCTTCAGTGTGGCTGGTGCCGGATTGTCTGGGCCCAATTACACTACATACCATACACCACACAATCACAGCATAAAAAATACAATATTACAGTTGTATGAAAAAAAAAAATGCAGTGCACATGCAACAGAAAAAAAAGTATGAAAAAAAAAAATATACACACAGACATGCAACACTCGCAGACCACACACACACACACACACACACACACACACACACACACACACACACAGGCAGGCTACACACTAGCAGGCCATACACACACACACACACAGAAATGTCATAAACAAATAGGTATACTCACACTTTTAGGCGAGCTGGTACTGGCAGGCCTCTTGATAGCTGTGTGGCAGCTTGGTGGCTGTCTGGCAGGCTTGGTGGGTGTCTGGCAGGCTTGATAGCTGTGTGGCAGCTTGGTGGCTGTCTGCAGGCTTGGTGGGTTTCTGGCAGGCTTGGTGGGTGTCTGGCAGGCTTGGTGGGTGTCTGGCAGGCTTGGTGGGTGTCTGGCAGGCTTGGTGGGAGGCTTGGTTCCTGGCTGGCTGGCTGCTACTGCATGTCTGGGCCCAATTAGCCCACCTTATATAGTTTTGGGACTGTCTGGAAAAGTATCTTTTCTTCTGGGCATGCGCAGTGCGATTTTGCGGATCCTGCCGGCGGATTCCGCAAAATCGTGGGTTCTGGCGGATCCGCCGCCCATAGGCGGCCATTCTACCGCATGGCGGATGACGGTCCGCCATCACCCACCATTTTGACAGCGAAAAAAACCGTTGCAAGCTCCGTCCCCCTCAGACAGAATCCGCAAGGAATTTTGCGGATCCGCCGAATACCGGACGACGGACGACCTTCTGTCAAAATCCGCCACTAATGTATCCGAATGGGGGAAAATGGCGGATCCGCAACAAGAAAAGCGGATCTGCCATTTTCAAATTTTGGCGGATTTTGACTGATGGCAAAAAACTGAAGTGTGAAAGAGGCCTTAACCTA
Organism: Dendrobates tinctorius; assembly: GCF_039654945.1. NCBI lineage: Eukaryota > Metazoa > Chordata > Amphibia > Anura > Dendrobatidae > Dendrobates > Dendrobates tinctorius. Next base: position 15,178,624 of record NW_027361680.1, read on the forward strand.
CAGCCGTGTCGTGTCCACTGACGCTCTGAGAACACCAAAGCCAACTTCTTAAACAACAAGAATCAATGAAAACCAGAGCAACCAAAAACCACAGCCCTATACAAAATACAGCCTCATATGATTTACTGCCAATCCAAAATAGACACTGCACAGAGTCTATCCCAGGCTTTGTGGTACACAGTACACCAGTACACAACCAGTTAGTATATTAGTATATTACCAGAACAGATTAACAGATAATACAGATGACAATTATTATCTTATTACTCTATTATTCATCTCTCATACGGACATACTCACCACTCACTGGTGATGTGGGTTCTTTTGAACCATGTTGTACAGTCTTACCCAGAGATATGTAGGCATCCTTAGAAAGGCCGCAGATGCAGAATCAATGTAAGAATAAATGTTCTCACCTGCTGCAGCCTGGATTCTGCATATTCAACCTCCCAGGAAGCTCCCACATACGGATTCCGAATAGGCTGGTTTCCACGGTCCCCATTGGGCGTCAAAAACTGTCGTAGCTGCTTTTTGCTCTGACCAAGCGTCAGGTATGCCAGATCACCAGTGAGTCCGGATTATGAGGTTTTTTTGCCCTTCTGATGACAAGCGCTTGGAGACAAGACTCAACACACAAGCCGTGGTCAAATCACTTTATCTGACGTAATGAAATACAAGGCAATCTTTTATACCATTTACAACAATATGAAATTCTATGGAGCTCATGTGGCCCCCACCATCACCTCCAGGGTCATACCATGTTTACAATGTACCCAGAACACGCTGTGGCTGACTTTTGAGAACATATATGATAAGAAGCATTTTCTCCTTGAAGAGGAGACAGGCAAAACTGCAGCGTCATAAGAATGAATGAAAGGCAAAAGGCAAATGGAGAATTAAAGGCATTTAAAGGGATATAAAAGCAAACCATTAACTCTTCTATAACACCCTTCATCCAATTTTCATGTGGATACCCTCAAATGAAAGTTGAAAGTCTGAACTTCAACTGCATCTGAATTGTTTTGTTTAAAATTCATTTTGGTAATGTCTAGAACCAAAATTAGAAAAATGATGTCTCTGTCCAAATATATATGGACCTAACTGTAAACCAACAGTCCTTGTAAGGACTAATTCTGAAGTATATAGTTTCCAGTGTTAGGCAGGCAGGGGAGTGTGTTGTGAACTCTCTCGATTTGACTTCTGAGTTGGGGCTCCCTCTGGTGGTTACTGTGGGTAGTGGAGCTGGCCGAAGTCTGCCACCTGACGACGATGATTGGAAATCAGGGGTTACTGACTGGAGTATTTAAGTGAGCAGGCTTCCTTCAGTGGCTGCTGGTGATTAGTTTCTTCCTGTGCATTCTGAGGTCTGCTGTTTCCTGCTTGATCCTGCATTTTTCAGTTAAGTTGTTCATTTGCATTAGCATCTGATCTGGTTTTTCCTCTTTCTGCTTTGTAGTGAGGGTTCAGCGAGCTCCCTGCTGGGGCTGTGCTGGACCCCGCTCCATATGTTACAGCTTGTGTCAGTTTGTTCAGTCCCCTGTTATATTAGTCTTTTGCTTTGCTGCTAGTTCACACCAGAATGCTGATATAGTGGGGGAGAGGTCGTGAGACCTCAGTGTTTTTTGTACATCAGACGTGTTGGATTTTTTAGGGTTTTTGCGTGACTGCAGACAGTGTCTTTCCTTTCCTATCCTATCTAGTCAGTTTGGGCCCCATCATTTGCTCAGTCTACTTTCTTCCTGCGTTTGTGTCTCATCCTGTCTCACCGACAATATATGTTTGGGGGCCGTAGGAGGATTTTTTCTTTAGTAGAGACTAAGCAATTGTCTGATCGTGTTGAGCAGCTCGCTGCTGAAGTGCGGGGAATTTCTGCCTATCTCGCTCAATCATCTGCTGTGGCACCAAAGATCCCTACTCTTGATGTGTTTTCTGGGGATCGGTCAAAGTTTTTGAATTTTAAGAATAATTGTAAATTATTTCTTGCTTTGAAACCTAACTCATTGGTGAGCTCCGTGCAGCAGGTTAAAATTGTCATCTGCCTGCTGTGCGGCGATCCCCAGGACTGGGCTTTTTCTCTGACACTTGGAGATCCTATTCTGGCTAATGTGGATGCATTTTTTCAAGCCCTGGGGTTGTTGTATGATGAACCCAATGCTATTGAACAAGCTGAGAAAACCTTATTGGCATTGAATCAGGGTCAGGATGCTGCAGAGTTATATTGTCAAAAATTTCAAAAGTGGGCGGTCCTTACTAAATGGAATGATGATGACCTGGCAGCTCTCTTTCAGAAAGGTCTGGCAGAAACCGTAAGAGATGTTATGGTGGGATTTCCTGTCCCCTCTGGTCTTAACGACTCTATATCATTAGCCATTCAAATTGATCGATGTTTTCGTGAACGTAAAACTACGTGAGAGGTGGTAGTGCCTTTTGAACAAACTTCTGAACCCATGCAATGTGATAGAGTTTTGTCTAGGGCGCAACGTCAAGAGTTTAGAAGGTGTAATAAGTTGTGCTTATTTTGTGGGGACCCCTCTCATACTATTTCTGTCTGCCTTAAACGAGAAAAACATTTTGCTCACTCATTTGCGGTGGACAGTGTACAGTCTAAGTTCCTTTTGGCGGTTACCTTGATCTGCTCCTTGTCTACATATTCTGCTAAGGCGTTTGTTGATTCAGGAGCAGCTTTGAATCTGATGGATTTTGACTTTGCCAAACGTTGTGGTTTTCCCATGGTGCCCCTGCGGACCCCTTTTCCTTTGAGGGGTATTGATGCTACCCCTTTGGCGGAGAATAAACCCCAGTGTTGGACCCAGGTGATAATGCGGGTCGCCCCGGACCACCAAGAGAATTGTAAATTTTTGGTGTTGCACAATTTACTTGATATTATTGTACTGGGTTTTCCTTGGTTTCAAACACATAATCCTGTTTTGGATTGGAAATCTGTGTCTGTGGTGAGTTGGGGTTGTCAACGTGTTCTTAGTGACACTCCTGCTTTCTCCACCTCTCCCCAGTCTCATGATGTTCCTGACTATTCGGCTGATTTTTCTGATGTATTTAGTGAGAGTAAGTCCGCGTCTTTGCCTCTTCATAGGAGTTATGAATTTCCCAACGGTCGACTTTTCAATTATCGGTACCTGAACATGATGCTATGCGATCTTATATCAAGGAGTCATTGGAGAAGGGTCATATCAGACCATCCTCTTCCCCTTTAGGTGCTGTTTTTTTTGTGGCCAAGAAAGATGGCTCATTAAGGCCATGTATTGACTATCGTTCCCTTAACAAAATCACTGTTAAATATCAGTACCGTTACCCCTGATTTCTGATTTATTTTCCAGAGTTAAAAGTGCTTGTTGGTTTACCAAACTTGACCTCAGGGGGGCGTATAATCTTATTCGCATCAAGCACGGGGATGAATGGAAGATGGCGTTTAATACTCTGGAGGGACATTTTGAGTACCTGGTGATGCCTTTAGGGCTCACTAATGCCCCTTCCGTCTTCCAATCTTTTATGAACGATATTTTCCGGTACTTTGTGGATAAGTTTTTGATTGTTTATCTGGATGATATTTTGATTTTTTCCAGTGATTGGGATTCTCATGTGGAACATGTCTGGACTATGTTCCGGATTTTGAGGGAAAATACTCTGTATGTTAAGGGATCGAAATGTCTCTTCAGTGTACAGCGGATTTAGTTTTTGGGATTCATTTTGTCCCCGTCTGCTATTGAAATGGACCCGGCCAAGGTACAGGCCGTTTATGATTGGGTTCAGCCCACTTCGCTGAAGGCTCTCCAGAAGTTTTTGGGTTTTGCTAATTTCTACCGTAAATTTGTAAGTAATTTTTCTGGTATTGTTAAACCACTGACTGATTTGACCAAAAGGGTGCTGATGTGGTGAATTGGTGAATACACCATCAGGCTCTTTCATCCTTTTTCCCTCAGAGTAGTGGTCATATACCGGCCCCCAGGCTCACCCACCCACTTCCTTGACCACTTTTCAGCCTGGCTGCCGCACTTCATGTCCTCAGAACTTCCCACCCTTATCCTGGGAGACTTCAACATCCCCATCAACAGCCCTATTTCCACATCTGCATACCAGCTTCTATCTCTAACCACCTCTCTAGGCCTCTTGCAGCTTTCAACCTCTGAGACACACAAGGACGGTAACACCCTTGATCTTGTCTTTGTCCGGCTCTGCTCAATCTCCCACCTAAATAACTCACTGCTTCCACTCTCTGACCACAACATTCTCTCCTTCACACCCACAAATCCTCGCCCACCCCAGCTCACTTCTACCTACCACACAGTCAGAAATCTACAAGCCATTAACCCTCAGACACTTTCAGACTCCCTACACTCATCACTGTCCCCAATCTCCTCTTTTTCCTGTCCTAGTCTGGATGATCATCACTACAATGACACTCTTAGAAGCACCCTTGACCAAGTAGCTCCCCTCACCCTTAGAACCTCCAAGCACAGAGTTAAAAAGCCCTGGCTCACATCGCAAACTCAACTTCTCCAGCGATGCTCTAGGAGTGCTGAACGCCTATGGCGAAAAACCTGCACACTAGAAGACTTCATCCACTTCAAATTTATGTTAAGAACCTATAACGCTGCCCTTCACCTCGCCAAACAGACCTACTTCACCTCCCTGATCTCCTCACTAGCCAACAACCCCAAGAAACTTTTTGACACTTTTCACTCCCTCCTCAGGCCAAAAGCACAAGCCCCTATCACAGACATTTGTGCTGATGACCTGGCCTCCCACTTTACAGAAAAAATAGATAACATCTGTCAGGAAATCTGCTCCCAACCACCAAGTGCTGTGGCTCCCATCCCTTCCTGCATCTCCCCTGGCTCACGTTCCACATTTGATCCCATCTCAGAAGAAGTCTCCAGACTCCTCTCTTCTTCTCGTCTGACTACATGCATTACCGACCCCATTCCCTCACATCTCCTCCAGTCTCTCTCTCCAGTCGTCACAACCCACCTAACTACAATCTTTAATCTCTCACTCTCCTCGGGCATTTTCCCATCCTCCTTCAAACACGCCATCATTACTCCATTACTAAAGAAAACCGCTCTCGACCCATCCTGCACAAACAACTACAGACCAGTCTCCAATCTCCCCTTCATCTCTAAACTTTTGGAGCACCTAGTTTACTCCCGCCTTACCCGTTACCTCTCCACTCACTCCCTTCTAGACCCTTCACAGTCCGGCTTCCACCCCCTAAATTCGACTGAAACTGCACTCAGCAAAGTGACCAATGACCTTCTGACAGCAAAACGTAATGGTGACCACTCTCTGCTCATTCTTCTTGACCTATCTGCAGCTTTCGATACTGTTGACCACCATCTCCTACTCTCTAGGCTCCAGTCACTAGGCATTAAGGACACTTCTCTCTCCTGGTTCTGTTCCTATCTCTCTGACCGCTCCTTCAGTGTTTTGTTCTCTAGCTCCACTTCATCTCCTCTTCCTCTTGCTGTCGGGGTACCTCAGGGATCAGTCCTTGGCCCCTTTCTCTTCTCTCTCTACACAGCCCCAGTTGGACAGACCATCAGCAGATTTGGCTTTCAGTACCCTCTTTATGCTGATGACACACAACTATACACGTCATTCCCCGACTTTACCCCCTCTGTACTACAGAACGCCAGTGACTGTCTGTCCGCAGTCTCCAATATCATGTCCACTCTCTATCTGAAACTCAACCTCTCCAAAACTGAACTTCTTCTGCTCCCGCTATCTACTAACCTCCCTAAATCTCCCTAAATCGGACTTTTCCCTCTCCGTGGGTGGTACCACAATAACACCCCGGCAGCAGGCGTGCTGTATAGGCGTTATGTTTGACACTAATCTCTCCTTCACATCCCATATACAATCTCTTGTCCACTCTTGCCGCTTACACCTAAAGAACATCTCTAGAATCCGCCCTTTACTCACCATGGAAACAACAAAAACCCTCACTGTAGCATTGATCCACTCCCGCCTGCATTAATGCAGCAGCCAGGGTTGTCCATCTGGCTAATCGGTACTCGGACGTGTCCTCTCTTCGTCAGTCATTACACTGGCTGCCCATTCATTATAGGATCCAATTCAAAGTACTTGTTCTCACCCACAAAGCTCTCCACGGTGCGGCACCCCCCTACATCTCCTCCCTCATTTCTGTCTATCGGTCTAGCCGATCGCTGCGCTCTGCAAATGACTTTCGACTAACCTCTGCATTAATCCGTACCTCCCACTCCCGACTCCAAGACTTCTCCCGTGCTGCTCCTATCCTCTGGAATGCTCTACCCCAAGAAATTAGGACTAACCACAATTTGCATAGTTTTAGACGTTCCCTCAAAACACATTTGTTCAGAGTGGCTTATCACGTTCACTAATCAAAGTCATTCTATGTGTAAGTGTGCGTGTGTAGCCCATTCACTATATCCATCCATCCTTCACTCCCTCAAGATGGCTGGACCTTCATTGTAAATATACAATTGTAAATACACACCTGTACTTTGTATCTCCCTCACCTCATTGTAGATTGTAAGCTCTCACGAGCAGGGTCATCTTATTTCGTCTTATTTTGCTTTAATTATTGTATTGTTAACGTTGTTACTTATGGCTTGTGTTTTGAAACTGTTAAAGCGCTGCGGAATATGTTGGCGCTATATTAATAAAGATTATTATTATTATTATTATTAATTGGTCTCCAGAGGCAATCTCGGCATTTCAGGAGCTTAAGCGGAGATTCACTTCTGTTCCGGTTCTACGACAACCTGATGTTTCACTCTCATTTCAGGTGGAGATAGATGCTTCATAGATTGGTGCAGGAGCCGTTTTGTCTCAAAGAGATCCGGTAACCTCTAAGATGAATCCCTGTGCTTTCTTTTCTCGAAAATTTTCCCCATCTGAACGTAACTATGATGTGGGGAATCGGGAATTGTTGACCAAGATGTGGGCATTTGAAGAGTGGAGACATTGGTTGGAGGGAGCTAGACATCAAGTTGTGGTCCTCACCTACCACAAGAATTTGATTTATCTTGAATCAGCCAAGCACTTGAATCTTAGACAGGCTAGGTGGGCCTTGCTTTTCACACGTTTTAATTTTGTGGTCTCCTTTCTTCCGGGCACTAGGAATGTTAAGGCAGATGCCCTTTCTAGGAGTTTCTTTGCGGATTCTCTTGATGTGACCGAGCCTACTACCATTCTAAATGAGGGTGTAGTTCTTTCCGCCATCTCACCCAATTTGAGATGTACCCTGGAGGAATTTCAGGAGGACAAACCTGAACGATGCCCTATAGGAAAATTGCATGTCCCTGACCAGTGGACGAGAAGAGTAATGTCTGAAATTCATTGCTCCACATTAACTGGTCATCCAGGTATTTTTGGTACCAGAGATTTGGTGAGTCGGTCTTTTTGGTGGCCTGCCTTATCTCGTGATGTCAGGAATTTTATGCAGTCCTGTGGGACTTGTTCTCGGTTAAAGCCCTGTTCTCATTCTAGTGGTTTGTTGATGCCCCTGCCGGTGCCCAGGAGGCCATGGACCCATATCTCTATGGATTTTATTTCTGATCTCCCTGTCTCTCAGAGAATGACTGTTATCTGTGTGATCTGTGATAGATTTTCTAAGATGGTCCATCTTGTACCACTCCCAAAGTTGCCATCTTCTTCTGAGTTGGTGCCCTTGTTTTTACAACAGGTGGTTCGTTTGCTCGGGATTCCTGAGAACATTGTGTTGGACAGAGGATTCCAGTTTGTTTCCAGATTTTGGAGAGCTTTTTGTTCCAAACTGGGAATTCAGTTATCTTTCTCCTCTGCGTTTCATCCTCAGACCAATGGGCAGACTGAGAGAACAAACCAGACTTTGGAATCCTATTTGAGATGTTTGATATCTGCTGATCAAGATGACTGGGTCTCATTTTTGCCCTTGGCCGAATTCGCGCTAAACAATAGTGCTAGTTCTGCCACTTTGATGTCTCATTTTTTCTGTTACTTTGGGTTTCAGCCTCGATTTTCTTCGGGGCAGGTGGAAGCTTCGGCCTGCCTAAGTTTGGATTCTATGGTAGAGAGAATGCAGCAGATTTGGGACCAAGTAGTGGACAAGTAGTCCTACTTTCAGGAAAAGGTCCAACGGTTTTCCAACCGGCATAGGACCGTTGGTCCCGGTTTAAAGTGGGTGATATGGTTTGGTTGTCCTCAAAAAATATTCCTATGAAGGTTGCGTCTCCAAAATTCAAGCCAAGGTTCATTGGACCTTATAAGATTTTGGAAATCCTTAACCCCATTTCTTTCCATTTGGCTCTTCCAGTTACGTTTAAGATTCATAACGTTTTTCATAAATCTTTGTTGAAAAGGTTTGTGGAGCCAGTAGTTCCCATGGCGGTGCCCCCTGACCCGGTATCGGTTAAGGGTATTTTGGAGTATGAGGTAGAGAAGATATTGGATTCTCGTCTGGCTAGATGGAGACTCCAGTACTTGGTCAAGTGGAAAGGTTATGGCCAGGAGGCTAATTCTTGGGTCTCTGCTTCTGACATTCATGCTGAGACTGGTTCGTGCTTTTCACCGGGCCCATTCTGATCGGCCTGGTAGCATGGATGAGGGTTCGGTGACTCCTCCTCAAGGGTGGTTACTGTTGTGAACTGTCTCGATTTGTTTTCTGAGTCGGGGCTCCCTCTGGTGGTTACTGTGGGTAGTGCAGCTGGCCGAAGTCTGCCACCTGACGACGATGATTGGAAATCAAGGGTTACTGACTGGAGTATTTAAGTGAGCAGGATTTCTCCAGTGGCTGCTGGTGATTAATTTCTTCCTGTGCATTCTGAGGTCTGCTGTCTCCTGCCTTATCCTGCATTTTTCAGTTAAGTTGTTCATTTGCTAATCCTTTGCATCTGATCTGGTTTTTCCTCTTTCTGCTTTGTTGTGAGGGTTCAGCGAGCTCCCTGCTGGGGCTGTGCTGGACCCTGCTCCATATTTTACAGCTTGTGTCAATTTGTTCAGTCCCCTGTTATATTAGTCTTTTGTTTTGCTGCTAGTTCACACAAGAATGCTGATATAGTGGGGGAGAGGTCGTGAGACCTCAGTGTTTTTTGAACATCAGACGTGTTGGATTTTTTAGGTTTTTTGCATGATTGCAGACAGTGTCTTTCCTTTCCTATCCTATCTATTCAGTTTGGGCCCCATCATTTGCTCAGTCTATTTTCTGCCTGCGTTTGTGCCTCATCCTGTCTCACCAACAATATATGTTTGGGGGCTATCTATTCCTTTGGGGTTCTACTCTGGGGCAGTTTAGATTTCACCTTTCTTGCTTTAGGCTTAGTTAGCTCTCCGGCTGTGCCGAGGAATCTAGGGCATTGTAGGTATGCCCCACGGCTACTGCTAGTTGTGTTGTTAGGATTAGGGGTCTGCAATCTGCTAATTTGCCAACCTTTCTGGTTTCCTGGTGGCCTAGCCTATTCCTGCCATCCTCCTCGGTGACCAGTTCATAACAGGAGTGTACTGTTGTGAACACTTGTGAGCTGACTTCTGAGTTTGGGTTCCCTCTGGTGGCTGCTGTGGGTAATGGAGCTGGTCGAGTTGACAAAAGTCAATCACCTGAAGCCGATGACTGGAGGTCAGGTGTTACAGACCGGGAAGATTTTAGTGAGCAGGCATTCCTCAGTTGTTGCTAGTGATTTTGGTTTTCTTCCTGTGCATTTTGAAGTCCCCTTGCCCTCTGCTTGGTCCTGCATTGTTCAGATAAGTTATTTGTTTGCTGGAATCTTTTTGCATTTAATCCAGTTTTTGCCTTTCTCTGCTTTTTGCTTTGCTGTGTGGGTTCAGCATTATTCCCTGCTGGGACCTGTGCTGGACCCCATTCCATATGTCACAGCTCGTGTCAGTCTGTTCAGTATTGCTATTGTTATATCAGTATCTTTTGTTTTGCTTCCAGATCACACCAGAATTCTGATCTAGTGGGGGAGAGGTTGTGTGGCCTCAGTATTTTTGCTTATCAGATGTGTTGGATTTTTCTTAGGGTTTTTTGCGTGATTGCAGACAGTATTTTTCCTATCCTGTTCTCTCTAGACAGTTTGGGCCCCATCATTTGCTTACTCTATTTTCTGCCTGTGTTTGTGCCTCATCTTGTCTCACCAGCAATATATGTTTGGGGGCTATCTATTCCTTTGGGGTTCTACTCTGGGGCAGTTTAGCTTTCCCCTTTCTTGCTTTAGGCTTAGGTAATTCTTTGGCTGTGCCGAGGCATCTAGGGCATTGTAGGTATGTCCCACGGCTAATTCTAGTTGTGTTGTTAGTTTTAGGGGTATGCAATCCACTAAGTTACCAACCTTTCTGGTTATCTGGTTGGCTAGCTTATTCCCCGGCTATCCTCCTTGGTGACCTAATCATAACTGTGTACGTTGCTGTATACACATCAGTGCAATGCCTGAAGGTACTGTATGTGAGTATATAGAGCATTGCATACATTAAGCAGGTCCATTCTCTTCCTGTGTTCTGGTGCTGCTGCTATCTGTAGGATATATTAGCCGTATATAGCTAGCCCCAGGTGTAACTGGAATACAGGTTACACATTATTGGTGTGGTAGCTCCGTGTCAGCTCATATCTGTGCGTTCTCAAAGTTTGGCCAGTTTACGGCTGTTTTATTTTTTTGGGCTGGCTGTCACTTTTGGTTAAATACAGCAGTATTTAGCCACAAAAAAAGTCCACACATTTATTGTAGTGGTATCTCTGTGCCTGTTCATATCTGTGTGTGCTCAAAGTTTTGTCAGTTTACAGTGCTTTTCTTTATTTTTCCTGGATGAAACTGTATTATATACAGCACTAGTTATGCCAAAAATAAAAAAAAAATCAGGACACACATTTGTCGTAGTGGTATCTACATGGCGGCTCATATCTGTATGTGCTCAAAGTTTTGCCAGTTAACAGCGCTTTTCTTTATTTTTCCTGGGTGATACTGTAGTTATATACAACACTAGGTTGCAGTCTTTTAAAAAAACAGGCCACATTTTAGAGTGGGGTCTATCTCTGACACGCCTCATACATCCGTGTGTCAAAAATTGAGGCATTGTAGGCCTAAATTCCCTTTTTTTGCCAGTCTGTCACTCTTGTTATATCCAGCAATGTTTTGGATCCACCAAAAAAAACGAAACATATTTGACAGTGTGGCATACCTGTGACACGCCTCATACGTCCGTGTGATAAAAATTTGCGGATTTTAGGCAGGTGCGCCAGTGATTTCCTGTCTGGTACTCAAGTTATATACAGCATTATGTTGCATTCTTTTAACCCCTTCACCCCCAAGGGTGGTTTGCACGTTCATGACCGGGCCAATTTTTACAACTCTGACCACTGTACCTTTATGAGGTCATAACTCTGGAACGCTTCCATGGATCCCGGTGATTCTGACACTGTTTTCTCGTGACATATTGTACTTCATGTTAGTGGTAACATTTCATTCATATAACTTGCGTTTATTTGTGAGAAAAACGGAAATTTGGCGAAAATTTTGAAAATTTCGCAATTTTCCAACTTTGAATTTTTATGCCCTTAAATCACAGAGATATGGCACCCAAAAAACTTGATAACTAACATTTCCCACATGTTTACTTTACATCAGCACAATTTTGGAACCAAATTTTTTTTTTGTTAGGAAGTTATAAGGGTTAAAAGTTGACCAGCGATTTCTCATTTTTACAACACCATTTTATTTTTACGGACCACATCACATTTAAAGCCACTTTGAGGTGTCTATATGATAGAAAATACCCAAAAGTGACACCATTCTAAAAACTGCACCCCTTAAGGTGCTCAAAACCACATTCAAGAAGTTTATTAACCCTTTAGGTGCGTCACAGGAATTTTTTTGAATATTTAAAAAAAAATGAACATCTAACTTTTTTTCACAAAAAAAGTATTTCAGGTTCAATTTTTTTTATTTTACCAAGGGTAACAGGAGAAATTGGACTGCAAAAGCTATTGTGCAATTTGTCCTGAGTACGCTGATACCTGATATATGGGGGGGGGAACGACTGTTTCGGCGCATGGCAGACCTGAGAATGGAAGGAGCGCCGTTTGACTTTTTCAATGCAAAATTGTCTGGAATTCAGATCGGACGCCATGTCACGTTTGTAGAGTCCCTGATGTACCTAAACAGTGGAAACCCCCTACAAGTGACCCCATTTTGGAAACTAGACCCCCCAAGGAACTTATCTAGATATGTGGTGAGAAGTTTGAACCCACAAGGACTTTACAGAAGTTTATAACGTACAGCAGTACAATTAAAAAATCATTTTTTCCACAAAAATGATCTTTTCACCCCAATTTTTATTTTACCAAGGGTAACAGAACCCTAAAAGTTATTGTGCAATTTGTCTTGAGTACGCTGATACCCCACCTGTGGGGGTAAACCACTATTTGGGCTCATGGCAGAGCTCGGAAGAGAAGCAGCGCCATTTGACGCTTTTGGCTGGAATTGAGATCGGACACCATGTCGCGATTGGAAAACCCCTGATGTACCAAAACAGTGGAAATCCCCCACAAATGACACCATTTTGGAAACTAGACCCCCTAAGGAACTTATCTAGATGTGTGGTGAGAACTTTGAACCCCCAAGGGCTTCACAGAAGTTTATAACATAAAGCCGTACAATTAAAAAATCATATTTTTTCCACAAAAATGATCTTTTCACCCTCAATTCTTATTTTTCCAAGGGTAACAGGACCCTAAAAGTTATTGTGCAATTTGTCCTGAGTACGCTGATACCCCACATGTGGGGGTAAACCACTATTTGGGCACATGGCAGAGCTCGGAAGGGAAGCAGCGCCATTTGACGTTTTTGGCTGGAATTGAGATCGGACACCATGTCGCAATTGGAAAACCCCTGATGTACCTAAACAGTGGAAACCCCCCACAAATGACACCATTTTGTAAACTAGACCCCCCAAGGAACTTATCTAGATGTGTGGTGAAAACTTTGAACCCCCCCGTGCTCCACAGAAGTTTATAACGCCCGGGCGTGAAAATAAAAAATTCGTATTTTTTCCACAAACATGATCTTTTAGTCACCATTTTTTTATTTTCCCAAGGGTACCAGGAGAAATTGGACCCCAAAAGTTGTTGTCCAATTTGTCCTGAGTATGATGATACCCCATATGTGGGAGAAAACTACTGTATGGGCACACGTCGGGGCTCGGAAGGGAAGTAGTGACGTTTTGGAATGCAGACTTTGATGGAATGGTCTGCGGGTGTCATGTTGCCTTTGGAGAGCCCCTAATGTACCTAAACAGTGGAAACCCCCCACAAAGGACCCCATTTTGAAAACTAGACCCCCTAAGGAACTTATCTAGATGTGAGGTGAGCACTTTGAACCCCCAAGGGCTTCACAGAAGTTTATAATGCCCGGGCATGAATATAAAAAAATCGTATTTTTTCCACAAACATGATCAATTAGTCCCCAATTTTTTTATTTTCCCAAGGGTAACAGGAGAAATTGAGCCCCAAAAAGTTGTTGTCCAATTTGTCATGAGTACGCTGACGCCCCATATGTGGGAGAAAACTACTGTATGGACACACGTCGGGGGCTCGGAAGGGAAGTAGTGACGTTTTGGAATGCAGACTTTGATGGAATGGTCTGAGGGTGTCATGTTGCCTTTGGAGAGCCCCTAATGTACCTAAACAGTGGAAACCCCCCACAAATGACCCCATTTTGAAAACTAGACCCCCTAAGGAACTTATCTAGATGTGAGGTGAGCACTTTGAACCCCCAAGGGCTTCACAGAAGTTTATAATGCCCGGGCATGAAAATAAAAAAATCGTATTTTTTCCACAAACATGATCAATTAGTCCCCAATTTTTTTATTTTCCCAAGGGTAACAGGAGAAATTGAACCCCAAAAGTTGTTGTCCAATTTGTCCTGAGTACGCTGACGCCCCATATGTGGGAGAAAACTACTGTATGGACACGCGTCGGGGCTCGGAAGGGAAGTAGTGACGTTTTGGAATGCAGACTTTGAGGGAATGTTCTGCGGGTGTCATGTTGCATTTGGAGAGCCCCTAATGTACCTAACAGGGCCGGCATCAGCACCCGGCGCACCCGGGCAAGTGCCGGGGCCCTGGTGAGATGGGAGGGCCCACTCACGCTGTCTGGGATACCCGCCGGCCGCCGCCACGCCCCCCATGTACTGACCCCATCCTGCGCCCTCCGCAAGGGACCCACGCAGTGACGCAGCCCCTTACAGCCAGCAATGATCATCGCTTCCTTCGGCTGTAATCTTGTGAGCGGTGCCGGCACAGGACCTGTGATGAGGTCACAGGAGGGGAGGAGTCGGGTCACATGATCAGGGTGGCTGCAGGACTCTGATGTGCTGGTCGCTTTTCATTATGGTGCTGGTCTGGATGGATGAGGTAACGTTTATGTGTGGGAGAGTGGGGTCAGGGAGGGGTTTAACAAGGTGGATGTAGCAGAGCCGTGTGTGTACTTGTGTGGGGTCAGGAGGGGTTTACAAGGTGGATGTAGAAGAGCCGTGTGTGTACTTGTGTGGGGTTAGGAGGGGTTTACAAGGTGGATGTAGCAGTGCCGTGTGTGTACTTGTGTGGGGTCAGGAGGGGTTTACAAGGTGGATGTAGCAGAGCCATGTGTGTACTTGTGTGGGGTCAGGAGGGGTTTACAAGGTGGATGTAGCAGAGCCGTGTGTGTACTTGTGTGGGGTCAGGAGGGGTTTACAAGGTGGATGTAGCAGAGCCGTGTGTGTACTTGTGTGGGGTCAGGGAGGGGTTTATCAAGGTGGATGTAGCAGAGCCGTGTGTGTACTTGTGTGGGGTCAGGAGGGGTTTTACAAGGTGGATGTAGCAGAGCCGTGTGTGTACTTGTGTGGGGTCAGGGAGGGGTTTAACAAGGTGGATGTAGCAGAGCCGTGTGTGTACTTTGTGTGGCGTCAGGAGGGGTTTACAAGGTGGATGTAGCAGAGCCGTGTGTGTACTTGTGTGGGGTCAGGAGGGGTTTTACAAGGTGGATGTAGCAGAGCCGTGTGTGTACTTGTGTGGGGTCAGGGAGGGGTTTTACAAGGTGGATATAGCAGAGCCGTGTGTACACTTGTGTGGGGTCAGGAGGGGTTTACAATGTGGATGTAGCAGAGCCATGTGTGTACTTGTGTGGGGTCAGGAGGGGTTTACAAGGTGGATGTAGCAGAGCCGTGTGTGTACTTGAGTGGGGTCAGGAGGGGTTTACATAGTGGATGTAGCAGAGCCGTGTGTGTACTTGTGTGGAGTCAGGGAGGGGTTTTACAAGGTTGATGTAGCAGAGCCGTGTGTGTACTTGTGTGGGGTCAGGGAGGGGTTTTACAAGGTGGATGTAGCAGAGCCGTGTGTGTACTTGTGTGGGGTCAAGGAGGGGTTTAACAAGGTGGATGTAGCAGAGCCGTGTGTGTACTTTGTGTGGGGTCAGGAGGGGTTTACAAGGTGGATGTAGCAGAGCCGTGTGTGTACTTGTGTGGGGTCAGGGAGGGGTTTTACAAGGTGGATGTAGCAGAGCCGTGTGTGTTCTTTGGTGGGGGCAGGAGGGGTTTACAAGTTGTACGGAGCAGAGCCGTGTGTGTACGAGGTGTACGGAGCAGAGCCGTGTGTGTACGAGGTGTACGGTGCGAAGCCGTGTGTGTATGAGGTGTATGAAGCAGAGCCGTATGTGTACGAGATGTACGGAGCTGAGCCGTGTGTTTATGGAGCGGAGCAGAGCCGGGGGTGTACGGAGTGAAGCTGTGTGTGTACAAGGTGTACGGAGCGGAGCCGTGTGTGTACGAGGCCCACAAAGTGGAGCCGTGCGTGTACGAGGTGTATGGTGGGGAGCATTTATACCTCCCGAGTCCCAACTGTCCCGGATCCAGCGAGACAGTCCCGATTTTGAGAGAGAGACTGCCCCAGCCGGGAGCTTACTTTCCCCGCGGGACACAGGAGTACACAGCGGAGCCCCAAGGAGCAATTTAAAACTTGCACGTAACGTTCTACCGGAAGTGACGTGCTGGAAGCTGACCAGAAATTAGGTCATTTCAGTAGGAGATTGTGACGGAACCATGGAGGCACTTCAGGGAATGCTTCAGATCCATCACCGTGTCCTCCTCTGACAGCGGACAGCGGGATCGCCTTGGAATCGGGGATGTCGGCCATGTGAGCGGATCATGATATGTCCTGCACCAGGAGGCCCAGGTAGGCACTACAATGGGAGCTGGGCTGCTATAGTATCTTTATAGAATTTTTCTTTCTCTGTTTCTTTCTCTCTCTGTTCTTTCTCTCTAATCTTTTTTTTCTCTCTCTCTGTTCTTTCGCTCTCTGTTCTCTTTCTTTCTGTCTCTGTTCTTTCTGTCTGTTCTCTCTTTCCTTTCTTTCTCTCTGTTCTTTCTTTCCCCTCTTCCTCTCTGTTCTTTCCCCGCTTTCTTTTTCTCTCTACCTCTCTGTTCTTTCTTTCCCCTCCTTCTTTTTCTCTCTCTCCCTGTTCTTTTTTTCTGTCAACTCTTTTTCTCTCTCCGTTCTTTTTTTCCCCCTCTTTCTTTCTTTCTTTCTGTCCACTCTTTCTTTCTCTTTGTTCTTTTTCTTTCTTTCTTCTTTCTCTCTGTTCTTTCTTTCCCCTCTTTCTTTCTCTATCTGTTCTTTCTTTCTTTACCCTCTTTCTTTCTTTCTCTTTCTCTCTGTTCTTTTCTTTCTCTGTTCTTCCTTTCATAGAATCATAGAATTGCAGAGTTGGAAGGGACCTCCTGGGCCATCTGGTCCAACCCCCTGCTCAAAGCAGGATTCGCTAAATCATCCCAGTCAGATGTCTGTCCAGCCTCTGTTTGAAGACTTCCATTGAAGGAGAACTCACCACTTCTCGTGGCAGCTTGTTCCATTCATTGATCACTCTAACTGTCAAAAAGTTTTTTCTAATATCTAATCTGTGTCTCCTCCCATTCAGTTTCATCCCATTGCTTCTAGCCTTTCCTTGTGCAAATGAGAATAAAGTTGATCCTTCTACAATGTGACAGCCCTTTAGATATTTGTAGACAGCTATTAAGTCTCCTCTCAGTCTTCTCTTTTGCAAACTAAACATTCCCAAATCCTGCAACCTTTCCTCATAAGACAGGGTTTGCAGACCTGTCACCATTCTGGTCGCTCTTTTCTGAACTTGCTCCAGTTTGTTGATGTCTTTTTTAAAATGTGGTGCCCAAAACTGGACACAATATTCCAGATGAGGTCTGACCAAAGAGGAGTAGAGGGAAATAATGACTTCACGTGATCTAGACTGTATGCTTCTGTTAATACATCCTAGAATTGCATTTGCCTTTTTTGCTGCTGCATAAACTGTTGACTCATATTCAGTCTGTGATCTATTAGTATACCCAAGTCTTTTTCATATGTGCTGTTGCTTAGCCCTATTCCTCCCATTCTGTATATGCTTTTTTCATTTTTATTGCCCAGATGTAGTACTTTGCATTTTTCCCTGTTAAAAACCATTCTGTTAGTTGCTGCCCACTTCTCCAGTTTATTTATATCTTTTTGACTCGTCTCTCTCTCTTCTCTAGTATTAGCTATCCCTCCTAGCTTTGTGTCATCAGCCAATTTAATCAGTTTTCCCTCAATTCCTTCATCTAAATAATTGATAAAGATGTTGAACAATACAGGGCCCAGGACAGAGCCCTGTGGTACCCCACTTGAGACATTCTTCCAGCTGGATGTGCAGCCATTTACGACCACTCTTTGGGTCCGATCACTAAGCCAGTTATGAATCCACCTAACAGTTGCCTTGTCCATTCCATACTTAGTCATTTTTTCAATAAGGATTGTATGAGATACTTTGTCAAATGCTTTGCTGAAGTCAAGATATACTATATCTACAGCATTTCCTTGATCCACCCATTCAGTGATTCCGTCATAGAAGGAAATTAAGTTAGTCTGACATGACTTATTAGTTACAAACCCATGCTGACTCTGTTTAATCACTTCATTCTTATCCAGGTACTGACATACATGTTGTTTGATAATTTGCTCAAAGATCTTTCCTGGTATAGAAGTCAGACTCACCGGCCTATAGTTGCCTGGGTCCACCTTCTTCCCCTTTTTCTTTCTCTCTGTTCTTTATTTTCTTTCTTTCTTTCTTTCTTTCTTTCTTTCTTTCTTTCTTTCTTTCTTTCTTTCTTTCTTTCTTTCTCTCTGTTCTTTATTTTCTTTCTTTCTTTCTTTCTTTCTTTCTTTCTTTCTTTCTTTCTTTCCTTTCTTTTCTTTCTTTCTTTGTTCTTTCTTTCTTTCTTTCTCTCTCTGTATCTTTCTCTGTTTTTCCTTCCATTCTTTCTCTTTCTTTCTCTGTTCTTTATTTCCCCTCTCTTCTTTCTTTCATGAGTACACTACTAATCAGTAGCCTCCATCACATGAACGTGTTTTGTCACAGAGCGAGTGTCCGTGTGGATCACATGCGTGTCCGTGTGATCCACACAGAGAGAAGTCCGTTTTTGGCCGTCACCACGGATGTCACACGGCATGAGTCGTGGTATGTGTTAAGGGGGGGCCAACTGAGACTTTTTCGCCCGGGGCCCTCAAAAACCTGGAGCCGGCCCTGGTACCTAAACAGTGGAAACCCCCCACAAATGACCCCATTTTGGAAACGAGACCCCCTAAGGAACTTATCTAGATGTGTGGTGAGCACTTTGAACCCCCAAGGGCTTCACAGAAGTTTATAATGCCCGGGCATGAAAATAAAAAAAATCGTATTTTTTCCACAAACATGATCAATTAGTCCCCAATTTTTTCATTTTCCCAAGGCTAACAGGAGAAATTGGACCCCAAAAGTTGTCCAATTTGTCATGAGTACGCTGACACCCCATATGTGGGAGAAAACTACTGTATGGACACACGTCGGGGCTCGGAAGGGAAGTAGTGACGTTTTGGAATGCAGACTTTGATGGAATGGTCAGCGGGTGTCATGTTGCCTTTGGAGAGCCCCTAATGTACCTAAACAGTGGAAACCCCCCACAAATGACCCCATTTTGAAAACTAGACCCCCTAAGAAACTTATCTAGATGTGAGGTGAGCACTTTGAACCCCCAAGGGCTTCACAGAAGTTTATAATGCCCGGGCATGAAAATAAAAAAATCGTATTTTTTCCACAAACATGATCAATTAGTCCATTGAAGGAGAACTCACCACTTCTCGTGGCAGCTTGTTCCATTCATTGATCACTCTAACTGTCAAAAAGTTTTTTCTAATATCTAATCTGTGTCTCCTCCCATTCAGTTTCATCCCATTGCTTCTAGCCTTTCCTTGTGCAAATGAGAATAAAGTTGATCCTTCTACAATGTGACAGCCCTTTAGATATTTGTAGACAGCTATTAAGTCTCCTCTCAGTCTTCTCTTTTGCAAACTAAACATTCCCAAATCCTGCAACCTTTCCTCATAAGACAGGGTTTGCAGACCTGTCACCATTCTGGTCGCTCTTTTCTGAACTTGCTCCAGTTTGTTGATGTCTTTTTTAAAATGTGGTGCCCAAAACTGGACACAATATTCCAGATGAGGTCTGACCAAAGAGGAGTAGAGGGAAATAATGACTTCACGTGATCTAGACTGTATGCTTCTGTTAATACATCCTAGAATTGCATTTGCCTTTTTTGCTGCTGCATAAACTGTTGACTCATATTCAGTCTGTGATCTATTAGTATACCCAAGTCTTTTTCATATGTGCTGTTGCTTAGCCCTATTCCTCCCATTCTGTATATGCTTTTTTCATTTTTATTGCCCAGATGTAGTACTTTGCATTTTTCCCTGTTAAAAACCATTCTGTTAGTTGCTGCCCACTTCTCCAGTTTATTTATATCTTTTTGACTCGTCTCTCTCTCTTCTCTAGTATTAGCTATCCCTCCTAGCTTTGTGTCATCAGCCAATTTAATCAGTTTTCCCTCAATTCCTTCATCTAAATAATTGATAAAGATGTTGAACAATACAGGGCCCAGGACAGAGCCCTGTGGTACCCCACTTGAGACATTCTTCCAGCTGGATGTGCAGCCATTTACGACCACTCTTTGGGTCCGATCACTAAGCCAGTTATGAATCCACCTAACAGTTGCCTTGTCCATTCCATACTTAGTCATTTTTTCAATAAGGATTGTATAAGATACTTTGTCAAATGCTTTGCTGAAGTCAAGATATACTATATCTACAGCATTTCCTTGATCCACCCATTCAGTGATTCCGTCATAGAAGGAAATTAAGTTAGTCTGACATGACTTATTAGTTACAAACCCATGCTGACTCTGTTTAATCACTTCATTCTTATCCAGGTACTGACATACATGTTGTTTGATAATTTGCTCAAAGATCTTTCCTGGTATAGAAGTCAGACTCACCGGCCTATAGTTGCCTGGGTCCACCTTCTTCCCCTTTTTCTTTCTCTCTGTTCTTTATTTTCTTTCTTTCTTTCTTTCTTTCTTTCTTTCTTTCTTTCTTTCTTTCTTTCTTTCTTTCTTTCTCTCTGTTCTTTATTTTCTTTCTTTCTTTCTTTCTTTCTTTCTTTCTTTCTTTCCTTTCTTTTCTTTCTTTCTTTGTTCTTTCTTTCTTTCTTTCTCTCTCTGTATCTTTCTCTGTTTTTCCTTCCATTCTTTCTCTTTCTTTCTCTGTTCTTTATTTCCCCTCTCTTCTTTCTTTCATGAGTACACTACTAATCAGTAGCCTCCATCACATGAACGTGTTTTGTCACAGAGCGAGTGTCCGTGTGGATCACATGCGTGTCCGTGTGATCCACACAGAGAGAAGTCCGTTTTTGGCCGTCACCACGGATGTCACACGGCATGAGTCGTGGTATGTGTTAAGGGGGGGCCAACTGAGACTTTTTCGCCCGGGGCCCTCAAAAACCTGGAGCCGGCCCTGGTACCTAAACAGTGGAAACCCCCCACAAATGACCCCATTTTGGAAACGAGACCCCCTAAGGAACTTATCTAGATGTGTGGTGAGCACTTTGAACCCCCAAGGGCTTCACAGAAGTTTATAATGCCCGGGCATGAAAATAAAAAAAATCGTATTTTTTCCACAAACATGATCAATTAGTCCCCAATTTTTTCATTTTCCCAAGGCTAACAGGAGAAATTGGACCCCAAAAGTTGTCCAATTTGTCATGAGTACGCTGACACCCCATATGTGGGAGAAAACTACTGTATGGACACACGTCGGGGCTCGGAAGGGAAGTAGTGACGTTTTGGAATGCAGACTTTGATGGAATGGTCAGCGGGTGTCATGTTGCCTTTGGAGAGCCCCTAATGTACCTAAACAGTGGAAACCCCCCACAAATGACCCCATTTTGAAAACTAGACCCCCTAAGAAACTTATCTAGATGTGAGGTGAGCACTTTGAACCCCCAAGGGCTTCACAGAAGTTTATAATGCCCGGGCATGAAAATAAAAAAATCGTATTTTTTCCACAAACATGATCAATTAGTCCCCAATTTTTTTATTTTCCCAAGGGTAACAGGAGAAATTGAACCCCAAAAGTTGTTGTCCAATTTGTCCTGAGTACGCTGACGCCCCATATGTGGGAGAAAACTACTGTATGGACACACGTCGGGGCTCGGAAGGGAAGTAGTGACGTTTTGGAATGCAGACTTTGAGGGAATGTTCTGCGGGTGTCATGTTGCATTTGGAGAGCCACTAATGTACCTAACAGGGCCGGCGTCAGCACCCGGAGCACCCGGGCAAGTGCCGTGGCCCTGGCGAGATGGGAGGGCCCACTCACGCTGTCTGGGATACCCGCCGACCGCCGCCACGCCCCCCATGTACTGACCCCATCCTGCGCCCTCCGTGAGGGACCCACGCAGTGAAGCAGCCCCTTACAGCCAGCAATGATCATCGCTTCCTTCGGCTGTAATCTTGTGTGCGGTGCCGGCACAGGACCTGTGATGAGGTCACAGGAGGGGAGGAGTCGGGTCACATGATCAGGGTGGCTGCAGGACTCTGCTGTGCTGGTCGCTTTTCATTATGGTGCTGGTCTGGATGGATGAGGTAACGTTTATGTGTGGGACAGTGGGGTCAGGGAGGGGTTTAACAAGGTGGATGTAGCAGGGCCGTGTGTGTACTTGTGTGGGGTTAGGAGTAGAGTTGAGCGAAACGGGTCGAAAAAATTCAAAAGTCACCGACTTTTGGCAAAGTTGGGTTTCATGAAACGAAACCCGACCCTAGGATGAGGTCGGCCACGAGGTCGGCGACTTACGCGCCAAAGTCGCGTTTCAAAAGTTTGTTTTGCGCTCTTTTTCAGCCAATCAGGATCCACGGACACTGTGGGCAACGTGATGACCTAGGCACGGGTCACCACCATCTTTCAGAAGGGCATGCAAGTGATTGGCTTGCTTTGGTGGGCGTCACAGGGGGTATAAAAGGGCGTGCACGCCGACCGCCATCTTACTTCTGCCGATCTTAGTATAGGGAGAGGTTGCTGCTGATTCTGTAGGGAGAGCGTTAGGCAGGGAAGAAGACAAAAGAACTGCTTCTGCTGCTAGCGATTTGGCCTGCACAACACACAAGTCACTGTTTGTGCAGTGCAAGGGGAGGCTATATTGTGGTGTATCAGTGGTGTTGGTTGTTGGGCTGCCTTCTAAGGCTTCCTGACACGCTGGCATTGCTGTTTACCCACTGCTCCGCAAACTGCTTTTTTAAAAGCAATCCAATCTCCCTTATCCTCTAGTCACTTTTGTCACAGCTGTGCCATCGAGCGTGTCACATAGCGCTCAGATATCAGTGGGCCTCACACAATCCACAAGTGTCCAGTGTCCAAAAGTGTACGCAGAGATTCAAAATCTCCATTATCCTCTCGTCACTTTGGTCACAGGCAGCTGTGCCATTGAGCGTGTCACATAGCGCTCAGATATCAGTGGGCCTCACACAATCTACAAGTGTCCAGTGTCCAAAAGTGTACGCAGAGATTCAAAATCTCCAGTATCCTCTCGTCACTTTGGTCACAGGCAGCTGTGCCATCGAGCGTGTCACATAGCGCTCAGATATCAGTGGGCCTCACACAATCTACAAGTGTCCAGTGTCCAAAAGTGTACGCAGAGATTCAAAATCTCCATTATCCTCTCGTCACTTTGGTCACAGGCAGCTGTGCCATCGAGCGTGTCACATAGCGCTCAGATATCAGTGGGCCTCACACAATCTACAAGTGTCCAGTGTCCAAAAGTGTACGCAGAGATTCAAAATCTCCATTATCCTCTCGTCACTTCGGTCACAAGCAGCTGTGCCATCGAGCGTGTCACATAGCGCTCAGATATCAGTGGGCCTCACACAATCTACAAGTGTCCAGTGTCCAAAAGTGTACGCAGAGATTCAAAATCTCCATTATCCTCTCGTCACTTTGGTCACAGGCAGCTGTGCCATCGAGCGTGTCACATAGCGCTCAGATATCAGTGGGCCTCACACAATCCACAAGTGTCCAGTGTCCAAAAGTGTACGCAGAGATTCAAAATCTCCATTATCCTCTCGTCACTTTGGTCACAGGCAGCTGTGCCATCGAGCGTGTCACATAGCGCTCAGATATCAGTGGGCCTCACACAATCTACAAGTGTCCAGTGTCCAAAAGTGTACGCAGAGATTCAAAATCTCCATTATCCTCTCGTCACTTTGGTCACAGGCAGCTGTGCCATCGAGCGTGTCACATAGCGCTCAGATATCAGTGGGCCTCACACAATCCACAAGTGTCCAGTGTCCAAAAGTGTACGCAGAGATTCAAAATCTCCATTATCCTCTCGTCACTTTGGTCACAGGCAGCTGTGCCATCGAGCGTGTCACATAGCGCTCAGATATCAGTGGGCCTCACACAATCTACAAGTGTCCAGTGTCCAAAAGTGTACGCAGAGATTCAAAATCTCCATTATCCTCTCGTCACTTTGGTCACAGGCAGCTGTGCCATCGAGCGTGTCACATAGCGCTCAGATATCAGTGGGCCTCACACAATCCAAAAGTGTCCACTGTCCACAAGTGTGTGCAGAAATTCTAAATCTCCCCTGTCCTATAGACACCTTGTACCTTGTTTTACATTACTATATAGTTTGTTGGATTTTGTCTACATTTCTACAAAAAATGAGGAAGGCTGGTGGAAGAGGCCGTGGAATTGGGCGGGGGTTGGCAGCTGGTAATGATGGTGTTGGTGGTGGATCTGATGGTAGTGGCAAGAGCAAAATAGGACCGAATGCAGGAGGTGCTGACCCTGCGTCATCGTCTGGCTACATAAGGCCTCGAACGCTTAGTTTTCTAGGAGTTGGCAAACCGCTTTTAAAGGCAGAGCATCAGGAAAAAGTTTTGTCTTACATTGCTGACTCAGCCTCCAGTTCTATCGCCTCCTCTTCTTCAGTTGTAAAAAGTAAAAGCACTGAGTCGTCATTGGAGGCTCATGTTCATGAACCACACCTTTCCTTGTGTCCTTCACCCCAACCAAGATTGAAGGATGACGCAGGCCATACTACTGATTACTCCATGGAGCTGTTTTCACATACCATGCCTGGATTATCAAGTCAAATGGTGAATTACCCAGGCCAAGATGAATCTGACATGGAGTGCACTGATGCACAGCCGCTGATGGATGATTCTGCTGGTACATTCACTCAGAGCACTACATTGTCCTCGCAGTGTACAGAGCCAGATTTTGACCCTGATGAGACTCAGGTGCCCCTTCCCGCACACTATACCACCATACACGGTGACACAGAGAAAGGTGCACATGACATAGAAGAGGAGGTGATGGATGACCCAGTTGTTGACCCAGATTGGCATCCATTGGGGGAAGAGGGTGGTGCTTCCAATAGCTCAGATGAGGAGCATCCACAGCAGACATCGACATCGCAACAGCTGTTATCTGGCAGGCCCGGTGCACTCCAAAGACAGGTTCCAAACATCAAAAGAGTTGCTGGACAGCTTGTCCAGAGGGTCAAAAGATCACAGCGTGCTAGGCCGCAAAATGTCTGCCAAAGTAGGAAGAGTGCAGTGTGGCACTTTTTTGAACAAAATCCTCATGATCAGGCCAAGGTTATCTGTAAGAAGTGCGCAAAGACCTTTAGCCGAGGGAAAAATCTGAAAAATTTGAATACCAGTTGCATGCTTAGACATTTAACCAGCATGCACTTGCAAGCGTGGACACAACACCAAACCTCAAGTGCCACATGTGCAACTGATCACAACGAAGGTAGTCAGCAACGCTACATTGTTTCCCCCACTGTAAGCCCACCGGTTAGCACAGCAGCAAATGTTGAGGTGTCGTTGCAAGGCCACAGCAGTCAGGGAATCCCACTGTTATATCAACGAAAGACTGATTCTAGGCCATCAGAAAGAACACCAACTCCATCACCATCATCAACCCTCTCTCAGTCCGCCCTGTCCACCGCTACTTCCACCATATGCAGCTCTCAAGTCCAGCTCACCCTCCCAGACACTATGAGTAGGTCAAGAAAGTACTCAGTCTCTCATCCGCGTACACTGGGTTTGAACGCCCACATTGCCAAACTAATCTCGTTTGAGATGATGCCCTTTCGGTTGGTGGAAAGCACAGCTTTCCGCGAACTCATGGCCTATGCAGTACCACGCTATGACCTACCCAGTCGCCACTTCTTCTCTCGCAAAGCCATCCCAGCCCTCCACCATCATGTGAAAGACCGCATTGTCCATGCACTCAAGCAGTCAGTGAGCGGAAAGGTGCACCTCACAACTGATGCATGGTCCAGTCGGCATGGCCAGGGCCGTTACGTGTCCATCACTGCGCACTGGGTTAATGTGGTGGATGCAGGGTCCACAGGGGACAGCGGTGGTGGGACAGTGCTGCCTAGCCCACGGTATAGGAAACAGTTGGCTGTAGGCGTTCGACCCTCCTCCTCCTCCTCCTCCAGAAGCGAAAGCTCGTCCACAGAGCGCAGTCGTACGAGCACTCCATCTGCAGCTGCCACTGTTGCACACAATGTGTCCCCCTATCGAGCAGCTAGTGGAAAGCGTTAGCAGGCTGTGTTGCAGATGATGTGTTTGGGCGACAGACACACCGCCGAGGTGCTGGCCGAGTACTTGAAGCGACAAACTGAGTCATGGCTGGGCAGTGTACATCTTGAGGCAGGCAAGGTAGTTAGTGAGAACGGCCGTAATTTTGTGGCAGCCATAGCCCTTTCAAAACTCAGCCACATACCTTGCTTGGCTCACACCTTGAACCTGGTGGTGCAGTGCTTCCTCAAAAATTATCCGGAGTTAACAGCCCTGCTCCAGAAGGTGCGAAGACTGTGCGCGCACATCCGCCGGTCGCCTGTACACTCCGTTCGTATGCAGAAGCTGCAGCGATTGCTCCACCTTCCCAACCACCGCCTCATTATCGACATTGCAACAAGGTGGAACTCCACCCTGCACATGGTGGAGCGGCTATTCGAGCAGAGGCAGGCCATAATGCATTTGTGGGAGGATACACGGCCAGGCACTTTGAGAGCAGACATGGAGTTGACAGGCGTGCAGTGGTCGAAGCTGAAAGACCTTTGTAAAGTCCTTCAGTGTTTTGAGGAATGCACACGGCTGGTAAGCGCAGACGATGCCATCCTAAGCATGAGCATCCCACTTATGCGTCTGCTCATGCAAACTTTGATGCACATTAAGGAGCAGGCGTCTGCAGCCAATGTTGATGAGGAGGAAGAGGAGGAGGGAATCCTTGATGACATTCAGCCATTGTCTGCTCAGGGACCTCTCCTGGACGAAGTGGAGGAAGAAGAGGAGGAGGAGGAGGAGGATGATGGGGATGATTACTTAGGGGAGGAGGATGCATCTCGTGGGGCAAGTGAAAATGTTGGCGTGGCAAGGTCTGGTACAGGGTTTGTGCGTGACTGGAGGGATGTGGATTTGCCAGAAAGTGCTCCTCCACCCAGCACTCGCAGTGCATCATTGACACCGGGAACATTGGCCCACATGTCAGATTATGCCTTGCGGATCCTAAAAAGGGACCCCCGCATTGCCAAAATGATGAACGATGACGACTACTGGTTGGCCATCATCCTGGATCCACGCTATAAAGGCAAATTACAAAACATCATGCCACAGGAGAACCTTGACCTAATATTGGCTAATAAACAAGCAACTCTGGTAAATCGGTTGCTTGAGGCATTCCCAGCACACAGCAGCGGTGATGGTTCTCACATGAGCCGTACGGGCCGGGGGCAGCTTGGCAGAGGTGTTCGTGGTGCACACAGCAGAAGTGGCGTTGGAGACAGGGGTTTCATGACAATGTTGTGGACTGATTTTTCAAATACCGCTCACACAACTGGTAATACTGCATCGATGGAAAGTGACAGGAGACAGCAGTTGTCAACTATGGTTACAAACTACTTTTCCTCCCATATCGATGTTCTCCCACACAGGTCATTCCCCTTTGACTATTGGGCCGCTAAACTGGACACCTGGCCTGAATTGGCCCAATATGCCTTACAGGAGCTCGCTTGCCCAGCTGCAAGTGTGCTATCGGAAAGAGTCTTCAGTGCAGCTGGATCAATCCTTACAGAAAAAAGGACCCGTCTGTCAACCCAAAATGTGGATGATCTAACCTTCATTAAAATGAACCACGCATGGGTTTCCAAGGATTTTGTCCCACCTTCCCCTGATGACACATAGGGTGACAGAAAAATGGCTTGCTTTGGTCCACCTCTTCCTGGTACTTCACCTATTTTGCCTTTTGCATCAGCTGAATGTCCAACATCAACATATGCCACTTTCTAAAACTCCCTAACTGTGCTGCCTCCCCCCCATGGCCGGGGTCACCACCTACCGCACGACACCGTGCGAGTGCCGTTGCCCTGGACAGGTGGGTAGGCCGACTCTTGGGCGCGGGCACTGGCACAGGGTCCCTCATAGTGCAATCAAGTGTCTCTGACGGCGGTGGTGCACACCCGCCGTCAGACACACCGCTGTACTATGAGGGGCCCAGTGCCAGTACCGACGCCCACGAGTGGGCCCCCCTTGCTTGGGCAGGGCCCCAGCATTTGCAATCTTTACCTCTCCCTGCTCCTCCGCTGTGTAATCTGGGCCGTCAAATCCATACTGTGCCTGACACCGTCTGAGCCTGCCTCCTGAGACATATATTTTGAATGTGTACGCTATCCATACATGTTATCCGGGGATACGGTACCCTTTCTAACCTTTGTGCAATCACGTGCAATCCATACTGGGCCTAACACCGTCTGAGCCTGCCTCCTGAGACATATATTTTGAATGTGTACGCTATCCATACATGTTATCCAGGGATATGGTACCCTTTCTAACCTTTGTGCAATCACGTGCAATCCATACTGGGCCTAACACCGTCTGAGCCTGCCTCCTGAGACATATATTTTGAATGTGTACACTATCCATACATGTTATCCAGGGATACGGTACCCTTTCTAACCTTTGTGCAATCACGTGCAATCCATACTGGGCCTAACACCGTCTGAGCCTGCCTCATGCTGTATAGACATATATTTTGAATGTGTACGCTATCCATACATGTTATCCGGGGATACGGTACCCTTTCTAACCTTTGTGCAATGACATGCAATCCATACTGGGCCTAACACCGTCTGAGCCTGCCTCATGCTGTATAGACATATATTTTGAATGTGTACGCTATCCATACATGTTATCCGGGGATACGGTGCCCTTTCTAACCTTTGTGCAATGACGTGCAATCCATACTGGGCCTAACACCGTCTGAGCCTGCCTCATGCTGTATAGACATATATTTTGAATGTGTACGCTATCCATACATGTTATCCGGGGATACGGTACCCTTTCTAACCTTTGTGCAATGACGTGCAATCCATACTGGGCCTAACACCGTCTGAGGCTGCCTCATGCTGTATAGACATATATTTTGAATGTGTACGCTATCCATACATGTTATCCAGGGATACGGTACCCTTTCTAACCTTTGTGCAATGACGTGCAATCCATACTGGGCCTAACACCGTCTGAGCCTGCCTCATGCTGTATAGACATATATTTTGAATGTGTACGCTATACATACATGTTATCCAGGGATACGGTACCCTTTCTAACCTTTGTTCAATCACGTGCAATCCATACTGGGCCTAACACCGTCTGAGCCTGCCTCATGCTGTATAGACATATATTTTGAATGTGTACGCTATCCATACATGTTATCCGGGGATACGGTACCCTTTCTAACCTTTGTGCAATGACGTGCAATCCATACTGGGCCTAACACCGTCTGAGCCTGCCTCATGCTGTATAGACATACAGTGGGGCAAAAAAGTATTTAGTCAGTCAGCAATAGTGCAAGTTCCACCACTTAAAAAGATGAGAGGCGTCTGTAATTTACATCATAGGTAGACCTCAACTATGGGAGACAAACTGAGAAAAAAAAATCCAGACAATCACATTGTCTGTTTTTTTTTCATTTTATTTGCATATTATAGTGGAAAATAAGTATTTGGTCAGAAACAAAATTTCATCTCAATACTTTGTGATATATCCTTTGTTGGCAATGACAGAGGTCAAACGTTTTCTGTAAGTCTTCACAAGGTTGCCACACACTGTTGTTGGTATGTTGGCCCATTCCTCCATGCAGATCTCCTCTAGAGCAGTGATGTTTTTGGCTTTTCGCTTGGCAACACGGACTTTCAACTCCCTCCAAAGGTTTTCTATAGGGTTGAGATCTGGAGACTGGCTAGGCCACTCCAGGACCTTGAAATGCTTCTTACGAAGCCACTCCTTCGTTGCCCTGGCGGTGTGCTTTGGATCATTGTCATGTTGAAAGACCCAGCCACGTTTCATCATCAATGCTTTTGCTGATGGAAGGAGGTTTGCACTCAAAATCTCACGATACATGGCCCCATTCATTCTTTCATGTACCCGGATCAGTCGTCCTGGCCCCTTTGCAGAGAAACAGCCCCAAAGCATGATGTTTCCACCACCATGCTTTACAGTAGGTAAGGTGTTTGATGGATGCAACTCAGTATTCTTTTTCCTCCAAACACGACAAGTTGTGTTTCTACCAAACAGTTCCAGTTTGGTTTCATCAGACCATAGGACATTCTCCCAAAAGTCCTCTGGATCATCCAAATGCTCTCTAGCAAACTTCAGACGGGCCCGGACATGTACATGCTTAAGCAGTGGGACACGTCTGGCACTGCAGGATCTGAGTCCATGGAGGCGTAGTGTGTTACTTATGGTAGGCCTTGTTACATTGGTCCCAGCTATCTGCAGTTCATTCACTAGGTCCCCCCGTGTGGTTCTGGGATTTTTGCTCACCGTTCTTGTGATCATTCTGACCCCACGGGGTGGGATTTTGCGTGGAGCACCAGATCGAGGGAGATTATCAGTGGTCTTGTATGTCTTCCATTTTCTAATTATTGCTCCCACAGTTGATTTCTTCACTCCAAGCTGGTTGGCTATTGCAGATTCAGTCTTCCCAGCCTGGTGCAGGGCTACAATTTTGTTTCTGGTGTCCTTTGACAGCTCTTTGGTCTTCACCATAGTGGAGTTTGGAGTCAGACTGTTTTAGGGTGTGCACAGGTGTCTTTTTATACTGATAACAAGTTTAAACAGGTGCCATTACTACAGGTAATGAGTGGAGGAAAGAGGAGACTCTTAAAGAAGAAGTTACAGGTCTGTGAGAGCCAGAAATCTTGATTGCTTGTTTCTGACCAAATACTTATTTTCCACCATAATATGCAAATAAAATGAAAAAAAAACAGACAATGTGATTTTCTGGATTTTTTTTTCTCAGTTTGTCTCCCATAGTTGAGGTCTACCTATGATGTAAATTACAGACGCCTCTCATCTTTTTAAGTGGTGGAACTTGCAATATTGCTGACTGACTAAATACTTTTTTGCCCCACTGTATATTTTGAATGTGTACGCTATCCATACATGTTATCCGGGGATACGGTACCCTTTCTAACCTTTGTGCAATGACGTGCAATCCATACTGGGCCTAACACCGTCTGAGCCTGCCTCATGCTGTATAGACATATATTTTGAATGTGTATGCTATCCATACATGTTATCCGGGGATACGGTACCCTTTCTAACCTTTGTGCAATGACGTGCAATCCATACTGGGCCTAACACCGTCTGAGCCTGCCTCATGCTGTATAGACATATATTTTGAATGTGTACGCTATCCATACATGTTATCTGGGGATACGGTACCCTTTCTAACCTTTGTGCAATGACGTGCAATCCATACTGGGCCTAACACCGTCTGAGCCTGCCTCATGCTGTATAGACATATATTTTGAATGTGTACGCTATCCATACATGTTATCCGGGGATACGGTACCCTTTCTAACCTTTGTGCAATGACGTGCAATCCATACTGGGCCTAACACCGTCTGAGCCTGCCTCATGCTGTATAGACATATATTTTGAATGTGTACGCTATCCATACATGTTATCCGGGGATACGGTACCCTTTCTAACCTTTGTGCAATGACGTGCAATCCATACTGGGCCTAACACCGTCTGAGCCTGCCTCATGCTGTATAGACATATATTTTGAATGTGTACGCTATCCATACATGTTATCCGGGGATACGGTACCCTTTCTAACCTTTGTGCAATCACGTGCAATCCATACTGGGCCTAACACCGTCTGAGCCTGCCTCATGCTGTATAGACATATATTTTGAATGTGTACGCTATCCATACATGTTATCCGGGGATACGGTACCCTTTCTAACCTTTGTGCAATCACGTGCAATCCATACTGGGCCTAACACCGTCTGAGCCTGCCTCATGCTGTATAGACATATATTTTGAATGTGTACGCTATCCATACATGTTATCCGGGGATACGGTACCCTTTCTAACCTTTGTGCAATGACGTGCAATCCATACTGGGCCTAACACCGTCTGAGCCTGCCTCATGCTGTATAGACATATATTTTGAATGTGTACGTTATCCATACATGTTATCCGGGGATACGCTACCCTTTCTAACCTTTGTGCAATCACGTGCAATCCATACTGGGCCTAACACCGTCTGAGCCTGACTCATGCTGTATAGACATATATTTTGAATGTGTACGCTATCCATACATGTTATCCGGGGATACGGTACCCTTTCTAACCTTTGTGCAATGACGTGCAATCCATACTGGGCCTAAAACCGTCTGAGCCTGCCTCATGCTGTATAGACATATATTTTGAATGTGTACGCTATCCATACATGTTATCCGGGGATACGGTACCCTTTCTAACCTTTGTGCAATGACGTGCAATCCATACTGGGCCTAACACCGTCTGAGCCTGCCTCATGCTGTATAGACATATATTTTGAATGTGTACGCTATCCATACATGTTATCCGGGGATACGGTACCCTTTCAAACCTTTGTGCAATGACGTGCAATCCATACTGGGCCTAACACCGTCTGAGCCTGCCTCATGCTGTATAGACATATATTTTGAATGTGTACGCTATCCATACATGTTATCCGGGGATACGGTACCCTTTCTAACCTTTGTGCAATGACGTGCAATCCATACTGGGCCTAACACCGTCTGAGCCTGCCTCATGCTGTATAGACATATATTTTGAATGTGTACGCTATCCATACATGTTATCCGGGGATACGGTACCCTTTCTAACCTTTGTGCAATCACGTGCAATCCATACTGGGCCTGACACCGTCTGAGCCTGCCTCATGCTGTATAGACATATATTTTGAATGTGTACGCTATCCATACATGTTATCCAGGGATACGGTACCCTTTCTAACCTTTGTGCAATCACGTGCAATCCATACTGGGCGTGAGAACGGCTGGCGAGCTGTTAAGCAAGCTACAGCACCTGTCCAGACAAGTACAGGGATTCCCTAGTGAGGAGACTTATTTGATTGTTTTCAATGTTGGGACAGCAATTTTTGGGGAGCACTATACTCTGGAGAATGATAGATGGGGCCCACCATACACTGGAACATTCCAAAGGTGGACATCAGACACTGGAGCAGCATTTACAGGGCCCATTATACACTAGAGCATTAGAAATGGGGCCCATTATGTTTGGAGCATTATTTGGGCCCATAAGACAGTGGAGCTTCATCCATGGGGACCAACATATACTGTAGCATTATGTGGAGCTCATCATATACTGTTTCAAACATTATATGGGACCAATGATTCTGTATGGAGTAATAGATGGGCCTCGTCATGAGATGTAAAAAGTGAGGTATTTTTCATTGTACTATACCGCTATTTATCTGCCGTATCGGAGCATGATGAGTTGTGGTATGTGTTAAAGGGGCGCTCTTTCGCCCAGGGCACCTGAAAACCTGCAGCCAGCCCTCCCCCCCACAACTTTAGCCAAATAACACCCATTTTTCAGTGCGTAACTTATATTATGAAGTTAATTAAGGTTGACAAGCTTAAGTAAGAAGAATTGATGCTTTTGGCATTCAAATGGGCACTGTTGGTGTGTTTCCTGTCCTCCTCTCACTGCCGACTTTTATTCCCCATTGACTTACATTGGGTTTCGTGTTTCGGGACGACCCCGACTTTTCCCTATAATCGGACGATCTTGCTCGACCCGAGTTTTGGAAAAGTCGTGTTTCACGAAACGAAACGCGACCCTAAAAAACCAAAAGTCGCTCAACTCTAGTTAGGAGGGGTTTACAAGGTGGATGTAGCAGTGCCTTATGTGTACTTGTGTGGGGTCAGGAGGGGTTTAACAAGGTGGATGTAGGAGAGCCGTGTGTGTACTTGTGTGGGGTCAGGGAGGGGTTTAACCAGGTGGATGTAGCAGAGCCGTGTGTGTACTTGTGTGGGGTCAGGGAGGGGTTTAACAAGGTGGATGTAGCAGAGCCGTGTGTGTTCTTGTGTGGGGTCAGGAGGTGTTTTACAAGGTGGATGTAGCAGAGCCATGTGTGTACTTGTGTGGGGTCAGGAGGGGTTTACAAGGTGGATGTAGCAGAGCCATGTGTGTACTTGTGTGGGGTCAGGAGGGGTTTACAAGGTGGATGTAGCAGAGCCGTGTGTGTACTTGTGTGGGGTCAGGAGGGGTTTACAAGGTGGATGTATCAGAGCCGTGTGTGTACTTGTGTGGGGTCAGGAGGGGTTTTACAAGGTGGATGAAGCAGAGCCGTGTGTGTACTTGTGTGGGGTCAGGGAGGGGTTTAACAAGGTAGATGTAGCAGAGCCGTGTGTGTACTTGTGTGGGGTCAGGGAGGGGTTTTACAAGGTGGATGTAGCAGAGCCATGTGTGTACTTGTGTGGGGTCAGGGAGGGGTTTTACAAGGTGAATGTAGCAGAGCAGTGTGTGTACTTGTGTGGGGTCAGGGAGGGGTTTAACAAGGTGGATGTAGAAGAGCCGTGTGTGTACTTGTGTGGGGTCAGGGAGGGGTTTTACAAGGTGGATGTAGCAGAGCCGTGTGTGTACTTGTGGGGGGTCAGGAGGGGTTTACAAGGTGGATGTAGCAGAGCCGTGTGTGTACTTGTGTGGGGTCAGGAGGGGTTTACAAGGTGGATGTAGCAGAGCCGTGTGTGTACTTGTGTGTGGTCAGGAGGGGTTTACAAGGTGGATGTAGCAGAGCTGTGTGTGTACTTGTGTGGGGTCAGGGAGGGGTTTTACAAGGTGGATGTAGCAGAGCCGTGTGTGTACTTGTGTGGGGTCAGGGAGGTGCTTTACAAGGTGGATGTAGCAGAGCCGTGTGTACTTGTGTGGGGTCAGGGAGGGGTTTAACAAGGTGGATGTAGCAGAGCAGTGTGTGTACTTTGTGTGGCGTCAGGAGGGGTTTACAAGGTGGATGTAGCAGAGCCGTGTGTGTACTTGTGTGGGGTCAGGAGGGGTTTTACAAGGTGGATGTAGCAGAGCCGTGTGTGTACTTGTGTGGGGTCAGGGAGGGGTTTAACAAGGTGGATGTAGCAGAGCCGTGTGTGTACTTGTGTGGGGTCAGGGAGGGGTTTTACAAGGTGGATGTAGCAGAGCCGTGTGTGTACTTGTGTGGGGTCAGGAGGGGTTTACAAGGTGGATGTAGCAGAGCCGTGTGTGTACTTGTGTGGGGTCAGGAGGGGTTTACAAGGTGGATGTAGCAGAGCCATGTGTGTACTTGTGTGGGGTCAGGAGGGGTTTACAAGGTGGATGTAGCAGAGCCGTGTGTGTACTTGTGTGGGGTCAGGGAGGGGTTTTACAAGGTGGATGTAGCAGAGCCGTGTGTGTACTTGTGTGGGGTCAGGGAGGGGTTTTACAAGGTGGATGTAGCAGAGCCGTGTGTGTACTTGTGTGGGGTCAGGGAGGGGTTTAACAAGGTGGATGTAGCAGAGCCGTGTGTGTACTTTGTGTGGCGTCAGGAGGGGTTTACAAGGTGGATGTAGCAGAGCCGTGTGTGTACTTGTGTGGGGTCAGGGAGGGGTTTTACAAGGTGGATGTAGCAGAGCCGTGTGTGTTCTTGGGTGGGGTCAGGAGGGGTTTACAAGTTGTACGGAGCAGAGCCGTGTGTGTACGAGGTGTACGGAGCAGAACCGTGTGTGTACGAGATGTACGGAGCTGAGCCGTGTGTTTATGGAGCGGAGCAGAGCCGGGGGTGTACGGAGTGAAGCTGTGTGTGTACAAGGTGTACGGAGCGGAGCCGTGTGTGTATGAGGCATACAAAGCGGAGCCGTGCGTGTACGAGGTGTATGGTGGGGAGCATTTATACCTCCCGAGTCCCAACTGTCCCGGATCCAGCGAGACAGTCCCGATTTTGAGAGAGAGACTGCCCCAGCCGGGAGCATACTTTCCCCGCGGGACACAGGAGTACACAGCGGAGCCCCAAGGAGCAATTTAAAACTTGCACGTAACGTTCTACCGGAAGTGACGTGCTGGAAGCTGACCAGAAATTAGGTCATTTCAGTAGGAGATTGTGACGGAACCATGGAGGCACTTCAGGGAATGCTTCAGATCCATCACCGTGTCCTCCTCTGACAGCGGACAGTGGGATCGCCTTGGAATCGGGGATGTCGGCCATGTGAGCGGATCATGATATGTCCTGCACCAGGAGGCTCAGGTAGGCACTACAATGGGAGCTGGGCTGCTATAGTATGTTTATAGAATTTTTCTTTCTCTGTTTCTTTCTCTCTCTGTTCTTTCTCTCTAATCTTTTTTTTCTCTCTCTCTGTTCTTTCGCTCTCTGTTCTCTTTCTTTCTGTCTCTGTTCTTTCTGTCTGTTCTCTCTTTCCTCTTTCTTTCTCTCTCTCTGTTCTTTCTTTCCCCTCTTCCTCTCTGTTCTTTCCCCGCTTTCTTTTTCTCTCTACCTCTCTGTTCTTTCTTTCCCCTCCTTTTTCACTCTCTCCCTGTTCTTTTTTTTGTCAACTCTTTTTCTCTCTCCGTTCTTTCTTTCCCCTTTTTTCTCTCCCTCTCTGTTCTTTATTCCCCTCTTTCTTTCTTTCTTTCTCTCTCTGTTCTTTTTTTCTGTCCACTCTTTCTCTTTGTTCTTTTTCTTTCTTTCTTCTTTCTCTCTGTTCTTTCTTTACCCTCTTTCTTTCTCTTTCTCTCTGTTCTTTCTTTACCCTCTTTCTTTCTCTTTCTCTCTGTTCTTTTCTTTCTCTCTGTTCTTTATTTTCTCTTTCTTTCTTTCTATGTTCTTTCTTTCTTTCTCTCTCTGTATCTTTCTCTGTTCTTCCTTCCATTCTTTCTCTTTCTTTCTCTGTTCTTTATTTCCCCTCTCTTCTTTCTTTCATGCGTACACTAGTAATCAGTAGCCTCCATCACATGAACGTGTTTTGCCACAGAGCGAGTATCCGTGTGGATCACATGCGTGTCCGTGTGATCCACACAGAGAGAAGTCCGTTTTTGGCCGTCACCACGGATGTCACACGGCATGAGTCGTGGTATGTGTTAAGGGGGGGCCAACTGAGACTTTTTCGCCCGGGGCCCTCAAAAACCTGGAGCCGGCCCTGGTACCTAAACAGTGGAAACCCCCCACAAATGACCCCATTTTGGAAACGAGACCCCCTAAGGAACTTATCTAGTGTGTGGTGAGCACTTTGAACGCCCAAGGGCTTCACAGAAGTTTATAATGCTCGGGCATGAAAAAAAAAAAAAAAAAAAATTGCATTTTTTCCACAAACATGATCAATTAGTCCCCAATTTTTTCATTTTCCCAAGGGTAAAAGGAGAAATTGGACCCCAAAAGTTGTTGTCCAATTTGTCATGAGTACGCTGACACCCCATATGTGGGAGAAAACTACTGTATGGACACACGTCGGGGCTCGGAAGGGAAGTAGTGACGTTTTGGAATGCAGACTTTGATGGAATGGTCTGCGGGTGTCATGTGCATTTGGAGAGCCCCTGATGTACCTAAACTATTGAAACTCCCCACAAGTGACCCCATTTTGGACACTAGACCCCCCACGGAACTTATCTAGATGTGTGGTGAGCACTTTGAACCCCCAAGTGCTTCACAGAAGTTTATAACGCTCGGATGTGAAAATAAAAAAATCATTTTTTTCCACAAAAATGATATTTTTGCCCCCAATTTTTTATTTTCCTAAGGGTAACAGGAGAAATTCGTCCCCAAAAATTGTTTTGCAATTTGTCCTGAGTAGGCTGATACCCAACATGTTCGGGTAAAACACTGTTTGGGCGCATGTCAGAGCTTGGAAGGGAAGGAGCACCATTTGACTTTTTCAACTCAGAATTGGCTGGAATTGAAATCAGACGCCATGTTGCCTTTGGAGAGCCCCTGATGTGCCCAAACAGTGGAAACCCCCAATTCTAACTCCAACCCGAACCCCAACACACCCCTAACCCTAATCTCAGCCCTAACCCTAGCCCTAACCCTAACCCTAACCCTAGCCCTAACCATAACCCTACCCTAATGGAAAAATGGAAATAAATACATTTTTTTTATTTTATTTTTCCCTAACTAAGGGGGTGATAACGGGGGTTTGATTTACTATTTATGGCGGTTTTTATATTTGGCGGCTGTCGCACGCTAAAAGACGCTTTTTATTGTAAAAATAGTTTTTGCATCACCACATATTGAGAGCCATAATTTTTCCGTATTTTGATCCACCGAGTCATGTGAGGTCTTATTTTTTGCGGGACGAGTTGACATTTTTATTGGTACCATTTTCGGGCACGTGACTTTTTTTATTGCTTTTTATTCCGATTTTTGGGAAGCAGAATGAACAAAAACCAGCGTTTCATGAATTTCTTTTGGGGGGGTGCGTTTACACCGTTCCGCGTGCGGTAAAATTGATAAAGCGGTTTTATTCTTCGGGTCAGTACGGTTACAGCGATACCTCATTTAGGTCATTTTTTTATGTTTTGTCGGTTTTATGCAATGAAAACTATTTTATATAAAAAATAATTATTTTTGCATCGCTTTATTCTGCGAGCTATAACTTTTTTATTTTTTTGCTGATGATGCTGTGTGGCAGCTCGTTTTTTGCGGGACAAGATGACGTTTTCAGCAGTACCATGGATATTTATATGCGTCTTTTTGATCGCGCGTTATTACACTTTTTGTTTGGCGGTATGATAATAAATCATTATTTTTTGCTTCGTTTTTTATTTTTATTTTTTAAGGGGTTCGCTAAAGGGGTTAACTAATGGGACAGTTTTATAGGGCAGGTCGTTACGGATGCGCCGATACCTAATATGTGTACTTTTATTGTTTTTTTTTTTTTATTTTCAAAAAATGGATTTATTTGGGGGAATATTTTTTTTTTTTTTGTAATTTATTTGGCGATTTTTTTAAAATTATTTTAACACTTTATTTTTATTTTTTTTTTACTTTATTAAATTGTCCCAGGTGGGACATCACTGTTCTGTGACAGATCGCTGGTCTGTCACATCACAGATCACTGTGACAAATCAGCAATCTGTCACAGGCAATTCTGCAGACTTCCTCATGCCTGCGCTTTGCAGGCACTGAGGAAGCCAGCTTCCTGCAGGCCCCCGAAGGCCCCCGTTGCAGGAAAGGAGCCCCCGGCAGCAGCGCTGCACATTGCGCTGCCGTGGGGGGCTCAGGGAAGCACGGAGGGAGCCCCCTCCCTGCCGATGCTTCCCTTTAAACCCCGGTACACCGCGATCATGTTTGATCGCGGTGTGCAAGGGGTTAACGTGTCGGGGGCGGTCCGTGACCGCCCCTGACACATTGTGCCGGGTGTCAGCTGTGATAATCAGCTGACACCCGGCCGCGATCAGCGGCGCTCACCACGTGGGCGCCGCTGATCGCGGTAGACGTACTATCCCGTCCATGGGCATAGGGGCCCGGGTCCCATGGACGGGATAGTACGTCGGATGTCAGGAAGGGGTTAAAAAACAGGCCACATTTTACAGTGGGGTCTATCTCTGACACGCCTCATACATCTGTGTGCCAAAAATTGAGGCATTTTAGGCCTAAATTCCCTTTTTTGGCCAGTCTGTCACTCTCGTTATATACACGCAGTGCCTGGGCTGACAAACCTTTCCCCATGGGGGGTACATTTTTAAAAAATATACTATGGGCATCATAGACACCCTTGCCAAAAATTGGACTGCCAGTAGCAGCACAGAACACATTTACCCTGGTGATTTAGTGGCGGAGAATGAGGAGACATAATGATAAAGCATAGTGAAATCAAACAAATAAAAAATGTGAATCCACCTATGAAAGAAAAAAACAAAAGGGAGGGGCGAACACATGTTCATAGATATGAAGCCATAATGTGTCCAATGAGATATGTTGGTCCCTAGCAACAGCTCAAAGACAGGGATATAAATTAAAATATAATAGTATTTCAATATTTTTCTATTGGAGAGCTATACACTAGGTCCAAAGAGGATGGTCCAGAGATAGTAAAACTGGAAAATATAAGAATAAATGGGAAGAATATACGTACATCTCATTTTTATGACAGTTTCCCCCTACGGGATTAAAATTTGTTTTGGTTTCAAATTTGTAAAGGGCATCATAAAAACACCCTTTCAAAAAAATTGAGTGACTTTTGTATCACGGAATACGTTCACCCGGGTGTTCTACTGGTTGTGGATGATGAGGACAAGGAGGAGGATAACACCAAGCAGACCAAATCATGAAGCAGATACTCATGTGTGGTTGTGAAGAGGTGCATGAGAATACACCTACGCAAAAAAGACTATGTATTTGAGGCTTTGTTTTGTTGCTTTCATTTGGTGGTGTACAGAAGTCTGTCCCAATTCAGGCCTTGTTCATGTTTATAAAAGTCAGCCTGTCAGCATTGTCAGTTGACAGGTGGATGCGCTTATCTGTTGTAATTCCACCAGCGGCACTAAAAAGCCCCAATGACAGAACACTAGCAGCAGGGCAGGCAAGGACCTCCAAGGCACAGAAAGCCCGTTCATGCAACGTGTCCAGCTTGGATACCCAATAATTAAAAGGCACAGAGGAATTCCGGCGGACATTTGTACGATCTGCAAGGTACTCCCTCAGCATATTCCCAAACATTGCACTTCTTGTGCCAGCACTAGAGTTGAACGACTTTGCCTTTTTTTGGGTCGAGTTGGGTTTCATGAAACCCGACTTTCGCAAAAGTCAGGTGGAACGAAATCGGCCGATTTTTGTGAAAAGTCGAAGGCCGACTGAAACACGAAACCCAATGCAAGTCAATGGGGAAGCAAAGTCGGCAGGGAGGGGAGGCCGGGAAACACACCTACAGTGCCCTTTTGAATGCCAAAAACATCAAATCTTATTACTGAAGCTTTTCAACTTTAATTTACTTCATAATACTAGTTCCGCACTGAAAAATGGGGGTTATTTGGCTAAATTTGTGAGGGGGGTAGGGCTGGCTCCAGGTTTTCATGTGCCCTGGGCCAAAGAGCGCCCCTTTAACACATACCACAACTCATGATGCTCCAATACGGCAGAGAAATAGCGGTATAGTACAATGAAAAATACTTCACTTTTTACATCTCATGACTGATATCAATTTTAAATTCTCCAATAGCTCCAAAAACGGACAGTATCTTACTCCATACAGTATTATGGCCACCGCATAGTGCGCTATACAGAGTAATGAGACCCATATATTTCACCATACAGAATCATTGGTCCCATATAATGTTTGAAACAGTATATGATGCTCCACATAATGCTATAGTACATGTTGGTCCCCATGGATGAAGCTGCACTGTCTTATGGGCCCAAATAATGCTCTATATATAATGGGCCCCATTTCTAATGCTGTAGTGTATAATGGGCCCTATAAATGCTGATCCAGTGTCTGATGTCCACCTTTGGAATGCTCCAGTGTATGATGGGCCCCATATATCATTCTCCAGAGTATAGTGCTCCCCAAAAATTGCTGTCCCAACATTGAAAACAATTAAATAAGTCTCCTCAAATAAGTCTCCTCGCTAGGGAATCCCTGTACTAGTCTGGGCGTACAGATGTGATGTCATTGCGCTCTCTGATCAGAATATCACTGTCAGGAAACGTGGAAGACGTCATGGCGGTGGAGCAGGGAGAGGTATGTATTTCAACTTTGCAAGTGCTGTGATCCAGAGCAAGCAGGGGGGGGCCCACTCGTTGGCGACTGCACTGGCACAGGGCCCCTCATAGTACGGCGGTGTGTCTGACGGCGGGTGGGCCGAACCTGCACTTTCAGCTGCACCTTCCTTTTTGTCACCGTCTAAGGTGGTACAGTATATGGGAAGGGTAACCTGAGTTTCATCTGGGTCACATTCAGGCTGTGTAGAGTGCGAGGGGAATGTAGTGGTCTGGGTCAATGTACCAGCAGAATCATCTAGCAGTGGCTGGGCCTCAGTGCACTTGTGGCGCCCCCAGGAGTACGGTCACCACAGTGGCATTACCTTCCTCCTAGGGAGTGTGATGTCAAGCTTGGGAGCAACGAAGGATCTCTCTAGCAGTTAAACCAACACACAACACATTTCCCACTCCAGGCCAGCAGGTAAACCTCTGAACCTGACTGCTGAGGAGCTGCTCTCTGTGGTCGGGAGGAGGTAAGTTAGGGCAGTCTGTGAAGGGAAGGGGAAGTGTGTGGATGTGAGAAGGGGAGCTGGAGGATGAGCAGAGTTAAGGCTCACTCCTAGCTGGAGCCCATGGTCTGGACTCTGGTCTCCGAGTTTGTAGGGACACTGACAATCCTGCAGCAGAAACCGGAGGAAGTAGCAGCTGTAAATGCTCTGTACCCAACTAAGGCTCGGAGGCCCCAGCAGCGACGTGTGGGAGCCAGAAGGAAAAGGCTACGGCTGTCTGCCATACGAGAAAGTTCCAAGAGAGAGTCAACAGGGGGAACTTCATTGAACTCAGCACTGCGAGCACCTCAGATAAGAGCTAGAACAGAGGCCACACTACCTATCTGCATAGAGAGAATTCCAAATTAGCTTCCGGGCTGACCAACAACTTCTCCATCTGTACTCTGGGTCCTTGACGTCACTTATCAAGTACAGGTAAAGGAACTGCACGACTGTGTCTGTCCTCTTTCTCCTGCGCCTGGCGCACGGCTCTGCTACATCCTGCACTGCACACCATCTGCCAACTCTTTCATGTGCCCTGCGACAATGGCCATACCTGTGCAGGGCTTCTACATCTTAGCTGCACCACAACTTCTGTCTCAGAGAAGCGCGACTGCAGCGCTGGTCAATCTACTCAGAAACCACAGGTGGCGTCACGTATCATTCACCGATAAACGTAATTCACCCCTTTGCATGGACGCCCAGGGCCACGGAACGGGTCACCACCACTGTGACACATCCCAGGGAGACACCGTCCCAGTACCGATTAACCCCACTGCCCTGCCTGGCCACCCACACTCCATGTCAGATTCATCTTGGACTGGGGAATTCACGATTTGACTTGATAACCCATGCATGGTATAATAGAAAGAGCTACATGGACTAATGTGAAGTGTGGCCTGCTGCATCATTCACTTTGGGTGGGGGTGCAGGAGACAAGGAAAGGGGTTCTTCCTGATCAGGAGCCAGCACTTGACGACTCAGTGCTTGCATTTTTTGAAACTTCAGAAGAGGAGGGCATATTTGCTGGAGTCTGTTTCGGCAATGTAAGCCCAAACCAGTTCCTCATGCTCCGGCTTTAAAAACAGTTAACCTACTCCCAGAAAAGGTAGCCTTCCAGGCGTTCCATAGACAGACCATGATGAAGGGTCAACACCTCCTGCCTTAGCTGCTATTGTGCTTTTGCCACTACCAGTAGATGCACCACCACCATCAGCACCAGCTGGCCCCCCCACGCCCACGTCCGCGGCCTCTTCGACTAAACTTCCAAATTTAGCACAAAATTGACAAAATAACATCACATATATGGTACTGTATCAGAAGCGTACAGCTCTATTCAGTCAAAGGATATTTGTCAATCTCCATATATATTACATCAGTCACACAGAGACACTCCCAGGCTCAGCATGGATTAGACAAGAATATAAAAAGTAGACAAAGTGTACAGTATTATCAGATAGCAGGTATATATAGCATAGTTTAAACATTAACAATGTACATCTATATATCATGAGTAGTGTTGAGCCACCCCGCTAGTGTTTTGGTTCGTCGCACAGGAGGCAAGTTCGTCGAATGTTCGTCGAACCACACTGAAAACAATGGCAGGCAAACACAAACACATACTAACACATAGAAAACAATTACAAAACACCTTAAAAGGTGTCCCAAAGCCGACAAAATGCTCAAAAGCCAAAAATAACATGGAAAAAGGCAACTACATTTACAAAAGAGGTGGAGGAGTAAAAGGAGGAGGTAGAGGAGACACAGATCAAGGCTTGTCATGCCCTTATGAAGTCAAGAAAGTCTGGACTAAAAATGTAAAAGCCAAACCCAAAAAAACAAAATGTGAAAACGAACACGATCATATACCGTTGTACTTCCCACCAATAAATTATGGCAACTGGTGATCAGGCGGCGTTATTCCCATGAACCTCCAAACAGCGTCCATGAAGCCAAAGTGTTTGCTTTCCGGGGGCAGTATGATTGCAAAGCTGAACCTTAAAGGAATGTCCAAAAGGGCACCACCAGGAGTGGAGCCTGTGGCTTAATTGGACTCCACCCGGGAAACCACAACTATGCCACCTCAAAAAAAGATGCACACATTGAAAGCTTTGTTGATTGTGTGTGTGTGTGGTGTGGTATGTCCGTTTGTAGTTGTGCTAGCGATTTGTCAGCTTTATTCCGTTAACGAACGAGACTCCGGCATGCCCCTGCGGTACGCGTAAAGCTTACTAGAGGGATACGCGAGGCTCTGGCACGCGCGATCGAGCAATAACAGGGCTATCATGGCCTTCCATGTCTGGGGCTACATGCGCGCTACACTGAAAGGACCATCTTTTGTCGCTTACAGGTGCAGATAACCCGCTGAACACCGTTAGTGATGGGGATCTGGGATTCCAATAATTCGCCGTGAACGATGATTTCCCA
Organism: Dendrobates tinctorius; assembly: GCF_039654945.1. Classification (NCBI taxonomy): domain Eukaryota; kingdom Metazoa; phylum Chordata; class Amphibia; order Anura; family Dendrobatidae; genus Dendrobates; species Dendrobates tinctorius. Next base: position 15,222,948 of record NW_027361680.1, read on the forward strand.
GTAAGTGCAGATCAACAGCAATTCCTGATTTTGGCCTAACCGCCGTTCCAGAAAAAATGCAAAACATTACGTGTCCAAACCACAGGTGCTGTAGCTTGCTTAACATCTCTGCAGCCGTTCTAAGGCCCAGTATGGATTTTACAAGATTCGAGAAAGTTGATAAAGGGTACAGTTTCACCGGATAACACATATATGTTGCATAGTTTACACATTAAAAACCTATGTGTATCGATCAGGCGGCAGGCTCAGACGGTCTCAGGCCAGGTATGGATTAGACCAGATTGTACAAAGTTGAGATAGGGTACATTATCAATGAATAGCAGGTATATAGAGCATAGTTTAAACATTTAAAATCTCCATGTTCTCTGCATGGATTACACAACAATCTAAAAACTAGAAAAAAGGAAATGTATTTCAAGCGTACACCATGATACACTTTTGGTGGTATTTTTAAATCTTCATTTATATTTCTGTCTCAGTAAGACAGCCCAGACTCTCTGCAATAGGAAATTAGATGCATACAATTATTTACCTAAAGTCTAGTGATTGCAGAAATCTACGAATTACTATTCACGGGAACAACTTCCGTCACAATTCTCAGAGACGATGCTGACCCTCAATTAATTAGTGTGTGGACACAGCAAAAACCTTTCTTTGTGAAGAAAGTGTTGCTGTATCGCAGTACCGCTGATGCCATCGCCGTTACTCATATCCATCCAATTTTGATCACAGGGAGAGATGTAAACATGGTGCTCACTGCCTATCATGATCTGTCACGTAACTTTGGAGTGCAAAACACAGAAGCCACAGGCCGTAGGTGATTCAATTGGATTGGCATGAGAGGGAGGGCACATTTAAAAATGTGCGCTGGAATGTCACATGTCTGTGGGTAGGAAAACTGTTAAAGCTGATGAGAAACCACCACTGCATCTCATTGTGAGTCGACGCCAATAAGAAATGGAAGCCATTGATCATCTGAAGCTGGATCCCGGCCAGCAGGACAGGGCGTAGCTACTTCTTAACCATCATCTTCTATCAGTTCACCAAATTTGAAGTGCCAGTCCCAGTGATGGATTTGACAGCCCAGACTACACAGTGGAGGAGCAGGAAGAGGTAAACATTGCAAATGCTGGGGCCCTGCCCAAGCAAGGGGGGCCCACTTGTGGGCGTCGGCACTGGCACTGGGCCCCTCATAGTACGGCGGTGTGTCTGACGGCGGGTGTGCACCACCACCGTCAGAGATACTTGATTGCACTATGAGGGACCCTGTGCCAGTGTCCGCGCCCACGAGTTGGCCCACCCACCTGTCCAGGGCAATGGCACGCGCACGGTTGCGTGCGCTCGGTGGTGACCCCGGCCATTGGGGGGAGGAGGCTGCTCAGTTAGGGAGGTTTACAAAATGGCATATGTTGATGTGGGACATTCACCTGCTGCTAAAGGCGAAATTGGTCAAGTCCCAGGAACAGGCGGACCAAAGAAAACAATTTTTCTAGCAACCTATGTGTCATCAGGGTAAGGTGGGACAAAATCCTTGGAAACCCATGCATGGTTCATTTTAATGAAGGTTAGATCATCCACATTTTGGGTCAACAGACGGGTCCTTTTTTCTGTCAGTATTGATCCAGCAGCACTGAAGACTCTTTCCGATAGCACACTTGCAGCTGGGCATGCGAGCTCCTGTAAGGCATATTGTGCCAATTCAGGCCAGGTGTCCAGTTTAGCTGCCCAATAGTCAAATGGGAATGACCTGTGAGGGAGAACATCGATATGGGAGGAAAAGTAGTTTGCAACCATACTTGACAAGTGCTGTCTCCTGTCACTTTCAATCGATGCAGTATTACCAGTCTTGTGAGCTGGACTTGAAAAATCAGTCCACAACATGGTCATGAAACCCCTGTCTCCAACGCCACTTCTGATGTGTCCACCACCAACACCGCTTCCAAGTTGCCCCCGGCCCTTATGGCTCATGTGAGAACCATCACCGCTGCTGTGTGCTGGGAATGCCTCAACCAACCTGTTTACCAGAGTAGCTTGTTTGTTAGCCAATATTAGGTCAAGGTTCTCCTGTGGCATGATGTTTTGGAATTTTCCTTTATAGCGTGGATTCAGGATGCTGGCCAACCAGTAGTCATCATCGTTCATCATTCTGGCAATGCAGGGGTCCCTTTTTAGGATCTGCAAGGCATAATCTGTCATGTGGGCCAATGTTCCCAGTGTCAATGATGCACTGCGAGTGCTGGGTGGAGGAGCACTTTCTGGCAAATCCACATCCCTCCAGTCACACACAAACCCTGTACCAGACCTTGCAAAGCCAACATTTTCTCTTGCCCCATGAGAAGAATCCTCCTCCCCTAAATAATCATCCCCATCATCATCCTCCTCCTCTTCCTCTTCTTCCTCCACCTTGTCCACGACCGTTCCCTGACCAGACAATGGCTGACTGTCATCAAGGCTTCCCTCCTCCTCTTCCTCCTCATCAACCTCGGCTGCAGACGCCTGCACCTTAATGTGCGTCAAAGTTTGCATGAGCTGACAAATAAGTGGGATGCTCATGCTTATGATGGCGTCATCTGCACTTACCAGCCGTGTGCATTCCTCAAAACACTGAAGGACTTTACAGAGGTCTTTCAGCTTCGACCACTGCACACCTGTCAACTTCATGTCTGTCCTCAAAGTGCCTGCCCGTGTATCCTCCCACAAATGCATTACAGCTTGCCTTTGTTCGCACAGCCGCTCAACCATGTGCAGGGTGGAGTTCCACCTTGTTGCAATGTCGATAATTAGGCGGTGCTTGGGAAGGTGGAGCAATCACTGCAGCTTCTGCATACGACTGGAGTGTACTGGCGACTGGCGGATGTGCGAGCACAGTCTTCGAACCTTAAGGAGCAGGCCTGTTAAATCCAGATAATTAGTGAGGAAGCACTGCACCACCAAGTTCAAGGTGTGAGCCAAGCAAGGTATGTGTCTGAGTTTTGAAAGGGCTATGGCTGCCACAAAATTCCGGCCATTATCACTAACTACCTTGCCTGCCTCCAATGTAGACTGCCCAGCCATGACTCAGTTTGTCGCTGAAAGTAGTCGGCCAGTACCTCTGCGGTGTGTCTGTCGCCCGAACACATCATCTGCAACACAGCCTGCTGATGCTTTCCACTAGCTGATCGATAGGGGGACACCTCGTTTGCAACACTGTCAACTGCGGATGCAGTGCTCGTGCGACTGCGCTCTGTAGACCAGCTTTCGCTTCTGGAGGAGGAGGAGGGTCGAACGCCTACAGCCAACTGTTTCCTATACCGTGGGCTAGGCAGCACTGTGCCACCACCGCTGTCCCCTGTGGACCCTGCATCCACCACATTAACCCAGTGCGCAGTGATGGACATGTAACGGCCCTGGCCATGTCTACTGGACCATGCATCAGTTGTGAGGTGCACCTTTCCACTCACTGACAGCTTGAGTGCATGGAAAATGCGGTCTTTCACATGAAGGTGGAGAGCTGGGATGGCTTTGCGAGAAAAGAAGTGGCGACTGGGTAGTTCATAGCGTGGAACTGCGTAGGCCATTAGTTCGCGGAAAGTTGCGCTTTCAACCAACCGATAGGGCATCATCTCTAACGAGATTAGTTTGGCAATGTGGGTGTTCAAAGCCAGTGTACGCGGATGAGAGGATGAGTACTTTTTTGTCCTACTCATAGTCTCTGGTAAGGCGAGCTGGACTTGAGAGCTGGATATGGTGGAAGTAGCGGTGGATATGGCGGACTGAGAGAGGGTTGATGATGGTGATGGAGTTGGTGTTCTTTCTGATGGCCTAGACTCAGTCATTCGTTGCAATAACAGTGTGATTCCCTGAATGATTTCCCCTTGCGACGACAACTCAACATTTGCTGCTGGTGGTGTGCTAACCGGTGGACTTACAGTGGGGGAAACAATGTTGCATTGCTGACTACCTTCTTTGGGAGCAGTAGCACATGCGGTACGTGAGTTTTGGTAGTCCATCCACGCTTGCAAGTGCATGGTGGTTAAATGTCTTAGCATGCAACTGGTATTCAAATTTCTCAGATTTTTCCCTTGGTTAAAGGTCTTTGTGCACTTCTTACAGATTACCTTTGCCTGATCATTAGGATTTTGTTCAAAAAAGTGCCACACTGCACTCTTCCTACTAGGGAAGACAGTTTGAGGCCTTGCACGCTGTGCTTTTTTGACCGTCTGGCCAAGCTGTCCTGCAATTTTTGTGGTTTTTGTAACCCGTTTTTGGACTGCTCCGGGCCTGCCAGATAACAACTGTTGCGATGTCAATGCCCGCTGCGGATGCTCCTCCTCCTCTTCTGAGCTATTGGCAGCGGCACACTCTACCCCCAATGGATGCCAATCTGGGTCAACAAGTGGGTCATCCATCACCTCCTCTTCAATGTCATGTGCACCTTCCTCTGTGTCACTGTGTATGGTGGTATAGTATGCGGGAGGGGGCAACTGAGTTTCAGCAGGGTCAGATTCTGGCTCAGTACACTGCGAGGACAATGTAGTGCTCTGAGTGAATGTGCCAGCAGATAAATCTAGCAGTGGCTGTGCATCAGTGCACTCCATGTCAGATTCATCTTGGCGTGGGTAATTCACGATTTGACTTGATAACCCAGGCATGGTATGTGAAAACAGCTCCATGGAGTAATCTGTAGTGTGGTCTACCGCATCCTTCAATTTTGGTAGGGGTGAAGGACACAAGGAAAGGTGTGGTTCATGACCATGAGCCTCCAATGACGACTCAGTGCTTTTATTTTTTAAAACTTCAGAAGAGGAGGCGATAGAGCTGGAGGCTGAGTCAGCAATGTAAGCCAAAACTTGTTCTTGAAGCTCCGGCTTTAGAAGCGGTTTACCTACTCCCAGAAAAGGGAGCCTTCGAGGCCTTGTGGAGCCAGACGATGACGCAGCCTCAATACCTCCAGTATTAGGTGCTATTTTGCTTTTGCCACTACCAGCAGATCCACCACCAACACCATCATTACCAGCTGCCAACCCCCGCCCATTTCCACGGACTCTTCCACCACACTTCCTCATTTTTTTGAAAAATGTACCCAAATTTACACCAACTCTCTGGTACTGTAAAACAAGGTACAAGGTGTATATAGTACTGGGGAGAATTGGAATGTCTCTACACTTCAGGACACTGTGGGATTCAGTCAGGCCCTGTTTATTTAACACCGCGATATGACAGGCAGATTCTCTATGCTGTTAGAAGGGTGTATAGAGGACTGTGTAGAATTGGAATGTCTCTACACTTCTGGACACTGTGGGATTCAGTCAGGCCCTGTTTATTTAACACCGTAATATGACAGGCAGATTCTCTATGCTGTTAGAAGGGTGTATAGAGGACTGTGGAGAATTGGAATGTCTCTATACTTCAGGACACTGTGGGATTCAGTCAGGCCCTGTCTATTTAACACCGCAATATGACAGGCAGATTCTCTATGCTGTTAGAAAGGTGTATAGAGGACTGTGGAGAATTGGAATGTCTCTATACTTCAGGACACTGTGGGATTCAGTCAGGCCCTGTTTATTTAACACCGCAATGTGACCGGCAGAAATTGCCTAGTGTATGACAAACTACAAGGTGTATATATAATTGGGCAGAACTGGAATCTCCCTACAGTGTAGGTCTGTAAGAACGGAACAACTCCTCGACTTATCCTTACAGAGTCACACACAGATAGCTTCACTGTGGCAGTGATAACAGCCGTTACACGGTACTGAGAGAGGAGCGTGCACGTACACCGCTGTCCAGTGTATGTAAAATTGTCAAGCTCCATGTTTTAGTATATGGACTGACACACGCTGTCGCTCTATAGTTTTGAATGTAATCAAACAGCAAATATACTAAACTGTTTGAAAACCAGACAAAACTGTAAGGTGGAGGTCTGTAAGAATGGAACAAGTCCTCGACTGATCCTTACAGAGTCACACACAGATAGCTTCACTGTGGCCGTGATAACAGTCGTTACACGACACAGAGAGGAGCGTGCACGTACACCGCTGTCCAGTGTATGTTAAATTGTCAAGCTCCATGTTTTAGTATACGGACTGACACACGCTGTCGCTCTATAGTTTTGAATGTAATCAAACAGCAAATATACTAAACTGAAAACCAGACAAAACTATAAGGTGGAGGTCTGTAAGAACAGAACAACTCCTCAACTTATCCTTACAGAGTCACACACAGATAGCTTCACTGTGGCCGTGATAACAGCCGTTACACGGTACTGAGAGAGGAGTGTGCACGTACACCGCTGTCCAGTGTATGTAAAATTGTCAAGCTCCGTGTTTTAGTATACGTACTGACACATGCTGTCTCTCTATAGTTTTGAATGTAATCAAACAGCAAATATACTAAACTGTTTGAAAACCAGACAAAACTATAAGGTGGAGGTCTGTAAGAACGGAACAACTCCTCGACTTATCCTTACAGAGTCACACACAGATAGCTTCACTGTGGCCGTGATAACAGCCGTTACACGGCACTGAGAGGAGCGTGCACATACACCGCTGTCCAGTGTATGTAAAATTGTCAAGCTCCGTGTTTTAGTATACGGACTGACACACGCTGTCTCTCTATAGTTTTGAATGTAATCAAACAGTAAATATACTAAACTGTTTGAAAACCACACAAAACTATAAGGTGGAGGTCTGTAAGAGCGGAACAACTCCTCGACTTATCCTTACAGAGTCACACACAGATAGCTTCACTGTGGTCGTGATAACAGCCGTTACACGGTACTGAGAGAGGAGCGTACACCGCTGTATTGTGTGTGAAAAATGAACGCTCAGTAACTCACAAGGACAAAACAATAAAATCTGGATTGCTTTGAAAAAAGCAGTTTGCTCAGCAGTGGGCACACAGCAATGCAGCTACCAGGTAGCCTTAAAAGGCAGCCTAATAACCAACAGAGCTGATGCACCAAAATATAGCCTCCCCTTGCACTGCACAGTGACTGTTGTACAGGCAAAATCGCTAGCAGCAGAATCAGTTTTTGGTATCTTCTTCCCTGCCTAACACTCTCCCTACAGAATCAGCAGCAGCTCTCCCTATTCTGAGATCAGCATGAGTAACATGGCGGTTGGCGTTCCAGCCCTTTTATACCCCCTGTGACGCCCCAAAAAGCAAGCCAATCACTTGCATGCCCTTCTCCAAGATGGTGGTGACCGCTGCCTATGTCATCACGATGCCCACAGTGTCCGTTCTTTCTGATTGGCTGCAAAAAGGGCGCTCAAGCATCTTTTGAAACGCGACTTTGGCACTAAAGTCGCCGACCTCGTGGCCAACCTCACGCTAAGGTCGGGTTTCATTTCATGAAACCCGACTTTGGCGAAAGTCGGCGACTTTTCAATTTTTTAGACCCGTTTCGCTCAACTCTAGCCAGCACCCCTTGCCTCTGTGCTGCCACGATGGGAGGGTCTGAGAATAGTGTCCCAGAACTTTGCCATTGCTCCCCTGCCTGAGCTGGATTGTACTTCTTTCTCTGTCGCTTGGATTCCTTGGTCATACACCAAACTCAGACGTCTGCTGCCAGCGTTCTGAATGGGTCACCGAGGAGGATAGCAGGCCCAGGCTAAGCCACAGAAAACCAGAGAGGTTGGTAACTAAGCGGATTGCAGACCCCTGATCCTATCCACACAACTAGCAGTAGCTGTGGACCGTACCTATGATGATCCTAGATGCCTCGGCACAGCCGGAGAGCTAACTAAGCCTACGGCAATAAAGGGGAAATCTTAACTGCCCAAGAGCAGACCCCAAAGGAATAGATAGCCCCCAAACATATTGTCGGTGAGACAAAATGAAAACACAAATGCAGGCAGGAAAATAGGCTGAGCAAATGATCGAGCCCACACTGACTAGACAGGACAGGAAAGAAAAGATACTGTCTGCAATCACGCAAAAAAAAACTGCAAAAGGTCCAACACGTCTGATGCACAAAAAACACTGAAGTCGCACGACTTTGTCCCCACTCTATCAGCACTCTGGTATATTCTGAAAGCAAAGAAAAAGAAAAGAGACCAATATAACAAGGGACAAAACAACCTGGCACAAGCAGTAACATATGGGCGGTGATTCAGCACAGCCCCAGCCGGAGGTGGCTGACCCGCACAAAACAGAGATAGACAAAACCAGAGCAAATGCAAACAATAGCAAATGAACCACTTAGCTGAACCATGCAGGGACAGAGCAGGAGACATCAGACCTCAGAAGGCACAGGAAGAAAATCACCAGCAGGGATAGAGGGAGTCATCTGTCTTAAATCCCAATCAGAAACCCCAGATCTCCAATCGTCCTCCTCATTATCAGGTGGCAAGCCTCTGTCAATCAGATCAGCTCCACTACCTCCAGTAACCACCAGAGGGAGCCCAGAAAGAGAACTCACAACCCCTCTGTCAATCTGACCAGCTCCACTACCTTGAGTAATCACCAGAGGGAAGCCAGAGAGAGAATTCACAACAGTTCTCAAATGGGAATTTTTTGCAGTAATTCCGCTACAAGTGCCCTCTGGTACAGCAACATTTTTGTACACCTCTCTGCCTCTGGAATAAGAGATTGAAAGTTCTCCTTGTACCATGGGTCTAGTATTGTTACCAACCAGTAATGAATGTCACCGAAAATATTTATAATGCGAGGGTCATGGGCAAGGCAGAACAACATAAAGTCAGCCCATTACGTCCCAGACTGCTAACAGGCAACACTTCCGTGTCCTTACCAACAGGACGACTGACCATGCTGTCCTCCTCCTCGTTGTCCTCAGGCCTACAACACTTACAACGAACCTCAGTAAGATCATAGTACAAACATCATTGTAAATACCTTCTTGTAAATACACCCCTGTAGTTTTACGCTCCCCCACCGCATTTTAGATTGTAAGTTGTTACGAGCAGGATTGTTTTTTTGGTTTAAATTATTGTAATTGTTGTTACTTAGTGTAGATTGTAAGCTGTCATGAGCAGGATTGTTTTCTTTGGTTTAAATTATTGTTATCATTGTTAATTAATGTGGATTTTAAGCTTTCACAAGCAGGATAGTTTTATTTGTGTTTAATTATTGGATTATTGTTATCGTTGTTATTTAGGACTGTTGTGTTTGAAACTGTAAATATGTTTTTGCTCTATAATAACTTTCAATATTCAAACTAGAACACAGATAAGCAGGATGGAGACGTTAGTTATGTTGTCAATGATGCACACCCTCTTGGTGGATTTCTCAAAGTTTTGAGGATGGTACACATGTCAGACATCCATGTCCACACCTCAGATGTTATGTGTGAAGACAGAACTGAATACCAACAACCTTGTTGATGCTGGATGATAGATTAGTCACCAACTGCCCTCTTCTGCTCAGAAATCCTTTCCTACATTTGCAGTGTAGTTCCAAGGCCTGGGGGCATCACACACCAGTCGGTGAGCCAGAAGCAGCAAGCGCTGCTGAATCATGGCAAGGGTGGATGAAGCTGTAGCTGACTTTCTAAAATGGATATTTAGAGCATTTCATTTTTACAAGCAGATCTGCCAGTTCCATGTCGCTTTTCAAAAAACATTGACCAATTCGGTTAAGAGCATGAGCCAGTCATGGCACATGTGTGAGCTCGCCTTGCCAAAGAGCAGCCACCAGGTTACACCCTTTGTCACACACAAACATGCCTGACTGTAGGTTCACCGGTCTCATCCACCAATATGCCTGCTGTTTCATAGCTGTCCACAACTCTTCAGCATTGTGGCATTTTCCACAGAACCACGTTAACTTCAGCACAGCCTGTTCCCACTTTGTTTAGGCAGTGCTTCCAGTTTGTGACTGATGTGTTACCTTTTTGAGCTGGAGGCTGAAGAGGAGGCAAAGTGGGGCAGTTCACTATGCACCCAAAGCACCGACGCTGCGGCAAAATGCAGCAGACAGACCTAGAGGCATGGGAACAGCTTAAGAGAAATGGGGCAAGACATCAAAGATTTTTGCGTGGACAAGCAGCGAATAGGAGGCTGAGTAGCGTGCTCCGTCCTTAGAGCAGTGGCGCTGCAAAGTACAGTTCCCATTGACTACCGCCACTAAAAGCGGTACTGACATTTACAAAGGCGCTGTTTGGCCAGAAACCGCCAGAGAGCGAGGCGCCGTTTGATCCCTGACCATGAGTACAGCGCATGTGCGCAGTAGAGAGAGCCAGTTCATGCCACGTGTTCAGTGTGGATAACCAATAATTAAAAGGCACAGAGAAATGACAGAGGATGTTGGTACAGTCAGCAAGGTACTCCCTCAGAATTTTCAAAAACTTGCACTCCATGTGAGAGTCACCTGCGCCTCAGGCACAGGGCGATGGGAGGGTCTGAGAAAACGCTCCCTGAACTTTGCCAGTGTTCCACTGCCTCTGCTGGATTGGAGTTGTGTGTGTTAGGGCTGGCGGAACGCACCAGATTATAAAATAGTAGAGAGTGCGTTCGCAGCCCGGGGTCCACCGTGCAGAGGTGGTACACTGCTGCAAGGTAATGGCGGAAGGGAAGAGTGGCGTGAAAACAGTCACACGTGGGTTACATCACCCAGTGTGAACAGGAGCGGATTCTGTTACTTCACAGAACCGCACAGCCGCTTGAAAGTGAATGCCGGAGCCTGTTTAGCGCACAGAGCCCGGCCACAGAGCGCACAACAAACAACCACAGAACTCCACCCCAAGGCACAGGGTTAGAGTCCTTCTAGGCCACTGAGCGTGCGGCGTCGCTGCCACGAACGCCGCTATAGACGCTGGCTAAGGAGTGCGGAGCACTTGCTCTGAGGCGTGCCGAGTCACTGATAGTGACTAATATCTGACTCAACTCTGTCCTACCTACGCCTAAGCCTGGGCGCTAGCAGGCTAGGCTGCACAACACATGAGTAACAAGGGTAGGGGTTTCATAATGAGTCAGTCACCAGAGACATTCATACGTGCATCCATCACTCACTCCTTATAGTCAGAAAATACAGGCTATCCTAGTGCATGGCCGAGCGGCCATGCGAAAATTTTATAGCAGCGAGCGTCCGGGACCTTCCTGGCTTCTCGGATGGGCCAATCCGAACACGAGCAGGACCTGAGCACGTGACCTTAGATCTCCAATGGGAGATCACACCACGGGCATGCTCAGTGGCCCGACATGAGGACTTAGTCCCTGGAGAATCTCGCTGCTGAGCAGCATGCATTGCCATAGCTGTGCCAGAGGTGGCAGCAGCAAGCAAACCCACGGAGCTGGTCTGGGCAGAGCGCCGCGACCGACGAGTTTGCTGAGCAAGCTCCTCTGTGGCTGGAGAGGAATGGGAGACCTCCGGAAGTAAGGCTCGGGATTCTCGCTGTGCAGTGACAGAAATCCAACACCTAACATTACCCTAGGGCCCCCTCCTCTCTGAGCCTCACTCCGCTCAAACTCTGCAATGAGAATAGGAGCGTGAATGTTCTCCACTGGCTCCCAGGTCCGAGCCTCTGGACCATGACCAACCAGTAATGAATGTCACCGAAAATATTTATAATGCGAGGGTCATGGGCAAGGCAGAACAACATAAAGTCAGCCCATTACGTCCCAGACTGCTAACAGGCAACACTTCCGTGTCCTTACCAACAGGACGACTGACCATGCTGTCCTCCTCCTCGTTGTCCTCAGGCCTACAACACTTACAACGAACCTCAGTAAGATCATAGTACAAACATCATTGTAAATACCTTCTTGTAAATACACCCCTGTAGTTTTACGCTCCCCCACCGCATTTTAGATTGTAAGTTGTTACGAGCAGGATTGTTTTTTTGGTTTAAATTATTGTAATTGTTGTTACTTAGTGTAGATTGTAAGCTGTCATGAGCAGGATTGTTTTCTTTGGTTTAAATTATTGTTATCATTGTTAATTAATGTGGATTTTAAGCTTTCACAAGCAGGATAGTTTTATTTGTGTTTAATTATTGGATTATTGTTATCGTTGTTATTTAGGACTGTTGTGTTTGAAACTGTAAATATGTTTTTGCTCTATAATAACTTTCAATATTCAAACTAGAACACAGATAAGCAGGATGGAGACGTTAGTTATGTTGTCAATGATGCACACCCTCTTGGTGGATTTCTCAAAGTTTTGAGGATGGTACACATGTCAGACATCCATGTCCACACCTCAGATGTTATGTGTGAAGACAGAACTGAATACCAACAACCTTGTTGATGCTGGATGATAGATTAGTCACCAACTGCCCTCTTCTGCTCAGAAATCCTTTCCTACATTTGCAGTGTAGTTCCAAGGCCTGGGGGCATCACACACCAGTCGGTGAGCCAGAAGCAGCAAGCGCTGCTGAATCATGGCAAGGGTGGATGAAGCTGTAGCTGACTTTCTAAAATGGATATTTAGAGCATTTCATTTTTACAAGCAGATCTGCCAGTTCCATGTCGCTTTTCAAAAAACATTGACCAATTCGGTTAAGAGCATGAGCCAGTCATGGCACATGTGTGAGCTCGCCTTGCCAAAGAGCAGCCACCAGGTTACACCCTTTGTCACACACAAACATGCCTGACTGTAGGTTCACCGGTCTCATCCACCAATATGCCTGCTGTTTCATAGCTGTCCACAACTCTTCAGCATTGTGGCATTTTCCACAGAACCACGTTAACTTCAGCACAGCCTGTTCCCACTTTGTTTAGGCAGTGCTTCCAGTTTGTGACTGATGTGTTACCTTTTTGAGCTGGAGGCTGAAGAGGAGGCAAAGTGGGGCAGTTCACTATGCACCCAAAGCACCGACGCTGCGGCAAAATGCAGCAGACAGACCTAGAGGCATGGGAACAGCTTAAGAGAAATGGGGCAAGACATCAAAGATTTTTGCGTGGACAAGCAGCGAATAGGAGGCTGAGTAGCGTGCTCCGTCCTTAGAGCAGTGGCGCTGCAAAGTACAGTTCCCATTGACTACCGCCACTAAAAGCGGTACTGACATTTACAAAGGCGCTGTTTGGCCAGAAACCGCCAGAGAGCGAGGCGCCGTTTGATCCCTGACCATGAGTACAGCGCATGTGCGCAGTAGAGAGAGCCAGTTCATGCCACGTGTTCAGTGTGGATAACCAATAATTAAAAGGCACAGAGGAATGACAGAGGATGTTGGTACAGTCAGCAAGGTACTCCCTCAGAATTTTCAAAAACTTGCACTCCATGTGAGAGTCACCTGCGCCTCAGGCACAGGGCGATGGGAGGGTCTGAGAAAACGCTCCCTGAACTTTGCCAGTGTTCCACTGCCTCTGCTGGATTGGAGTTGTGTGTGTTAGGGCTGGCGGAACGCACCAGATTATAAAATAGTAGAGAGTGCGTTCGCAGCCCGGGGTCCACCGTGCAGAGGTGGTACACTGCTGCAAGGTAATGGCGGAAGGGAAGAGTGGCGTGAAAACAGTCACACGTGGGTTACATCACCCAGTGTGAACAGGAGCGGATTCTGTTACTTCACAGAACCGCACAGCCGCTTGAAAGTGAATGCCGGAGCCTGTTTAGCGCACAGAGCCCGGCCACAGAGCGCACAACAAACAACCACAGAACTCCACCCCAAGGCACAGGGTTAGAGTCCTTCTAGGCCACTGAGCGTGCGGCGTCGCTGCCACGAACGCCGCTATAGACGCTGGCTAAGGAGTGCGGAGCACTTGCTCTGAGGCGTGCCGAGTCACTGATAGTGACTAATATCTGACTCAACTCTGTCCTACCTACGCCTAAGCCTGGGCGCTAGCAGGCTAGGCTGCACAACACATGAGTAACAAGGGTAGGGGTTTCATAATGAGTCAGTCACCAGAGACATTCATACGTGCATCCATCACTCACTCCTTATAGTCAGAAAATACAGGCTATCCTAGTGCATGGCCGAGCGGCCATGCGAAAATTTTATAGCAGCGAGCGTCCGGGACCTTCCTGGCTTCTCGGATGGGCCAATCCGAACACGAGCAGGACCTGAGCACGTGACCTTAGATCTCCAATGGGAGATCACACCACGGGCATGCTCAGTGGCCCGACATGAGGACTTAGTCCCTGGAGAATCTCGCTGCTGAGCAGCATGCATTGCCATAGCTGTGCCAGAGGTGGCAGCAGCAAGCAAACCCACGGAGCTGGTCTGGGCAGAGCGCCGCGACCGACGAGTTTGCTGAGCAAGCTCCTCTGTGGCTGGAGAGGAATGGGAGACCTCCGGAAGTAAGGCTCGGGATTCTCGCTGTGCAGTGACAGAAATCCAACACCTAACATTACCCTAGGGCCCCCTCCTCTCTGAGCCTCACTCCGCTCAAACTCTGCAATGAGAATAGGAGCGTGAATGTTCTCCACTGGCTCCCAGGTCCGAGCCTCTGGACCATGACCCTTCCAATCCACCAAGTAAAACTTTTTGCCCCGCATCAACTTGCATCCCACGATGGCATTGACCTCAAACTCGTCAGACGACAGGTCTGATGTCCTGGCAGATGGCTCAGAAAACCGGGCCATGTGAACCGGCTTAAGGAGAGACACATGAAACGCGTCCGAGATAGCCAAATGTGGTGGAAGGGCCAGACGGTAGACCACAGGGTTAACCTGCTCGAGGACCTTGAAATGGCCAATATAGCGCGGTGCGAACTTAGCGGATTCCACCCGCAGCCTGATGTTTCGAGCGGAGAGCCACACTAAGTCGCCAGGAGTGAAGGTCAGAGCAGGGTGTCGGCGAGAATCAGCAGAGGACCTCATTCTCTCCTTGGAGACCCGGATAGCATCCTGCGTGTGATCCCAAATGTCACGTGCCTCCACCACCCAGTCTGCCACCCTAGAGTCGGTGGATGACACTGGCATGGGCACGGGGACGCGCAGATGCTGACCATAATTTAAGTGGAATGGGGTCTGACCGGTGGAGTCGGCCACAGAGTTGTTTAAGGCGAACTCCGCCCATGGCAGCAAGGATGCCCAATCATCCTGCCTGGCCGAGACAAAATGTCGCAGATATGTCACCAGGGTCTGGTTGGCTCTCTCAACCAACCCATTCGTCTCGGGATGATAGGCCGAGGAGAGATTTAGCTGAATGCTGAGCAGAGAACAGAGCTCACTCCAGAACCGAGACGCAAACTGAGGACCCCGGTCGCTGATAATTTTATCCGGCATGCCGTGCAGGTGGAAAACATGTTTAATAAACAACGCTATTATAAAAGATGGGGAAAGCTAACCAGGCCACCAGGAAAATAAGTAATATAATAATATAAACCTGAGGCAAAATCATTTTTCTTTGCAAGAAAATATCTTTTATTCAGACATGGAACATAAACACTACAGATTCCCAACGTTTCGGCTCTATCGAGCCTTTAGCAAGGGTTTATCTATAAAAATGAAATAACAATATCATATAATCAAAAAATGTTGGGAAAATTTGACATCTCATTATATAATTGATACATATAAATGCATAAATCAAATAACATGAATACAATGATTCCATCCGGTGAGTGAATCCTAATATTCTGATGGAAAGAGGGAGAGATATATCATATATGTAAATATATGCGCACATAAAAAACTGCAAATGGTCATAAGGTATTATAAACAGAGCAAAATAGAGGAAGTACCTGTGTGATCATATGTTCCCTTCTTACATATTCTAAAAATAAGGAAAAAGAAGGTTGAAGTTTTCTTAGAACCACATAAAGATATAGTCCAGGAAAGCAAAAAGAAAATCACCATATATACAGACCTGTATAAACAAGACAACACAGAGCACTGGGGACCACGCCGCCGTCTAGATGAGAAAAAAGTGTGTACCAGACGGAGGAGAGGTAAGTTTATTTATATTCCTGATAACACAAAAATGCCATTCAGCTATGGTTTTAATAGACCACGCGTCATTGCGCTATCAGCGCATGCGTAATACGCGATAAATGACGGAAGTGGGGACAGAGAATCATTCTGCCATAAAATTAAAAGAGCGCACGTCATCCTGCTGATCGTGCATGCGCAGTGCGCGATACCTGGTCATCCGGTTGAAATCTACATTAGCTTGGTTAAAAAGGATATGGAGAGTAAAATACATGAAATCCACAAAGGTCATTTTCGCATTTTGAACAATATGTCAAGGTCTGAACGTATGGCTATAGAGGGTTTAGTCCGTAATAAACAATTAATTGTGAAACCAGCAGATAAGGGCGGATCAATCATGATAATGGATAGACGACATTATGTTGGTGAAATTTATTCTCAATTAAGTAATCAAGATATTTATCAACCTGTTTCGACTGATCCGTCCTCCTCTATTGCATCCGAGATATGGGGAATTGAGCAACATTTTTTATCTTTGGGTGTCATTGACACCAAATTGAGTGAATTTTTGATCAATCTTCATCCAATTATACCAGTGTTTTATACACTACCAAAAATTCATAAAAATTTGTTACCTGCCCCGGGAAGGCCCATTTGTTGTGAGTTCACTTTCCCCTTCGTCACTGAGGTCTGGTGAACTCCCTATTCTGGTAAAGGAAGGTAATGAGCCTGATTATCAGGCACCTGAGCCTAATGAGGATGACTGGCTGAGTGGAGTCACGGACTGGATATAAGGCTGCCAATGCCCTTCTCTGTGGACTTCTAGGACACCAGTCTGATTCCTGCTCCTCTAAAGCTAAGTTTTCTGCTTTGCCTGTTAGCATTTGTTTTTTGTTTTTGTTTTCCTTGCTTTTCTGGATTCTGCCATTCCCTGCTGGGGTGAGCTGAATCTCCTTTTGCCGGATGCTCTGTCTTCAGAATATTCCTGAGTACTGACATAGCTTTTTTGAAGCCTAGCGTCTTCAGGGCCATTTTCACTGTCAGTCTGTTGGCTCTTATTTTCATAGGGTTTTTCACGGATTGCAGACAGCAGCCTTCCTGTCCTTTCCTATCTAGTTAGCTTGGGCCCCGTCTTTGCTCAGTCTGTCTTTCTGTCTGTGTTAGTGTTTTCATCTTGCTTCACCGTCATTATATGTTGGGGGCTGCCTATTGCTTTGGGGTCTGCTCTGTGGCAGTTTAGATTTCCCCTTTCTTTCTTTAGGCCTATTTAATTCTCCGGCTGTGATCGAGGGGTCTAGGGCATCGTAGGAACCCCCCACGGCTACTGTTAGTTGTTGTGGATAGGATCAGGGGTCTGCAATCCGATAGCTGCCAACCTCTCTGGTTTTCTGGACTTAGCTAGCATTTCTGTTTTTGCCTCCTATGGTGACTCAATCATAACACCCATTGTTGCCTCCACCAACTCACTGTTATCACCTTTATCAATGATTCTTGAAAAGATTCTCTCGCCTCTTTTACATCTCATTCCCTCATGGCTCAGGGATACGTCACATTTTCTATCCAGTATAAGAGCCTTAAATTTGTTACCAGAGGATTGTTATTTGGTTACCTTAGATGTAACGAGTTTATATACCAGCATTGATCATAGTAGGGGTATTCGAGCTGTCAAAAATTTTTTGGATGGTAATACTAGCTTTTCTAATGATGTTAAAACCTTTTGTATTTCTATATTGACGATTGTCCTTACCAAGAATTTTCTTCTTTTTGAGGATCAATTTTTCATCCAATTAAGTGGTACAGCCATGGGGTCTAATGTGGCACCCCCTATGCCAATATTTTTATGGCGGAATTTGAATCAGAGTTTGTTTATTCTCATTGCCTCTTCCAACAGTATGTCATACTTTGGAAGAGGTATATAGATGATATTTTTTTCATTTGGTCAGGTGATTTACTTTCTTTGGAAGTTTTCTACCGGGATATCAATACCAAGGTGGATGGCCTGTCTTTTACTATGCAGTATAATTCTGAGTTCATTTCCTTTCTTGATACGAAAGTCATTAAGGGGATTGATGGTTCTCTTTCTACGGATCTTTTTGTTAAGTCAACTGATAAAAACAGTCTTCTTCATTTTACCAGTTGTCACCCGAAACACATTAAGAGATCTCTTCCAAGGTCACAGTTTGTTAGAGTGGATCGTATCGTATCCGACAATTCTAAACGCACTTCTCGTCTTAGCGAAATGAAATTGAAATTTGTGTCGCGAGGATATCCTGATTCTCTCTTGACATATTCCTTAGTGCCAACATTCAAATCAACCAATAAGACAAAGAGGGTTGCCTTTGTTAATACAGATCATCCTTTTATGTATTTTTTTCATAAAATTATTCGCCAACACTGGCCTGTTCTTTCGGATTCTTATCCTTCTATTCCAGAGTTTCAAAGTCTACCCCTCATTTGTCATAAGAAACCTCCTAACTTACCTCCTTTGGTTAGAGCCGATATCGGCAGCGCACGGGTAACTAACAAACAAAGCTTTATTAGCTCCCAACGGAAAGGAACATTCCCATGTTTACACTGTCTCCAGTGTTCGAATATCATGAAAGGGGATACGTCCAGTCATCCCAGATCAGGAAAGATTTTCCCAATTAAGGACTATTTCAGTTGTGATTCTACATATGTTATTTATCTGATCAAGTGTCCGTGCGGTCTCGGATATGTTGGTGAGACCACGCAACATATCTGTGACCTCATTTCTCAACATAAATCAACGATTCGATGCAAAAGAACTCTTTTACCTATTCCGGCACATTTTATTTCTCATAATCATAATATTTCACAATTACGCTATCAGATTATAGAGCATATACCACAGGCGAGACGAGGTGGTAATAGGATACAAAAGTTAAAAGAAAGAGAGGCTTACTTGATTTTTGTTCTTCAA
Source organism: Dendrobates tinctorius (assembly GCF_039654945.1). Taxonomy (NCBI): domain Eukaryota; kingdom Metazoa; phylum Chordata; class Amphibia; order Anura; family Dendrobatidae; genus Dendrobates; species Dendrobates tinctorius. Next base: position 15,241,639 of record NW_027361680.1, read on the forward strand.
GCATTGGAACCCTTTGGCCTTAATAGAGAATATGAGGTTTTTTATTGATATTTTCTATTACAACAATCTGTATTCCTTTTTTTAAAGTGATACTGTCTACCCTTTTTCTTCTCTTCCTAGGTTGAGAGAACTTATATAAATGATATAACATATTATATTATATTATATTGTATAGACTTATTGGAGTGGCACGTGTATGTATGCACATGTGTGTATATATATTTTTTATGTGTACAGTTGTGGCCAAAAGTATTGACACCCCTGCAATTCTGTCGGATAATACTGTTTCTTCCTGAAAATGATTGCAAACACAAATTATTTGGTATTATTATCTTCATTTAATTTGTCTTAAATGAAAAAACACAAAAGAGAATGAAGCAAAAAGCAAAACATTGATCATTTCACACAAAACTCCAAAAATGGGCCAGACAAAAGTATTGGCACCCTCAGCCTAATACTTGGCTGCACAACCTTTAGCCAAAATAACTGCGACCAACCGCTTCCGGTAACCATCAATGAGTTTCTTACAATGCTCTGCTGGAATTTTAGACCATTCTTCTTTGGCAAACTGCTCCAGGTCCCAGATATTTAAAGGGTGCCTTCTCCAAACTGCCATTTTTAGATCTCTCCACAGGTGTTCTATGGGATCCAGGTCTGGACTCATTGCTGGCCACCTTAGAAGTCTCCAGTGCTTTCTCTCAAACCATTTTCTAGTGCTTTTTGAAGTGTGTTTTGGGTCATTGTCCTGCTGGAAGACCCATGACCTCTGAGGGAGACCCAGCTTTCTCACACTGGGCCCTACATTATGCTGCAGAATTTGTTGGTAGTCTTCAGACTTCATAATGCCATGCACACGGTCAAGCAGTCCAGTGCCAGAGGCAGCAAAGCAACCCCAAAACATCAGGGAACCTCCACCATGTTTGACTGTAGGGACCGTGTTCTTTTCTTTGAATGCCTCTTTTTTTCTCCTGTAAACTCTATGTTGATGCCTTTGCCCAAAAAGCTCTACTTTTGTCTCATCTGACCAGAGAACATTCTTCCAAAACGTTTTAGGCTTTTTCAGGTAAGTTTTGGCAAACTCCAGCCTGGCTTTTTTATGTCTCGGGGTAAGAAGTGGGGTCTTCATGGGTCTCCTACCATACAGTCCCTTTTCATTCAGACGCCGACGGATAGTACGGGTTGACACTGTTGTACCCTGGGACTGCAGGACAGCTTGAACTTGTTTGGATGTTAGTCGAGGTTCTTTATTAAACATCCACACAATCTTGCGTTGAAATTTCTTGTCAATTTTTCTTTTCCGTCCACATCTAGGGAGGTTAGCCACAGTGCCATGGGCTTTGAACTTCTTGATGACACTGCGCACGGTAGACACAGGAACATTCTGGTCTTTGGAGATGGACTTGTAGCCTTGAGATTGCTCATGCTTCCTCACAATTTGGTTTCTCAAGTCCTCAGACAGTTCTTTGGTCTTCTTTCTTTTCTCCATGCTCAATGTGGTACACACAAGGACACAGGACAGAGGTTGAGTCAACTTTAATCCATGTCAACTGGCTGCAAGTGTGATTTAGTTATTGCCAACACCTGTTAGGTGCCACAGGTAAGTTACAGGTGCTGTTAATTACACAAATTAGAGAAGCATCACATGATTTTTCGAACAGTGCCAATACTTTCGTCCACCCTCTTTTTTATGTTTGGTGTGGAATTTTATCCAATTTGGCTTTAGGACAATTCTTTTTGTGTTTTTTCATTTAAGACAAATTAAATGAAGATAATAATACCAAAGAATTTGTGTTTACAATCATTTTCAGGAAGAAACTGAGTATTATCTGACAGAATTGCAGGGGTGTCAATACTTTTGGCCACAACTGTATATATACGTGTGCGTGTGTATATGTGTCCTGTTATATACACGTATATGTAGTAATAGTTTTGTATCGAAATTTACATGTGGATATATGCATATGTATATAGAGTATGTATGTGTGTGTATATATATTGAGGTAGATATATGTATATATATGCGAGAATATTTATTATTTCATCTTTGTCTTTCCAGACCTAATGGTATGCGGAAATAAGGTATTATATAGTCACTGTTTAAGTATCTCATTCCTTTTGTCCCCCCCTACATTTCACTTTATGACTTTTTGCCCATTTTTTTATCTGTTGGATTCCTCATATTCTACTTTACGACCTCATTTGGTTGTTGCATAATTTTATTATGGGTTCTTTTTTCTTTTTTCTTTATAAATATCAGATTCATATGGTCTGTGTATCAGATTTGATTTATACCCATTTTCAAGTATTTTACATATCAGGTTGGGTTCACACGTAGCGGAACTCTCGCGGAAATTACCGCGAGAGTTCCGAAATTCCATTCCGCGGGAAAATCGCATTTTAAATTCCCGCAATTTTTCCCGCGGAAAAACTAGCATTTTGCAAGCGTAATTAGCTTGCAGAATTGCTAGCGTTTTCCAAGCGATCTGTAGCATCGCTTGGAGAACTGATTGACAGGTTGGTCACACTCGTCAAACACAGTGTTTGACAAGTGTGACCAACTTTTTACTACTGAGGCCGCCTATGCAGCATCAGTAGTAAAAGATAAAATGTAAAAAATACAAAAATAAAAAATGGTGTTGTTCTTACCTTCCGACGTCTCGCGCAGCCTTCCCGCCTCTCTCCACCCTCCCGTTCCCAGTAATCCTTTGCGAAAATGCCCGCGATGGCGTCCGTTCTCGAGGGCTCACAACGTCTTGCGGTAATTCGCAATGACGTCGCGCGAATGACCGCGAGACTTCGCGATCCCGCGTGAACGTACGCCATTGCGGGCATTTTCGCAAAGGCTTACTGGGAACGGGAGCGTGGAGAGAGGCGGGAAGGCTGCGCGGGACGTCGGAAGGTGAGAATAACAATATTTCTTATTTTAAATTCTATTTTTTACAGGGATATGGTACCCAAAGTCCGGAGGACAGTCTCCTCTCCTCCGGACCGTGGGTACCATCCGCAATTGTTCTGCTTACTTTTCGCATGGTGTGCACAGCCACATGCGGAAAGTAAGCGGAACAATGCATTCCTATAGGTGCGGGATCGCCGCGATTCCACAAAATTAAGGAGCATGCTGCGTTTTTTACTGCGAAGCGATTCCGCCGAGGTAAAAACCGCAGCATTAGCACAGCATTGCGGAATCCCTTAGGAATGCATGGGATGCTTATTTTTCGCGTTTTCGCAGCAAAATCGCTGGGTTAAAACTGCCGCGGAAACGCGAAAAAAACGCCACGTGTGAACTCAGCCTTACAGTTGATATACAAAAAAATTTCTCATAGCCTTTATTTTTTCAGTGCATCAGCGCTAGCAGTATCAGCAATTTTCTCCCCCTCTTGTTGTTTCTTCCTTTCCCTATTTTTCTGTTCTGTGCAAACTACATATGCGCTATGAACGTGCCTTTAAGGTATTCCTGGTGTTTATTATGTTAATTCCAGGGCGTCTGCAGTAGTGTGTTTTTTTTTGCCACACTTCCGGTTTCTTCTTCCCCACTTCCGTCAGGTATCGCACACTGCGCATGCACGATCAGCAGGATTACGTGCGCTCGTTTAATTTTATGGCAGAATGATTCTCTGTCCCCACTTCCGTCATTTAGCGCATATTATTCAAACCACAGCTGAATGGCATTTTTGTGTTATCAGGGATATAAATAAACTTACCTCTCCTCCGTCTGGTACACACTTTTTTCTCATCTAGATGGCAGTGTGGTCCCCAGTGCTCTGTGTGGTCTTGTTTATACAGGTCTGTATATATGGTGATTTTCTTTTTGCTTTCCTGGGCTATATCTTTATGTGGTTCTATGAAAACTTCTCCCTGCTTTTTCCTTATTTTTAGAATATGTAAGAAGGGAACATACAATCACTTCCTCTATTTTGTTATGTTTATAATACCTTATGACCATTTGCAGTTTTTTATGTGCGCATATATTTACATATATGATATATCTCTCCCTCTTTCCATCAGAATATTAGGATTCACTCACCGGATGGAATCATTGTATTCATGTTATTTGATTTATGCATTTATATGTATCAATTATATAATGAGATGTCAAATTTTCCCGACATTTTTTGATTATATGTTATTGTTATTTTTATAGATAAACCCTTGCTAAAGGCTCGATAGAGCCGAAACGTTGGGAATCTGTAGTGTTTATGTTCCATGTCTGAATAAAAGATATTTTCTTGCAAAGAAAAATGATTTTGCCTCAGGTTTATATTATTATATTATTTTGATAAACAATGCTGCCAGACTCCGTGCCGATGGTAGCAGAGAGAGTGGTACCAGATGCACCATCTTGGAGAAATGATCGATGACCACCCAAATGACAGTGCTGCCGCTGGACTTGGGCAGACCCACCACAAAGTTCATACCTACCATCTCCCAGGGCCTGTCCGCAACTGGCAGAGGATAGAGTAACCCAGCGGGCCGCTGCCAAGAGGACCGATTCTGGGCGCAAGAGACGCACGCCTGAATATAGTCCCTGACGTCACGGGCCATATGCGGCCACCAGTACGTCCTCGCCAGGAGTTCAGAGGTCCGTTTGATCCCAAAATGGCCACCCACCCTGGACGAATGGGCCCAAGAGAGGACCTCCGGTTGCAGATGGGCAGGAACTAAAGTCTTGCCCGGAGGTACAGACTCGAGAGCAACCAGAGCCACGGTCCTCATGTTCTCTGATGGGATTATCAACCGAGGCTCCTCCTCCTCTTCCTCCTCAGATGACACCATGGAGCGGGAAAGAGCATCGGCCCGAACGTTCTTCTCCCCGAAGAAAAAATGCAGCGTGAAATGGAATCAGGAGAAGAAAAGGGCCTGGCGAGAATTCAGCCGCTGGGCTGTCTGTAAATAGACCAAATTTTTGTGGTCGGTGAACACCTGGAATGGGTGGCGAGCCCCCTCCAGGAGGTGTCTCCACTCTTAGAAGGCCAGCTTCACTGCTAGCAACTCCCTGTCTCCTATGGAATAATTCCTCTCCGCTGGTGTGAAGGTCTTAGAGAAGAAGCATGGGTGCTTCCGACCTTGCGATTCCTTCTGAAAAAGGACCGCTCCAGCACTGACGGAGGAGGCATCCACCTCCAGGATGAAGGGCTTATCTACATCAGGGTGATGTACAATGGGAGCGCTAGTGAAGTGGGACTTAATGGAGGTGAAGGCCTTGGAGACAGTCTCCGACCACAGTTTGGGATTTGCACCCTTCTTGGTGAGGGCAACCAAGGGCGCGACCAAAGTTGAGAAATGGGGAATAATTTGGCGATAGTAATTTATGAACCCCATAAAGCGCTGCACCGCTTTGAGAGAATGGGGTTCCTGCCAATCCATCACTGCCTGTAGCTTGGCAGGATCCATGGCCAAACCCTGGACTGAGATGATGTAGCCCAGGAAAAGCAAGGACTCCTGCTCAAACACACATTTCTCCAATTTGGCATAAAGAGAGTTGGCCCACAGGAGATCGAAAACTTTGCGAACATCTCTCCGGTGGGAGTCAATATCTGGAGAGTAAATGAGAATATCATCCAGATAGACTACTACTGAGGTGGTAAGCATATCCCGGAAGATGTCGTTCACAAAGTCTTGGAAGACGGCTGGCACATTACATAGCCCGAAGGGCATCACCAGGTATTCATAGTGCCCGTCTCTGGTGTTAAAAGCCGTCTTCCATTCATCCCCCTCACGGATGCGAATCAGGTTATAGGCTCCCCGCAGATCGAGCTTAGTAAACACTCTCGCTCCCCGTAGCCTATCAAACAGTTCCGATATCAGGGGCAAAGGATACTTGTACTTAACGGTTATAGCGTTAAGACCCCTGTAATCGATGCAAGGACGGAATTCTCCATTCATCTTTTGGACAAAGAAGAATCCCGCACCCGCCGGAGACACCGACTTCCTAATGAATCCTCTTGCCAGATTCTCCCTGATATACCGAGACATGGCCTCTGTCTCTGGGAGAGATAGTGGATATACTCGACCCCGGGGAGGCTCAGCACCGGGCAAGAGGTCAATAGGACAGTCGTATGGGCGGTGCGGTGGAAAGGTCTCTGCCGCCTTGTTGGAGAATACGTCTGCATACTGTCGATATGGCTTGGGAAGCGAGGAGAGATCTGCAGGAACCTCAGAAGTGGCGACCTGTACGCAGTCTCTCAGACACCTACCCTCGCAGGCCTTGCTCCAACTGAGGATTTTTCCTGAAGACCACTCTATATGGGGAGAGTGAGATCGCAACCAGGGAACTCCTAGGAGGACCTGGTCGATCCCTTCGGGCATAACAAGGAGAGACAGCATCTCCTGATGAGAAGGAGACAAAGAGAGTCTCAGTGGAGCCGTCTGGTGGGTGATTTGGGACGGGAGTGTCACCCCATTCACCACTCTGATGGTGACTGGTTGAGGTAGCAAGACCAGGGGGACTGCGTGTTGTTGAGCGAAGGCAGATAACATGAAATTGCCCTCCGCCCCTGAATCCACACAAACCTCCACCATCAGAGTGGAGGAATTAAATTCTAATGCCCCTTTAAAACAGGAGCTTGGAGGAGAAAGTCGCGGTGTCTAGTAGGCCCCCTCCGATAACCACTAGACGGGAGCATTTCCAGAGCGCTGTGGGCACTGGTTAGCAAGATGCCTAGTCTGCCGACAGCGGAAGCAGACTGGAGGTACCCACGCAGACCGGGTCCTGGACCTCGTGCGGGACACCTCCATGGCCTCTGGAGGCTTGGGAGGCTGACCGGAAGGTTCCAGAGGTCTCGCGAAATTTGGAGCCAACTTATAACGTTGGCGGGACCTGGAACACTCCAGCCCTCGCTCCGTGAAGTGAATGTCTATTCGGGTAGCGACCGTAATGAGCTCCTCTAAAGTGGTGGGCACCTCCCTGGTGGCAAGGGCGTCTTTGATGTGATCAGCCAGGCCTCTCCAGAATATGGGTATGAGAACCTTATCTGGCCACTCCAACTCCGAGACCAGAGTTCTGAAGAGGATGGCATACCCGCTAACCAAAGACGCACCCTGGGTCAGAGCCAGCAACTGAAGTGCGGTGTCGTGCGTGACCCGAGGACCCAGGAACACCTGCTTCAGAGTGACCAGGAAATGGGTGGCACTCTGTACCAGGGGATACCCGCGCTCCCACAGCGGGGTGGCCCACTCCAGGGCCCTGCCCGACAGGAGGGAGATGATAAACCCCACCTTGGCCCGCTCGGAGGGGAATCGTGTGGCCAGCAACTCCAGGTGAATGGAGCACTGACTCACGAAACCCCTGCATGAAGCACTATCGCCCGAGAACTTCTCGGGCAGCGGGAGGCGGACAAGGTCAGGGCAGGACTGGCCGTGGAGTCATGGGCGACAGCCTCTGCAGCTGCTTGGACGGCGACCGAAGTAACATCCGCAGCTGAGGTGGAACGCTCTAGCGCTGCCAACCTACCCTCCAGCTGCTGGATGTATCTATGCAGTCGCTGTTTGTCCGCCATTACAAGCCAGACCCAGGCGCTAGGATAATATTAGGGCTGGCGGAATGCACCAGATTATAAAATAGTAGAGAGTGCATTCGCAGCCTGGGGTCCACCGTGCAGAGGTGGTTCACTGCTGCTAGGTAATGTCGGAAGGGAAGAGCGGCGTGAAAACAGTCACACGTGGGTTACGTCACCCAGTGTGAACAGGAGCGGATTCTGTTACTTCACAGAACCGCACAGCCGCTTGAAAGTGAATGCCAGAGCCTGTTTAGCTCACAGAGCCCTGCCACAGAGCGCACAGCAAACAACCACAGAACTCCACCCCAAGGCACGGGATTAGAGTCCTTCTAGGCCACTGAGCGCAGTGTCGCTGCCACGAACGCCACTATAGACGCTGGTTAAGGAGTGCGGAGCACTTGCTCTGAGGCATGCCGAGTCACTGATAGTGACTAATATTTGACTCAACTCTATCCTACCTACGCCTAAGCCTGGGCGCTAAAAGGCTAGGCTGCACAACACATGTGTACCAAGGGTAGGGGTTTCATAATGAGTCAGTCACCAGAGACATTCATACGTGCATCCATCACTCACTGCTTATAGTCATAAAATACTGGCTATCCTAGCGCATGGCCGAGCGGCCATGTAAACCTTTTATAGCTGCGAGCGTCCGGGACCTTCCTGGCTTTTCAGATGGGCCAATCCGAACATGAGCAGGACCTGAGCATGTGACCTTAGATCTCCAATGGGAGATCACACCACGGGCATGCTCAGTGGCCCGACATGAGGACTTAGTCCCTGGAGAATCTCGCTGCTGAGCAGCATGCATTGCCATAGCTGTGCCAGAGGTGGCAGCAGCAAGCAAACCCACGGAGCTGGTCTGGGCAGAGAGCCGGGACCGACGAGTTTGCTGAGCAAGCTCCTCTGTGGCTGGAGAAGAATGGTAGACTGCCGGAAGTAAGGCTCGGGATTCTCGCTGTGCAGCGACAGAAATCCAACGCCTAACAGTGTGCCTCTCACCTGTACTTGCTTGTCCAATGAACTGTGACCTCTGCTGCCAGCATTTTCATATGGGATTATTTTTAATAATTACGCAAGAAGGGCCCTCTGGTCCTCCAACTCTTTAATACACCTGTCTGCCTCTGGAATAAGAGATAGAGTTCTCCTTGTAGCGTGGGTCTAGAAGTGTCACCAATCAGTATTGCTCGTCACCCAAAATTTTGAGAATGTGAGGGTGACGTGAAAGGTAATGTAACAAACACAGCCATGCGTGCAAGACTGCTAACAGTCAATACTTCTGCGTCCTCACCAAGAGGATTACTGACCATGCTCTCCTCCTCCTCCTTGTCCTCATGCCTCCACGACTTTTGACTAACCTCAGTAATAGCATTGTAAAAACAACATTGTAAATGCATTTTTGTAAATACACCCCTGCTATTTTTATCTCCCCACCTCATTGTAGATTGTAAGTTGTCACGGGCAGGTTTTTGTTTTGGGGGGGGTTTAAATATTGTTATCGTTGTTACTTAGTGTAGATTGTAAGCTGTCACGAGCAGTGTCGTTTTATTTCTGTATAATTCTTGTATTATTGTTATCATTGTTACTTAGTGTAGATTGTAAGCTGTCACGAGCAGGGTCGTTTTATTTTGGTTTAATTATTGTATTATTGTTATCGTTGTTACTTAGGACTGTTGTGCTTGATAATGTTAAAATGACATTTCCCAGTGAATGCATTTGTTTTGGTTGAAAGCAATGTTAAAGTTGAAAAATGCTTCAAAAATGCTGCGTCTGAACATAGTCCAAGTGGGGGAGGAACAATTTGGTCTGGGGTTAATTTTTTGCCTTATATACAAGTCACTAACCTGGAAAGTATGTTCCTTAACATATTTCCCAGCAAATTCTGTTTTGGTTTTGTTTTGGTATGTTTTTTGGTGCAGCGGTAAAAATGGCATGTGGATCGCCCGCCGGGGCAGTGGGGTACTCGGTACTGGGTCCGTTGATTTCAATGGGAGATGTCACAGCGGCGGTGACCCGGTCTGTGGCCCCGGGTGTCCATGTAAAAGGAATGGTGTTTGAGTGTGCAAGATTAAAATTTATAAGTGGATGATTCGTGACGCCACCTGTGGTGCTCAGCAATAAAGATGTTAGGCCGACGCTGCAGACAGATCCTCTGGGACAGGTGTTGTGGTGCAGCAATGATGCTGTGGCCCTCCACAGGTGTTTCTTGGCCCTCGGGTTACACACGATACCTCACTCCAATTACTTGCCTTGTCTCAAGGCTCACTCTCAGTGAGTCAATACGCCGTCCGTTTTCGGACACTGGCGTCTGAGTTAGAGTGGTCTGACAAGGCACTTATTCCGGTTTTTTGGAGAGGTCTAGCTGAGCATGTGAAGGATGCTCTCTCCACTAGAGAGATCCCTACCACTCTGGAGGAATTAATCGCCATTTCCTCCCGTATCGACCTCCGTTTTTCGGAGCGTGGTTTGGAACGTTCTCACACCAAACGTAGAGGTACTCCGGCTCCCAAATTGTTTGAGCCTTTGGATCTGCCCGAGCCAGAGGTTCCACCCCCCGAGCCCATGGAGGTGTCTCGTGCCATTTCGGAGACATCTCTGGCGCAGGAGACTATGTGCAGTTGTCACCATCTGCCTGCTGCTTCCTCGGAAGACAGCGCCCCGCACTGGTCTGATTGCGAATCGGTAGGCAAGACTTTTGTCCCTCCTCGCCAGCGGCCTAAAGTTCTCACGTGGGCACACGCGCCCAATGTGGACGGCCATCGTGGCTATATGCAGACCACGAAGTCACTGGCCGGTTCGTATTGGTGGCCGCACAGGGCTCGGGATGTAAAAAAATTTATTCGGGCATGCACCCTGTGTGCTCGGGATAGCTTTCCCGAATGGAGAGTAGCTACGCCCGCTGATACACGGCGGCCTTCTCCTAAAACTCCCACTGTCTCCCGGGTGTCCCTCCTGAGACCTGGTGATCTGGTCTCCCCCGATACCGTCCGCGTCTCCCGGTTCTCGGTTTCACCTACCAGGAGATCAGGCTCGCCTTTTGACGAGTCTGAGACCTGTGCTGCTGTCGGGCACAGGCTGGTGGATCGGAGGGTTCAGGGAGGAGGGGGCCCTAGGAGGGGGGGTAATGTTAGGAATCTGAGTCAGTCTATGCTTATGCAGCAACCCAGATTCTCACATTTGTCTCCAGAGGCTAAGTCCTTTCTCACTGCTACTGAGCATGCTCACGGGACGAGCTCTCATTGGAGTTCAGGAGTCTGGTGCTCAGGTCCTGCTCCTGATTTCATTGGTTATGCTCGGGGCTCTGGAGATTTCCGGCAGGTCCCGTATGCTATAAAAAGTGCGCATGGCCGCTATGCCATGCGCTAGTATTTTCTATACTTGCTGCTGTGTGCTTGGTGATGGATGCTTGGTCTGGTGTATGACTTATTATGAAACCCCTTCCCTCGGATATTACGTTTGTGTGAGTGATTGGGACAGCCAGTATTGCGCTAGCGCGCTCAAGCATCATTCGTTACAGCAGCCAGCGTTCTGCATTGCGCCTGCTAAATTCGCGCTTGCAGTCGTTTTTGGTGTCCGCAGTTGCGACGCCGTGCACACGGTCTGCCACGGTAAGTCTATCCGGTTGTAGTGTTGTCTTGGACTACTCCGATACCTGGCTACCGCACGTGTGCCGCTGATGGTCTGTGAAGCTGATACAGACTCAGCGTTCTTTGTATTTTTGTTTTGCTTGCAGCTCTGTCTGTGAAACAGCCTGCTTCTGCATTACTTTTCATGTGCAGCTCTGTGACCTCAACAGAGCTACTTTTGTGCAGCAGGTGCAGTTAAACCTTGTGCACATTATCGTCCCTGTGTTCTGCCATTTTAGCAGCGGTTATTTCACCTGCCGCACGGTGGACCCCGGGCAGCGAACACGTTTATTTATATTTTTTTAAGCGTGTTCCGCTGTCGTAACACCCTGATGGGCCAGTGTATGAAATACAATCTGAAAAAGGAGGTAACCTCCCTACCCGTACCGTGCACCGTAATATGTTACGACCCTGTACCTCCACTGACCCCGCATGACCCCAGGCCCCTCCTCAGGTCTCAGAACCTCCGCCAACAGTGTGGGATGAGGACGATGAGGAAGACCCCCCAGCAGTACAGGCAGACACTTCGAGAAAAAAAAAACCCAGCGGACCCAGTCGACCCACCAGGCCCGGTCAACCCGCCACCTTCAACCACCCCAGAGGACTCCACCACAGTCGAACCACGGCGCTCCGAGCGGTCAACAGCTGGAAAACCCCCTGAACGTTACAAACAAGATCAGTTCATGTGGCAGAGAAAACTTTCATCTCAAGAAACCGGCCCAGGCTTTCCCAAGCCCTCGCCCGAGGACTGGCAAGCATACAGGATGGGGGAGTATAGGAGGAGGAATCCCTGCTGTGTGCCTGGGCCGGAGCCAAGAGGACTGTCACCAAGTGGGACTGTTTCTGCGGGACATAATTAGGGGGCGGTACACAGAGTTCCAGAAAGGTTGGGGGAGGATCCAGTATAAAAGGGGCTGAAAACACCAGCAGAGGGCAGACGATGGAGCAGGAGAGAAGGAGACAGGAAGCTAGAGGACGCCAGAGAGCCAGAGCGAAAGCCAGAGCCAAAGCAAGGACCAGAGAGCAGCGACTGGAGAGGCAGAAGGGAGACTCACCGCTGACAGAAGGGGGACGGCACTGAGCCACCCAGCGGAGAGACACCCGCGGCTGCAACCTGCCCATGGCTGCCCGCGGCCACTACCGCCCGACTCCAGCCCGTGGCTGCGGCCTGCGCGCGGCTGCTACCGCCCGACTCAAGCCCGCGGCTGTGGCCTGTCTGCTGCCGCCCACGACCGCTACCGCTCGACTCCAGCCCACGGCTGAGGCCTGTCCGCTGCCGCCCGTGGTTGCTACCACCCGACTCCAGCCCGTGGCTGTGGCCTGTCCGCTGTCGTCCGCGGTCGCCACCGGTTCACTCCAGCCCGTGGTCGCGGTCTTCCCGCGGCCACTGCTACCTGTCCGGAGCTGGTGGCTGCGGCTTACACATCCCAGTTCCCGGGCAACGCCGTCCCGCCTCCATCGGGAGGTGCAACGCAGGGAGACTCTTCAGGAGCCTGTTGTGCCCTCACGTCGCCTGGGCGTAGGAACGCCTGAAGCCTCCGTCAGATCCTCGTCGGCTGGGCCCAGCGGCTGAAAGCAACACCGACCATCACTCTGCTGGACGTCAGAGAGGATAAGTGACACGTTGTAGTTAATACTCAGGACCCGTAGTCGGCCATACTGCGGCCCTATAGTGACCGGTCTTTGCCGGGTTAGTCGTGTTCATTTTACCAGTGTATTCTTGTTTTGATCCCTGCGAGGATAACTATTGTTAGCTTGTTTGGTTGCTCAAGATAGCCCTAAGGCCTATATATATAAAAGTTACATCTTAAGTTCATCCCATCTCCCGTCTCATCACTGCATCCAGTGTACCTGCTATTACTACAAATGCATTGGTCATTACTTGGCATGGAATACTTATGCAAGGTAATTCAATGACAATCCTGAAGTGTCGTGCACATGATCAGTAAATTTTTGTCTGTTTTTGCAGCGCTTTATTTTCTGCGTTTGTGACACATTGAATGGACAAAAAACCGCAGGCAAGAACGCATCAAACACGCATTAAAAATGCGCCTATTTTCTGCTGTGTTTTTCTGACAAGAGATGCAGAAACTTTGCAGAAATTTCTGCAAGCAAATGCGCAACATGCACACATAGCCTTAATGTAATTCCTATCTACTTAGTAATTATTTAATAAACGTATATATTTATTTGGGATTTCGTATTCACTTCTTTTATCCTTGGGATCCTTTTCATCTTTACGTTTTGGTAGAAGTCCTATCCGTGCTAACCACTATGGTCCAGCAAATTTATAGGGACATTGTATGTACTGTTCCAAGTGTGAAAGGGGTAGTTCATACACAAAAATGCTCCTAAGTAGCTGAAATAAAAGAATTCTGCAAAGAGAAGTGGGACAAAACTCATTCTCAGAAATGTAAAACATTTATCGCAAGTTATTGCAATTGTTTGGCTGCAGTTGTTTCTGCCAAGTGTGTCACAACCAGTTATTACATTTAGGAGTGCAATTACTTTTTTCACATAGATGATTCAGGTTTTTAATCAATTTTTGATAATCAATTAAATGAGTATTTAAAAACTGCATTTTTGTTTCAGTGTGGTTGTGGATTGACAACTATAATCTTTGGAGATCTAAATTAGGTTAATAGCACTATTTATTTCTGGTGTATTATGGAGTTCAATGAAATATCAACATTAACCCCTTAAGGACCAGGCCTTAATTTTGAAATCTGACCACTGTCACTTTATGGGGTTATAACTCTGGAACACTTCAATGGATCCCACTGATTTTGATATTTTTTATGTGACATATTGTACTTTATGATAGTGGTAAAATTTCTTCAAAATTTCTTATGTTTATTTGTGAAAAAATGTATATTATGTCACACAAAATAGTTAATAAATAACATTTTCTATATGTCTACGTTACATCAGCAATTTATGAAACATAATTATTTTGTTAGGAAGTTGTAAGGGTTAAAAGTTGACCAGCAATTTCGCATTTTTCCAACAAAATTTATAAAACCATTTTTTTAGGGACCACATCACATTTGAAGTGACTTTGGGGGCCTATATGACAGAATATACCCAAAAGTGACACCATTTTAAAAACTGCACCCCTCAAGGTGTTCAAAAGCACATTGAAGAAGTTTATTAACCCTTCAGGTGATTCACAAGAACTGAAGCAATGTGGAAGGAAAAAATTAACAATTATCTTTTTCTCACAATTTTTCATTGCAATCCGCTGTTATATATGTGAGTGAATATTTTGTATGCCTTGAGTTTTCAGCTAACCCTTGTTTGTGTAGCCTTGTCTGTTGGGTTGGTGGATTGTAGTGCCCCTCTCCTCTGGGTGAGGGAAGACAAAAGAAAGAGGGCTAACTCAGGAGAAAAGACAAGGGTGTCGGCCCCGGCATCTTCACCTTCAGAAGTATCCTGGGGAATAAGGCGAGCTAGGTTTGGTACAGGGAAGGAGCTACTGGTCCCGGGTCACCCAACAGCTGTGTCATGACGCTATTCCATCAAAGTCTACATTCCAAAACGTCACTACTGCCCTTCCGAGCCCCAACATGTGCACAAACATAAGTTTTCTCTCACATATGGGGTATCAGCTTACTCAGGAGAAATTGCACAACAACTTTTGGGGTCCAATATCCTCTGTTACCATTGTGAAATAAAAAATTGAAGGCTAAAAGATCATTTTTGAGGAAAAAAAAAAATATTTTTTTATTTTCACAGCTCTACGTTATAAACTTGTGCGAAACACTTGGGGGCTCAAAGTGCTCTCCAAACACCTAGATAAGTTCCTTAAGGGGTCAAGTTTCCAAAATGGTGTTGTGTGAAGATTCTACTGTTTAGGCACATCAGGTGCTCTGCAAATGCGATATGATGCCCGCAGACCATTGCATCAAATTCTGCATTCCAAAATGGAATTAAATGCCTTCCTAACCTCAATGTGTGCCCAAACAATAGTTTTATCCCTCATATGGGGTATCAGCATACTCAGGAGAAATTGAACAACGACTTTTGGGGTCCAATTTCTCAAGTTACACTTGTGAAAATAAAAAATTGCTGGCTAAAAAAATCATTTTCTTTTCACAGCTCTACGATATAAACTTTTGTGAAAAGCTTGAGGGTTCAAAGTGCTCACTACACATCTAGAAGTTCCATAAGGGGTCTAGTTTGCAAAATTGGGATCAATTGAGGGGGTTTCTACTGTTTAGGCACATCAGGGGCTCTGCAAATGCGACATGATGCCCACAGACCATTCCATCAGTTTGCATTCCAAAATGTCACTACTTTCCTTCAGAACCTCGACATGCGCCCAAACAGTAGTTTTCTCCCACATATGGGGTATCAGCGTACTCAGGAGAAATTGCACAACAACTTTTTGGGTCCAGTTTCTCCTGTTACACTTGTGAAAATAAAAAGTTGGGGGCAAAATATCATTTTTGCGAAAAAAAAATAAGATTTTTTATTTTCACGGCTCTTGGTTATAAACTTTTGTGAAGCAGTTGGGGGTTCAAAGTGCTCAACTCACACCTAGATAAGTTCCTTAAAGGGTCTACTTTCTAAAATTGTGATCACTTGTGGGGAGTTTCTACTGTTTAAGCACATCAGGGGCTATGCAAATGCGACATGATGCCCGCTGACCATTCCATCAAAGTCTGCATTACAAAACATCACTACTTCCTTTCCGAGCCCCGACGTGCACTCCAACAGTAGTTTTCTCCCACATTGGGGTATCAGCTTTCTCAGAAGTTGCACAACTTTTGGGGTCTAATTTCTTCTGATACCCTTGTGAAAATAAAAAATTGAGGGCTGAAAGATCACTTTTGTGTAAAAAAATATGATTTTTATTTTCACTGCTCTACATTAAAAAATTTTGTGAAACACTTGGGGGTTCAGAGTGCTCATCAGACATCTAGATAAGTTCCTTAAAGAGTCTTATTTCCAAAATGGGGTTTCTATTCCTTAGGCTCATCAGTGGCTCTCCAAACGCGACATGGCGTCCAATCTCAATTCCAGACCATTTTGAGTTGAAAAAGTCAAATGGCGCTCCTTCCTTTCTGAGCTCTGCCATTCGCCCAAACAGTCGTTTTCCTCCACAAATGGAGTATCAGCGTACTCAAAACAAATTGAACAACTTTTGGTGTCCAATTTCTCCGGTTACCCTTGGGAAATTTAAAAAATGGGTGCTACATGTGCTTCTCACAAAATTAGAATATCATAAAAAAGTTAATTTATTCCAGTTCTTCAATACAAAAGTGAGAATCATTTTAACAAGGGTTATCATACCTTTAGCTGATCATTTATGTAACTAGATAAATCAATATGGGCAACTCAAGAATTTGATCAAACCTACAACAACTGAGTTAAAAAAACCCAGCCACTTGGCACTCAAAACTACAATATGAAGCACACAAAAGATTTTTCCGTGCAAAAATATTTTTATTTTTATTATTTATAAATATCTATAATAATAAATGCCCTAAGCAGCTACCGGTTGTAACAACTTCCGTCCAGTTGTAACCGGTGACGTCACCGCACACCTCTTTCCATGTTAACCCTCAACACACCACTCCTCCTCAACACACACACTCCTCTCACCTTTCACCATCTCCACTCACTCTTTCACTCCACATACGACCCCTTCTCTCACTCCGTCTCTCATACTCACGCCGTCATCGCCGCTGCTCCACGATCCCCGACATCTTCTTCCGCCGGCGCCATCTTGGATCCCGACGTCGTCCTCGCCGGTGACATGTTCTTGCGGCGACGCCATCTTGAGTATCATGAAATCCCGCGATACTCAAGATGGCGTCGCTGCAAGAACATGTCGCCGGCGGAGGACGTCGGGATCCAAAATGGCATCGGCGAAAACTCGCGAGATTTCGCCGACGCCATTTTGGATCCCGACGTCGTCCACGCCAGCGACATGTTCTTCCGGCGACACCATCTATAGTATAGCGGGATTTCACGATACTCAAGATGGCGTCGCCGCAAGAACATGTCGCCGGCATGGACAACGTCTGGATCCAGGATGGCGCCGGCGGAAGAAGATGTCGGGGATCGTGGAGCAGCGGCGATGACGGCGTGAGTATGAGAGACGGAGTGAGAGAAGGGGTTGTGTGTGGAGTGAAAGAGTGAGTGGAGATGGTGAAAGGTGAGAGGAGTGTGTGTGTTGAGGGTTAACATGGCAAGAGGTGTGATGCTATCGTATCCTCCCAATGCGATAGCATCGGGCCATAATCTAGTATTCCATAAAAGGCAAACATACAAAATGAGTATTCGTAAGTTGGTAGATCCAAGGCCAGGACCACCTGACTCATAACAATTAATGCCACATCAGAAGGGTAGTGATTAAGGCTGGTTTCACATTTGCGTTTTTTTGCGCTGAAAAAAAACGCATACGTGCGCATGCGTTTTTTCCCCTATATTTAACATGGGTGCGCATACCTGTGCGCTGGCATGCGCACGTATGCGATTTTCATGCGCTGCGTTTTTTTGGGGTGTGCGTTTGTATTTTCCAGACGCAGCATGTTGCATTTTTTGGCCCTGCAAAAAAGCGCATGCGCACGTATGCGCACGTTTTGCGCTAAAAATGGCCATTATAGCCTATGGATGCGCATACATGCGCACTGGCATGCGCATGTATGCGTTTTTTTAGCGCTGCGTTTTTTTGGTGGTGTCCACTTGTTGTCCTAGTTATAATCTTCTAAAGTCAAAAAAAAAAAAAGTCTATATAAAGGAGGTGCCTGCCAAAACTCTGCCACTACTACACTGACAGATTGAAGAGCAGACAGTCAACAAGGAACCCATCTTCTATCAGCGAAGAATGTGAGTATATTACATTATATGCCTGTCCTTTTAAATTATGTATGTACTAATGATTTTTATTATTTTTACATGCAGTATGTCTTCAGAATCCGAGTATTCCCCATCGCGGCAGGAATTGGCGCAAGCAGACCGTGAGGTGATTATTTTCGTGCATCTGGTAAGTATATCTGCTGCTTCTCCAAATCTCTTACGTTTTTTTCAACTTTTTTAAGACATCGTCATCATCATCTTCTGCGGACGGGACTAGTGAGGGCGAAGAGCAGGAGCAGCGAAGCCAAGTCCCGGTGGTGATACGGAATGTATGTATCAAATGATTTGTAATGTTCTTTATTTTTTATCTTCTATTTTTACTCTTTTTTATGTTTCTTTTTTGTAACTTTTTATTCAATTTAAATTTGATTATTCTAATGAATGTGTTTTGTCTAGGTTCCACAACGGGATGAAGACGTCTACCTGGATAATGAGCAGCTCATCAGCCTGGTCCAGGAGCGTTCGCCGTTGTGGGACAGCCGTGACCGGCTGCACAAGGACATTGTGGTGACCCGGCGGCTATGGAATGAGGTGGCCGCAGCGTTGATGGATGGCTGGGACAGCGCCACAGCATCCTCCAAAAAGGCGTTTAGTGAGTATTTCCCTGCTCTGTATTGTGCCGCAGTGACTGTTGTCCTTGACGGCACTGTTGGGTTTCGTGCTAGGCATATTCTAGCAGGAAACCCAACAGTGTCATCGGGGTCTACAGTGACTGCTTTGAGTATTGTATTGCTACATTGTGCCGCAGTGACTGTTGTCCTTGACGGCACTGTTGGGTTTCGTGCTAGGTGTATTCTAGCAGGAAACCCAACAGTGTCATCGGGGTCTACAGTGACTGCTTTGAGTATTGTATTGCTACATTGTGCCGCAGTGACTGTTGTCCTTGACGGCACTGTTGGGTTTCGTGCTAGGTGTATTCTAGCAGGAAACCCAACAGTGTCATCGGGGTCTACAGTGACTGCTTTGAGTATTGTATTGCTACATTGTGCCGCAGTGACTGTTGTCCTTGACGGCACTGTTGGGTTTCGTGCTAGGTGTATTCTAGCAGGAAACCCAACAGTGTCATCGGGGTCTACAGTGACTGCTTTGAGTATTGTATTGCTATATTGTGCCGCAGTGACTGTTGTCCTTGACGGCACTGTTTTTTTTTTTAACAACAGTGACAAAGTCCGAACACGTTGGCGTTCGATCAAGGACCGCTTCAACAGTGATGTTCGTGCTGAGGGCCAGGTTCGCAGTGGATCTGCGTCAAGGACCAGAACTAGATACCGTCACTATCACGCGTTGCAGTTCCTAAGACCGGTCCTTGCCACGAGATCGTAAGTATTAGAAATTTTGGGTTTTTATTTTTATTAATCTGTGTTTTTCTAATCCACAGCTGATGCTTCTTGTAAAGGCATGGTAATAATGATTTTCCTTTCTTCCACAGCACCTGGAGCAGCACCCTGCAACCTGGCCCTGGAGCGGTCCTTCCTCGGACGTCCTCTGACCCGTCCCAGCCATCCGACAGCCAGGAAGCACCTTGCAGGTCAACCACACACACAGCTGGTGACCAGGAAGCTGGGCCATCAGGTGTTCCCCTGTCCCAGGTCTCTGCCACTGGTTATGCGGGCACTACCCGCCAGCGGCAGAGGGCCTTGGACAGGAATGTCTTGCCCGAGTTTATGCATTTGAGCGAGGCCTTTAATTCCAGCCTCAAGTCACTGTCCGACAGAGTTGAAAGCGGTTTTGCACTCATGGAACGTGGTTTTAACCACTTTGAACACCGCTTCAATTCTGTAGAACAGCGCCTTGACCGTCTGGAGGCCGACCTCAACAGACCAGCACACCATTTTTTTAGTAAGATTGAAAAGGGCATGGCGGAACACCTTAGTCCTGAGCAACAGCTGAATGTGCTGCAGGCCTGCAACAATGCTTTCTTGCAGGCTATGCAGCATAATCGGTACGGTCAGCAGTCAGTGGTGTCATTTCCACCTGTGCCACCATTGACTCGCTTCACCTCACTACCGACTTGTGCTGCATACCACTGCACGGACACCTCTATTCAAAGCCAGGACACCCACCGTTACACCACCACAAGTCTGAGTGCAGCTGGTCACTTCACCGACACCACCATGGCAAGCGCTGCTCCTGTCTGGAGCACCACCGCCACTCCCATGCATGCGTGGAGCTCAGCCACCACTAGGCAAACATGGAACAGCCCTGCCGCTACAACAACATGTAGTAGCCCTGCCACCACCACTCTGCAAACCTGGACCATCACTGCCGCCACCAGTCCTCCTGCAAGGACGAGCACTGCCAACGAAGAGCAGCAGCAGCAGCCACCTCAGCAGCAGCAGCCACCTCAGCCACAGCAGCAGCAGCAGCAACCACCTCAGCAGCAGCAGCCGCCACCTCAGCAGCAGCAGCCGCCACCTCAGCAGCAGCAGCCGCCACCTCAGCAGCAGCAGCCGCCACCTCAGCAGCAGCAGCCGCCACCTCAGCAGCAACAGCCGCCACCTCAGCAGCAGCAGCCGCCACACCAGCAGCAGCAGCAGCCACACCAGCAGCAGCAGCAGCCACACCAGCAGACGGGGGACCTACATTCAATATTTGCCCCTAGTTCAAGGCGAAATCTATCAAGGCGGGCATTGGGCCAAAGTCGGTCCAGGCACACAAGCCTACGGCGACATGCCATTACAACTAATGTACCTGAACAGATTTCCTCTCCTCCAAGTGTTCCTAGTTAATTCCCTTAACTGGACTACCTTCCCCCACAAGTTTTGTTGCCCCTTCCCCTCAAACACCGTCTTCAACTGCAAGTGTTGCATATTCCCTGCACACCCCCAAATTGAAACCATCTGCCCCCAAACGCCGGAAAAAATAATTTTTTGGTTTATTTTTGTGATTAAAAATAAATTTACATTTGTGGTTCACCATTACAAAGTTTCATTAATGTTGTTTGCGCCGCTCACACACACTGATGGGTAAATACATGTTAAAAACCAACCCAAGGCCTAGTATAGTCATATGTGAAATAACACGGACTAGTATAGTCATACCAAGGCCTAGTGTAATAACTCGAGTTTTACCAACTTGGATCTGGTTTCATGAAAAACAAACTGTTGAAACTTGTCTTAAATATAAGTTTATTTCTAGTTTCACCAGTTTGTTTTTTGTGAAACAAGATGCTAGTTGTTAAAAATCGAGTTATTACAGTAGGCCTTGGTATGACTATACTAGGCCGTGGTATTTCACATATTACTATACTACTAGCCCCAAGGCCTACTATACTCATATTTGAAATACCACGGCCTAGTGTAGTAATTACAAGGCCTAGTGTAATAACTCTAGTTTTACCAACTAGAATCTGGTTTCATGAAAAACAAACTGTTGAAACTTGTCAAGTTGCACCAGTTTGTTTTTCGTGAAACAAGATCCTAGTTGGTAAAATTTGAGTAGGCCTTGGTATGACTATACTAGGCCGTGGTATTTCACATATTACTATACTACTAGCCCCAAGGCCTACTATACTCATATTTGAAATACCACGGCCTAGTGTAGTCATTACAAGGCCTAGTGTAATAACTCTAGTTTCACCAACTAGAATCTGGTTTCATGAAAAACAAACTGTTGAAACTTGTCAAGTTTCACCAGTTTGTTTTTCGTGAAACAAGATCCTAGTTGGTAAAATTCGAGTAGGCCTTGGTATGACTATACTAGGCCGTGGTATTTCACATATTACTATACTACTAGCCCCAAGGCCTACTATACTCATATTTGAAATACCACGGCCTAGTATAGTCATTCCAAGGCCTAGTGTAATAACTTGTAAGTTGGAATGGAGCAGATTACATTCATCCACTCAATGCTGACTTGTATTCCCCATGGACTTTCATTGGGGTTGGGTTTTGAGGGTTGTGTTTTGAGAAAATCACATACTTTTTTTTCAACTAGTTGCACAATTTTCTCTTGAAAAAAAATGGTTTCCTGATTCATGGCCTGCAGCTTTGCTCGTTCCAATATATTTCACGCAGACTAGCAATGCTGCATTTTAACTCATATGTGTATTTACCTGCCCAGGTGTGTGAACATCAAAAAATTCAGTTATACATGGGAAGTTTTTTATTTAATTGGAGTTTAAAAAATATAGTGCACTCAGTAATGGTATCAAATAAGGTTTTTTATTACCATAAACAAACAAAAACATTACACCATTTCATCTTGCCAGTGCACCCGTCCTACATCAGAAATAAAGTAGGCCGCAAATTGGTCCCTCATTTGGCCAACTTCAACGGATGACCTGAGAGTGTGCTGACTGAATTCAGGCAATGTGTTAGGAGCATCATCGTCCAGTTCAAAGGTCGGGTGCTCTTTAGCCATCACAAAGTTATGTAGAACCACACAGGCCTTCACCACCTCATCGACTGTTTCAAGTTTAAGATTAATGGCCGTGCCCAGAATTCGCCATCTGGAGACAAGAATCCCAAAAGCACACTCGACAGTTCTTCTGGCCCTGGTCAGCCTGTAATTAAATATTTTTTTGGTGTGGTCCAAGTCCTGGCTGGAGTAGGGTTTCAGTAAGTTTCCGCACATTTGAAAAGCCTCATCGCCAACCATTACAAAGGGCAGTGGCGGAGCTTCGGTGTGAGGAAGAGGCCGTGGCATAGGGAAATTAAATTGGTTGCCATACAACCTCCGGCCCATGTCTGAGTTTTTAAAAGCCTGTGAGTCATTACCACGGCCAAATGCTCCAATGTCCACTGCTACAAACATACATCCGGCATCCGCAATCGCAATGAGTACTATTGAAAAGTACTTTTTGTAATTATAGTACTCAGATCCCGTTCTTTGGGGTTTGATGATCCGTATGTGTTTACCATCAACAGCTCCCAAACAGTTGGGAAAATTGCATACTGTCCAGAATTTGTCAGCAATTTCCATCCACTTTTCAGCGGTTGGCAGGGGCATAAATTCTGGGCAAAGAACATTCCAGAGAGCCCGGCAGGTGTCAGCAACAATTCCAGACAAGGTAGAGATTCCAATACGGTACTGGAAGTGTAGTGAAGATAGGGTTTCTCCAGTCGCCAGGAATCTGTGAACAGACAAAGAAGTAAAATTAATATTTATGTATATTATTTTAAAAAACTATAAAATAAAATATTAGTACATTCACGAAAACTAATTACCCAAGGTTTTGAATACTAAATTTAAAAAAAAAACATCAGACCGCACCCCTTGGTTTTTAAAACATACCGTAATGTCACCAGTAGCCGTTCCTCAGGAGGAATCGCACGACGGAGCTGTGTGTCCTGTCTCCGGATGGATTGTTGGACACGAGCAAGCAAATCCATGAAACTTTCGTGGGACATCCGGATATAATCTGTAAATTTCTCCGGGTTTGACTGGAGCTCGCTGTAGAGGGTGTGGTATGCCCCACGGCTCTCCCGGAGTTCAACAATCGGATGTATCCACATACGCCGCCGTCTTCGCTGCCTCTCTCTCTTCCTTTGTTCATGGCAAGCAACTGCATATGCCTGAGCCATCGCGATGTCCAAATCCAAGTTGAAGTGAAAACTCTTCCAGCGCAGATCCATGGTCACGAGAAGAATCAAGCAAATGTGAAGAATACTGTAGACAGGGTCTATATATTAACATACCGCACCCACAATGAAGTCCCATTGGTCTTGTGTGTTGTTGAATGGTTGTTTTTTCTTTTTTGTGGGGTTTTTCCAAAATCTGTAAAAAAACGCAAACGCACAAAAAACGCATACAAACGCGCAAAAACGCTGCGTTTTTTTCCTGCATGCGCATAAAAATGCTTGAAAAAAACGCAGCGTTTGTATGCATTTGTATGCGTTTTTTCAATGCTTTTTTTGCAGGAAAAACGCGCTGCAAAAAAAAGCAAGTGTGAAACTAGCCTAATATAGGGATAGGTACATAAATAGAACGGTATATCCCAGATTCAAGAGAGGCAATGTGTGGGTATAAAGTTGCCAGTGACTAACATATCTTCACCTCTGGTTAGTTCCAACTATGAATCAGGGAGAAAAGCAGAGAAACCAAAAAGGTGCATATAACTGTTTGGCTACAATAACCACGCATCTGTCCCAATCCCTCCACACTATACTGTGGAGAACACCACTAATGTAATGCCGCAAAAAGTTTCTTACCCATGTAGGTGGTCAGACGATCCTGCCTGTGGCCCGACGCGATTCACTGTAAGTAGAGTTGAGTGAAACGGGTCGGTCAAATTCAAAAGTCGACGAATTTTGGTGAAGTCGGGTTTCGCCGATCGAAACCTGACCATAGCGTGACGTCGGCCATGAGGTCGCCGACCCGCACGCCAAAGTCGCGTTTCCCATCATGCTTCCAGCGCCTTTTCTCAGCCAATGATCAAGGACACACACTGTGGGCAACGCGATGACATAGGCAGCGGCCACCACCATCTTAGATATGGGCATTGCAGTGATTGGCTGGCTTTGTGTGGCATCACAGTGGCTATAAAAGCCCTGAATGCCAACTGCCATCTTACTTCTGCCGATCTTAGCATAGGGAGAGGTTGCCGCTGCTCGTTCTCAATAGGGAGAGTGTTTAGGCGGGAAAAAAAATACAACTGTGCTTCTGCTGATAGCGATTTTCACTGTACAACACAACAGTTAGGCCTCTTTCACACATCAGGTTTTCTGCTTCAGGCGCGATCCGGCGCTTTTGACTAAAACCGGATCCGTCGAAATGCAATGCCGGATCCGGTTTCCCCCCCATTGACTTGCATTAGAGCCGGATCGAGCCGGATGGCCATGCGTTTCATCCGATTTTCGCCGGATCCGGCAATGTGACGCGATCCGGCGTCTGGAAAAAACGGTGACTAACGTTTTTTGTATCCGTCGAAAGAGCCGGACACGCCGGATCCGGCGTGTCCGGCTTTTTCATACAATGAAAGCCTATGAGCGCCGCAATGCGCCAGGTCCGGCGGCCGGATCCGGTTTTTTTGGTCTGAGCATGCTCAGTAGCTCTGCCCACAGGACATATATAAAAGCAAGACAATGGGACCCTCAGCCACACCCAACATGCCACCCAAGCCAAGAACCAGGAGCAGGAGAAGGCAGCAGCAGCACCATCAGGACCACCCCAAATGGAGCAGCATGCTGAACGGGAGGGGAGTCCAGCAGCAGATGAGAGATGGTAATTATCAAATCCCCCATTCCTCCAAACTAGGGCTATGGAATATCAAGATATTCATTGGCCCTTTGTTTCTCTTTATTCAACAGCCGCCCAATAGATGCAGCAGCAGCAGCAGCAGCAGCAATGTCAGCAGCAGAAACACCACCCACAGCCATGGAGTCTGGCCATGAGGAAGACAGCACATCTTCTGGGAGCCCTCCCTCGCATCGTCAGCGTTTGACGGTAAGTTTTTATTTCCAAAATCCATCATCTCTGTAATATATGTGTATTCATTGCCTTTTATTTCAAAACAGAAATCACAAGATGAAGAGGAGCTCCCAGAAGAAGAAGGAAGGGGTGGACAGACACTTGGAGTGGGCTCACAATTGGTAAGTTTTTTGCATCAAACGCAGAAACACAACATCACACTACACACAACACATAGAAAACAATGTTCTGCAGACCACACACAGCAAACAAATGCCTACATCCAAAGACATAACATTTTTTGTTTTCTTCTCTAGTCTTCCCAATCTGGTGCTCGGCCAAGAGGTCCTCGCAGTGCCTCCCAGGGTCGTCGGCGACAGCAACGCGGCGGTCACCAGCGTGTAAGTATAAATATTTTTGCTTTGTTTTTTTTGCACTTTTTATTTCATTTCTTTTGTGGAGGCTAATTATGTTATTTTTGTCTTTTTCTTTAACAGCCTTCACAGCGTGCTCCCGACTCTGACGGTGAGGATGGAGGGATTGATGTGGACCGCCTCATCGATCTCATCAGAGAAAGGGAGCCGCTCTGGAATATGGCTGACCGACGCCACGCTGACCTGATCGTTACCCGACGACTCTGGGAGGAAATCTGTTCGCTCCTTGTGGACCGCTGGGAGGAACTCGAAGCTCGGGCCCAGATTAAAGAGCGTAAGTATATACAGTACCGGTTGCTTGATTTAAACCAGTGTTTCCCGAACTCCAGTCCTCGTGGTCCCCACGGATCATGTGTTCAGGATTTCTATTTACTTTGGAAATCCTGAAAACATGACCCATGAGGACTGGAGTTTGGGAAACACTGATGTTGTATACTAACCACTTTGTCCTTTCTCGTTTCAGGGGAGAGAATTGTGAAGCGGTGGCGGTCTGTGAGGGATCGTTTCAAGAAGGAGTTCAATAAAGAGATGCGGGCCCCGAGTGGATCTGGAGGACGCAGGAGCAAGTACAAGTACGCACGAGCCCTGTCGTTACTCCGGGAGACAATGCTCACCAGAAGGTAAATATTACACACCACATGTGACAAAAAAATGTTTAGATGTAACTTTTTTTTTTTCAGCCAGGGCCATACCATGTCA
Organism: Dendrobates tinctorius; assembly: GCF_039654945.1. Lineage (NCBI taxonomy): Eukaryota > Metazoa > Chordata > Amphibia > Anura > Dendrobatidae > Dendrobates > Dendrobates tinctorius. Next base: position 15,268,108 of record NW_027361680.1, read on the forward strand.
CTTTTTTAATTGTTTTTTTTCTCTTTATTCCACAGCACGGTGAGCAGCACTCGGGAGCCTGCACGATTGGACCCTTCTGAGGCGATCCCTGAGGAGACCGGCACCGAGGGAGACTTCGACCGCCCCGGTACATCTGCACCTTCCCAGCCTTCCCACACATTCGACCCATCTGTCCCATCCACCAGCACAGGAGCATCGTGGCCGCCTACATTACATGAAGCTGCTGGTGAGGAGATCGCTTTCCCTTTACCCCACCCTTCTGCCCCTGCCACCTCTAGTACACCTGCGGGTACTGGGCGGCAGCGGCAGAGGGGTCAGGAAAAGACTTATGCGCCAGAGTTCTTGCATCTGAATGCATCTTTCCAGAACTGTCTAAAAGTCTTGTCAGAGCAAATCTCCGCAGGCTATCAGCAGATCAACTCCAGCATTCTGGAGGTGAAGACACTTCTGCAAACCATGCATTCAGAAGCAAGATCTTCGCCAAACCACACCTTTTTCAGGTCTGTTGAGCACATGGAAACGCTCTCTCCTGCCCAGCAGATGCATGTAATGCATTCATGCCACGCTGCTCTCCAGCAAGTTACCTCCCAACCTCCTCCTCCCACCACAGTAGTTCCTCCACCTGCACCCCCTCCAGCCACTTTCCATCCTCCCCCTCCTATTACATCTACACCCCCTCCAGCCACTTTCCATCCTCCCCCTCCTATTACATCTACACCCCCTCCAGCCACTTTCCATCCTCCCCCTCCTATTACATCTACACCCCCTCCAGCCACTTTCCATCCTCCCCCTCATATTACATACCAGCAACCTCCCCAGCACCAGCAACCTCCCCAGCACCAGCAACCTCCCCAGCACCAGCAACCTCCACAGCACCAGCAACCTCCACAGCACCAGCAACCTCCACAGCACCAGCAACCTCCACAGCACCAGCAACCTCCACAGCACCAGCAACCTCCACAGCACCAGCAACCTCCACAGCACCAGCGACCTCCCCAGTACCAGCAACCTCCCCAGTACCAGCAACCTGCCCCGTACCAGCAACCTGCCCCGTACCAGCCATCTCCCCACTTCCAGCAACCTGCCCCGTACCAGACATCTCCCCACTTCCAGCAACCTGCCCCGTACCAAACTCCTTCCCCATACAACTTGCCATCAACATCATCTGCTCCTACAGTCCCTGCCCAACCCTCCACTCCACCACCCACCACCTCTTCTGCTTCCCACATGTCCACCCATTCTGTAGTTTTTTCCACACCTTCACCTCTAACTGTTCCTTCCCCACCACGATCCCAGTCCTCTCTCCACACTCCCAGTGTCGAAGTGTCCCGCAGCCCCTCCAGCAGTATTTCCACCACACACTACACAGATTTATAATGTGTGTATTTAAATAAAAATGACCAGTTTTATGGTTTCAAAGCTTTATTAAACAAGTTTATTAAAATTTTAAAAAAGTTTACTAAAAAAAAACATTTTTCAATAAAAGTTAAATTATTTTACACTGGTTGTCTGTCATTTCTTTCTGCGGCGAAAAAGGTTAAATACAGGGTATTTAAAAGGTGAAATGGTATTCACAACTAGGTATATAACTGTGGGTAAATTTTAGCTTTTTGCCACAGTTGTGTTCCTGGTTGTGTTTGAAGCAAAGTATTTCACCTAAAAAGTTGTGTTTATTGTTGGTGATTTCCTAACAATGTACACAACGTTTGTTAAAAGGTGAAATACTTTGCATAAAACACAACCAGGTACACACCTGTGGCCTAAAGCTAAGAATAGAGACCATGACAAGATAGCCAACTTTGGTTGGCAAAGGTATATACTGTTGGTACAGAAGGTACACAAGTTTGTTTAGGGCACAAATCTTTCACACTCTGTCATCCTGCCAGTGTACTCTGCCTTGAGGTGACAAAGTATAGTGCAAAATTGTCCCTCATTACTGAAACCGTCACAGAACTTCTAGTGGTAATGTCATGGTAATCTTGCAAGGTGGTTTCTTCAGAGGTGTCCTCAATGGAAATGGGTTCCTTGCAGATAACAAAATTGTGGAGTACCACGCACGCTTTGATCACCTCGTCCACAGTTTCTGTCTTGAGGTTGATCGCAGTCAATAGGACCCGCCATTTGGCTGTCAGAATACCAAAGGTACATTCAACCATTCTTCTTGCTCTTGTGAGGCGGTAATTAAAAATGCGTTTTGTTCTTGTCAATCCTCTGCTAGAGTACGGTTTCAAAAGGTGTTCTGACAGCTGGAAGGCTTCATCCCCTACACAGACAAATGGCATAGGTGGACCAGATGTTTGCGGCAGCGGTCTAGGGGGTGGGAACTGGAAGGTGTTTCCATACAGTTTACGCCCCATGGCAGACAGTTTGAAAACTTGAGAGTCATTGGAGCGGCCATAGGCCCCAATATCAACCGCAATAAATTTGTATTCCGCGTCAGCGATGGCCATGAGGACAATTGAAAAATATTTCTTGTAATTGAAATATTCCGATCCCGATCCAGCTGGCTTTACAATGCGGATATGTTTCCCGTCCACAGCGCCCAAGCAGTTGGGAAACTGACATATCTGTTGAAACTTGTCAGCAATTTCAATCCACCTCTCTGTTGTGGGCTCTGGTAAAAACTCTTCAGCTAAGGAGTCCCACAGTGCACGGCATGTGTACTTCACTATTCCAGATATGATGGAAATCCCGAGTCTGTACTGGAAATGCAGTGACGAAAGGGATTCTCCAGTTGCAAGAAATCTGTGGGGAATTAAAAAACAATAAATTAGTTTTAAATCACAGCATTACATACCAAAACTGAGCTATAACACTTGGAGATACAAACTACCACCAACAAGATTGCAGTGAAAGTGTGCTCTGATGCGATCACATCCAATAAATGTGGCTTACCTTAAAGTCACCATCAGACGCTCTGCGGGTGAAACAGAGAAGCGGCAATAGGTGTCCGCTTTTCTTATGAGGTGTGCAATGCGCTCCACCAAGTAATCAAAATTCTCCATTTTCATCCTAACATATCCAAAAAATTTATCCGGGTTTCGTCGAAGGTCCATGCAGAGTGTAGAATAGACCCCACGCGTCATTCTCTTGGCTGTGATGGGGTGGATCCACAAACGTCGTCTACGATGCCTGATGCGCTGCTGTCTCGCTCTCTCCTTCTCCAGAACAATCACCCTCAAACGATTCGCCTCCGCTATAAAATCCGCCAAATTCTTCAAAATATTTCCAATGACAACATCCATCTTCGCCAATAACTTGCTCTTCTCTCCAACCTGCACTTTCTCCTCTACAACCTGTCAAAGAAGGGCTGTAGGAACATGCTATATATAGTTTTCCAGTAGCCAATCCCGTTCGGAAGGCCACAAGGGTCAATTTTAAAAACCGGATCCGGCGTAATCCGTCGAAAAACGGATGAACCGGATGAGACGGATCCGGTTTTGTCTGTCAAGAAAAAGACGGATCCGGCAGAAAACCGGATCCGTCACATCCGGTTTTACTAAACATTTGCCGGATCCGGCGTTCCGGCACGACGCCGGATCGCGCCTGACGCCGAAAACCTGAAGTGTGAAAGTAGCCTTAGTGTGCAGTGACAGGGGAGGATATTTTTGTGTGCCGGAGCTCTGGTAGTTATTAGGCTGCCTTATAAGGCTACCTGATAGGTGCATTGCTGTGTGCACACTGCTGTGCAGAGTGCTTTTTTCAAAGCAAAAATACTTTAATTCCTTTTTTCTGCACAGTTAGCGAGCGTTCATTTTTCCACACACCGTATAGAGGTGTACGCTCCTCACACACTACCGTGTACCGGCTGGTATCACGGACAAATACATGCTGTGTGTGACTCCGTACAAAGATAGACGGAGATTTTCATTTTTCCGTACATACACCGTATAGAGCTGTCCGCTTATCAAACAGTATTGGAGATCTGCTGTTTGTATTGTGGTCAAATCTATACAGAGAGAGCGTGTGCAGCGTTAGACTGGAACACCTTGGGCCCACCAGAGAAAATCATTCTTGGGGCCCACTATGTAGCTACATAGAAATAAATACAAGACCACCAACTGTGCGGTAAAACACGCTAATATCTGGGTATTAAATAAGGTAGTACAAATCTTAATTATGTAGCAGGGGTTGGGGTAGCCTCCCTCATAGAATATAAAGCAGCCCCCTCATAGAATATAATGTAGACCCCTCATAGAATACAATGCAGCCCCCTCATATAGTATAATGCAGCCTCCTCATAGAATATAATGTAGCCCCCTCATAGAATATAATGCAGCCCTCCATACAATATAATGCTGCCCCCCTCATAGGGTATAATGCTGCCCCCCTCATAGGGTATAATGCACCCCCTCATTGGGTATAACGCTGCCCCCTCATAGGGTATAATGCTGTCCCCCCTCATAGGGTATAATGCTGCCTGCTCATAGGGCATAATGCACCCCCTCATAAGGTATAATGCACCCTCTCATAGGGTATTATGCTGCCCCCCTCAAAAGGTATAATGCACCCCCTCATAGGGTATAATGCTCACCCCCTCAAAGGGTATAATGCACCCCCTCATAGGGTATAATGCACCCCCTCATAGGGTATAATGCGGTCCCCCCTCATAGGGTATAATGCTATATATATATATATATATATATATATATATATAATGTATATATAGATATAAAGATAGATAGAGATATATATAGAGAGAGATATAGAGATAGAGCTAGATAGATGATATAGAGATAGATAGATAGATGTAGAGATAGATGACAGATAGATAGAGATAGATAGATAGATAATGATAGATAGATAGAGATAGATATAGATATATAGATAGATATAGATATAGAGATAGATAGAGAGATAGATGATAGATAGATATATATAGATAGATATAGAGATAAATAGATAGATATATAGAGATAGCTAGCTATAGAGATAGATAGATATATAGATAGATAGATATAGAGATAGAGATAGATAATGATAGATAGATATAGAGATAGAGATAGATAATGATAGATAGATATAGAGATAGAGACAGATAGAGAGATAGATATAGAGATAGATAGATATAGAGATAGATAGATATAGAGATAGACATAGATAGATAGACATAGATAGATAGAGCGATTGATAGATATAGATAGATAGATAGATTTATATAGAGATAATAGATAGATCTGGGATAGATAGATATGGGATAGATAGATATAGAGATAGATACAGAGATAGATATAGAGATATATAGATATAGAGATAGATAGATAGATAGATAGATAGATACAGAGATAGATATAGAGATAGATAGATATAGATAGATATAGATAGATATAAAGTAGAGATAGATATAGAGATAGATAGATATAGAGATAGATAGATACAATTGTGACCAAAAGTATTGACACCCCTGCAATTCTGTCAGATAATACTCAGTTTCTTCCTGAAAATGATTGCAAACACAAATTTTTTGGTATTATTATCTTCATTTAATTTGTCTTAAATTAAAAAACACAAAAAGAATTGTCCTAAAGCCAAATTGGATATAATTCCACACCAAACATAAAAAAGAAGGTGGACAAAAGTATTGGCACTGTTCGAAAAATCATGTGATGCTTCTCTAATTTGTGTAATTAACAGCACCTGTAACTTACCTGTGGCACCTAACAGGTGTTGGCAATAACTAAATCACACTTGCAGCCAATTGACATGGATGAAAGTTGACTCAACCTCTGTCCTGTGTCCTTGTGTGTACCACATTGAGCATGGAGAAAAGAAAGAAGACCAAAGAACTGTCTGAGTACTTGAGAAACCAAATTGTGAGGAAGCATGAGCAATCTCAAGGCTACAAGTCCATTTGCAAAGACCTGAATGTTCCTGTGTCTACTGTGCGCAGTGTCATCAAGAAGTTTAAAGCCCATGGCACTGTGGCTAACCTCCCTAGATGTGGACGGAAAAGAAAAATTGACAAGAGATTTCAATGCAAGATTGTGCGGATGTTGGATAAAGAACCTCGACCAACATCCAAACAAGTTCAAGCTGCCCTGCAGTCCGAGGGTACAACAGTGTCAACCCGTACTATCCGTCGGAGTCTGAATGAACAGGGACTGTATGGTAGGAGACCCAGGAAGACCCCACTTCTTACCCCGAGACATAAAAAAGCCAGGCTGGAGTTTGCCAAAACTTACCTGAAAAAGCCCAAAACGTTTTGGAAGAATGTTCTCTGGTCAGATGAGACAAAAGTAGAGCTTTTTGGGCAAAGGCATCAACATAGACTTTACAGGAGAAAAAAAGAGGCATTCAAAGAAAAGAACACGGTCCCTACAGTCAAACATGGTGGAGGTTCCCTGATGTTTTGGGGTTGCTTTGCTGCCTCTGGCACTGGACTGCTTGACCGTGTGCATGGCATTATGAAGTCAGAAGACTACCAACAAATTTTGCAGCATAATGTAGGGCCCAGTGTGAGAAAGGTGGGTCTCCCTCAGAGGTTATGGGTCTTCCAGCAGGACAATGACCCAAAACACACTTCAAAAAGCACTGGAAAATGGTTTGAGAGAAAGCACTGGAGACTTCTAAGGTGGCCAGCAATGAGTCCAGACCTGAATCCCATAGAACACCTGTGGAGAGATCTAAAAATGGCAGTTTGGAGAAGGCACCCTTCAAATATCAGGGACATGGAGCAGTTTGCCAAAGAAGAATGGTCTAAAATTCCAGCAGAGCATTGTAAGAAACTCATTGATGGTTACCGGAAGTGGTTGGTTGCAGTTATTTTGGCTAAAGGTTGTGCAACTAAGTATTAGGCTGAGGGTGCCAATACTTTTGTCTGGCCCATTTGTGGAGTTTTGTGTGAAATGATCAATGTTTTGCTTTTTGCTTCATTCTCTTTTGTGTTTTTTCATTTAAGACAAATTAAATGAAGATAATAATACCAAAGAATTTGTGTTTGCAATCATTTTCAGGAAGAAACTGAGTATTATCTGACAGAATTGCAAGGGTGTCAATATTTTTGGCCACAACTGTATGGCAGATGAGCAGCACTCCGGGCAGCAGGCACTGAGCGGTGAGCAGGCAGGTCCGGTGCACAAGACCATGGCACACACTGTCACTCAATGACCCCTCTCCCTGGGGGTTCAGGCTGGTGGGAGGCAAGGACTTCAGCACTCCGCGCTCACCATCTCCCGGGTAAGTGCGCAGCTGTAGGAGCTGGAAACTTACAAGTAGAGGCTGTGGATGCCCAGCTGACAGGGATCATTGTGCCATCATGCCGTGCTCATCATCCTCCCTGGCATGGGCTCTGGGTCAGTTGAGGGCGGCGCCGGCCCTGATTTATGGCCGCATAGCAGCTTACTGTGCTGGGGGGCGGGGCCCCTGGGGGAGTGGAGACCATGAAATGATATTCACTACTTCCCACGCCCATGTGGGCGTGGGAAGCAGTGAATATTCATTTCTCTTTAGCAGCAGGGACAGGGGCTCCTGTTATGAATGAGTCACCGAAGGAGGAAAAAACAAAAATACAAGCTAAGTCCAGAAAACCGGAGAGGTTGGTAGCTATCGGATTTCAGACCCCTGATCCTATCCACATCAACTAACAGTAACCATGGGGGGTTCCTACGATGCCCTAGACCCCTCGATCACAGCCGGAGAACTAAATAGGCCTAAAGAAAGAAAGGGGAAATCTAAACTGCCCCAGAGCAGACCCCAAAGCAATAGGCAGCCCCCAACATATAATGACGGTGAAGCAAGATGAAAACACTAACACAGATAGAAAGATAGGTTGAGCAAACAATGGGGCCCAAGCTAACTAAAAGGACAGGATAGAAATGCTGCTGTCTGCAATCCGCAAAAAACCATACCAAAAAATGTCCCAACCGTCTAATAGGAAAAACAGGCCCTGAAGTCGCTAGGACTTCAAAATGACTATATCAGCATTCAGGTAAATTCTGAAGACAGAGCAAAGAGAACAAACTGATCAGAGACAAAAATGGAACTCAGCACACCCACGACCGGGGATGGCTGAACTCCAAAAAACAAGGTAAACAAAACAAAACGAATAAGTTCAATAGCAGAGCAAAAACTTATCTTTGGGAAGCAGGAATCAGACTGGTCTCCAAGAATCCAGCAGAGAAATCACCAGCGACTCAGAAGGGCGTCGGCTGCCTTATATCCAGTCAGCAGTTCCTGTTACCCAGTCATCATCTACCAGATCAGGTGTTTGGTAATCAGCCTCACTACCTTCCTTCACCAGAAGAGGGAGTTCATCAGACATCGACGGTGAAGGGGAAAATGAACTCACAACAGTACCTCCCCCTTGAGGAGGGGTCACCGAACCCTCATCCACGCCACCAGGGCGATCAGGATGGGCCCGATGAAAGGCACGAACCAATCTTTCGGCATGAATATCGGATGCAGGGACCCAAGAATTATCCTCCTGGCCATAACCATTCCATTTAACCAAATACTGGAGTCTCCGTCTAGCCAGGCGAAAATCCAGTATCTTCTCAACCTCATATTCCACATTACCTTCAACCAATACCGGGTCAGGAGGTGCCACCACAGGAACTACTGGCTCAACAAACCTCTTTAACCGAGACTTATGAAACACGTTATGGATCTTAAATGTAACAGGAAGAGCCAATCGAAAAGAGACTGGATTAAGAATCTCCAAAATCTTGTAAGGTCCAATAAATCTAGGTTTAAACTTTGGAGAAGCCACCTTCATAGCGATATTCTTTGATGACAACCAAACCATATCACCCACCTTAAACTGGGGACCAACGGTCCTATACCGGTTGGAAAACCGCTGGGCCTTTTCCTGGGAGAGAGACAACTTATCCACCACTTGGTCCCAGATCTGGTGCATTCTCTCCACCACAGTGTCAACACCTGGGCAGGCAGAAGGCTCCACCTGCCCTGAAGAAAATAGAGGATGAAACCCAAAGTTACAAAAAAAAGGTGACATCAAAGTGGCAGAACTAGCTCTATTATTTAAAGCAAATTCGGCCAAGGGCAAAACTGAAACCCAATCATCCTGATCAGCAGAAATAAAACATCTCAAATACGACTCCAAAGTCTGGTTTGTTCTCTCCGTCTGCCCATTGGTCTGAGGGTGAAACGCAGAGGAGAAGGACAACTGAATTCCCTGCTTGGAACAGAAAGTCCTCCAAAATCTAGACACAAACTGAACTCCTCTGTTAGATACAATGTTCTCAGGAATCCCGTGCAAGCGAACCACCTGTTGCAAAAACAAGGGCACCAACTCTGAGGAAGAAGGCAACGTAGGGAGTGCTACAAGATGGACCATCTTAGAGAATATATCACAAATCACCCAAATAACAGTCATTCTCTGAGAGACAGGCATATCAGAGATAAAATCCATTGAAATATGGGTCCATGGCCTCCTGGGCACCGGCAAAGGCATCAACAACCCACTAGAGCGAGAACAAGGTTTAGACCGAGAGCAAGTCCCACAGGACTGCACAAAATTCCTGACATCACGAGACAAGGTGGGCCACCAAAAAGACCGACTCACCAAATCTCTAGTACCAAAAATACCTGGATGACCAGCCAATGCAGAGCAATGAACTTCAGACATCACTCTCTTCCTCCACTGGTCAGGAACATACAATTTTCCAATGGGACAACGCTCAGGTTTGTCCTCCTGCAACTCTTCCAGAGCACGTCTCAAATCGGGCGAGATGGCAGAAAGAACTACCCCCTCACCCAAGACGGTAGCAGGCTTGGTCACAACAGGAGAATCAGCAAAGAAACTCCTAGAAAGGGCGTCTGCCTTGACATTCTTAGTGCCCGGAAGAAAAGAGACCACAAAATCAAAACGTGTGAAAAACAAGGCCCACCTAGCCTGTCTAGGATTCAAGCGTTTGGCCGACTCCAGGTAAATCAAATTCTTGTGGTCAGTAAGGACCACGACTTGATGTTTAGCTCCCTCCAACCAATGTCTCCACTCCTCAAATGCCCATTTCATGGCTAACAGTTCCCAATTCCCCACATCATAGTTACATTTGGATGGGGAGAACTTTCGGGAAAAGAAAGCACAGGGATTCATTTTAGATGTTACAGGATCCATTTGGGACAAAACAGCTCCTGCACCAATCTCAGAAGCGTCTACCTCTACCTGAAACAGGAGTGAGACATCAGGTTGCCGCAAAACCGGAGCAGAGGTGAACCTTCGCTTCAGCTCCTGAAAGGAAGAAACAGCCTCCAGAGACCAATTCAGCACATCAGCACCCCTCTTAGTCAAATCAGTCAATGGTTTGGCAATACCAGAAAAATTAGCTATAAATTTACGATAAAAATTAGCAAAACCCAAAAACTTCAGGAGGGCCTTCAAAGAAGTGGGCTGAACCCAATCATAAATGGCCTGTACCTTGACCGGGTCCATTTTAATAGTTGACGGAGACAAAATAAATCCCAAAAATGAAATCCTCTGTACACCAAAAAGGCATTTCGATCCCTTGACATACAGGGAATTCTCCCTCAAAATCCGGAACACAGTCCGAACATGTTCCACATGAGAGTCCCAATCCTTGGACAAGATCAAAATAACATCCAGATAGATGATCAAAAATTTATCCACCAAGTCTCGGAAAATATCATTCATGAAGCACTGGAAGACAGAAGGGGCATTAGTGAGCCCAAAAGGCATCACCAGGTACTCAAAATGTCCCTCTGGAGTATTAAACGCCGTCTTCCATTCATCCCCATGCTTAATGCGAATAGGATTATACGACCCCCTGAGGTCAAGCTTTGTAAACCAGCAAACACCATTAACTCTGGAGAATAGATCAGAAATCAGGGGTAACGGATACTGATATTTAACAGTAATTTTGTTGAGGGAACGATAGTCAATACAAGGCCTTAATGACCCATCTTTCTTAGCCACGAAAAAAACCCCAGCACCTAAGGGTGAAGAGGATGGTCTAATATGACCCTTCTCCAACGACTCCTTAATATAGGATCGCATAGCATCGTGCTCGGGTACAGATAAATTGAAAGTCGACCCTTGGGAAATTTACACCCAGGGCTCAGTTCAATTGCACAGTCATAACTCCTATGAGGAGGCAAAGATGCAGACTCATTCTCACTAAATACATCATAAAAATCAGCCAAATAGTCAGGAACATCATGCGACTGGGGAGAGGTGGAGAAAACAGGAGCATCACTAAGGGCACACCGCCAACCCCAACTCACCACAGACACAGATTTCCAATCCAAAACTGGATTATGAATTTGCAACCAGGGAAACCCCAGAACAATGGTATCATGCAAATTATGTAACACCAAAAATCTGCAACTCTCTTGATGGTCTGGGGCAACCCGCATTACCACCTGGGTCCAAAACTGAGGTTTATTATTCACCAAAGGAGTAGCATCAATACCCCTCAAAGGGATAGGCGTCCGCAGAGGTGTTATAGGAAATCCACAACGTTTAGCGAAATCCAAGTCCATCAGGTTCAGAGCTGCTCCCGAATCCACAAAAGCCTTAGCGGAAAATGTGAACAGGGAGCAGATCATAAGTAATTGCCAGAAGAAACTTAGGTTGAACACCACCCACAGCAAATGTGTGTGCAAAACGTTTCTCTCGTTTAGGGCAGACAGAAATGATATGCGAGGCATCACCACAGAAGAAACACAGCTTATTACGCCTTCTGAACTCCTGACGCTGCGCCCCAGACAAAACTCTATCACATTGCATAGATTCAGACATTTGTTCAACAGGTGGCAACACCTCTCGTGCGGTTTTGGGTACAATTTAGACCGATCCCCAAAAAACACATCAGGAGTAGGGATCTTTGGTTCAGCAGCATGTGAATGAGCAAGATAGGTGGAAATTCCACGCACTTCAGCAGTGAGCTGCTCCACATGATCAGACAATTGCTTCATCTCCATTGAGAAAGAAAAAAAAATTCCCCCTGCGGCCCCAGAGACATAGAGGAAAGAATATACACAAAAAAGAAAAAAAGATCCTGACAAACTTTTTTTTTTTTTTACAATTCTATCCTGCTATTGAGTACCCTAGGATCTGCGGTATGGCTGGTGATTCTGTTGTGAATGAGTCACCGAAGGAGGAAAAAACAAAAATACAAGCTAAGTCCAGAAAACCGGAGAGGTTGGTAGCTATTGGATTGCAGACCCCTGATCCTATCCACAACAACTAACAGTAGCCATGGGGGTTCCTACGATGCCCTAGACCCCTCGATCACAGCCAGAGAACTAAATAGGCCTAAAGAAAGAAAGGGGAAATCTAAACTGCCCCAGAGCAGACCCCAAAGCAATAGGCAGCCCCCAACATATAATGATGGTGAAGCAAGATGAAAACACTAACAGATAGAAAGATAGGTTGAGCAAACGATGGGGCCCAAGCTAACTAAAAAGGACAGAATAGAAAAGCTGTTGTCTGCAATCCGCAAAAAACCATACCAAAAAATGTCCCAACCGTCTGATAGGAAAAACAGGCCCTGAAGTCGCTAGGACTTCAAAATGACTATATCAGCACTCAGGTAAATTCTGAAGACAGAGCAAAGAGAACAAACTGATCAGAGGCAAAAATGGAACTCAGCACACCCCCGACCGGGGATGGCTGAACTCCAAAAAACAAGGTAAACAAAACAAAACTAATAAGTTCAATAGCAGAGCAAAAACTTATCTTTGGGAAGCAGGAATCAGACTGGTCTCCAAGAATCCAGCAGAGAAATCACCAGCGACTCAGAAGGGCGTGGGCTGCCTTATATCCAGTCAGCAGTTCCTGTTACTCAGTCATCATCTACCAGATCAGGTGTTTGGTAATCAGCCTCACTACCTTCCTTCACCAGAAGAGGGAGTTCATCAGACATCGACGGTGAAGGGGAAAATGAACTCACAACAGGCTCCTGCCTCCTGTCACCCGCTGCTGCTCCACTGGCACAGGGCCCCCACATCACTGGTTGGGGGCCCCTGGAACAGTGGGGGGCCCTAGGCAACTGCTGGCCCTTTATGCCAGCAGGTGCCAGGGCCCACCAGATGCCAGGGCACACCGGAGAATCCTTCGGTTCCCGGTGGGCCAGTCCGACGCCGAGTGTGTGTGTGAGACTCCTTAAATACATATACAGAAATTTTAATTTTTCCATACACCATATAGAGCTGTCTGCTTGTCAAACAGTATCCTATATCTGCTGTTTGATTACGGTAAAATCGATACAGAGACAGCGTGTGTGTTTGACTCCGTTAAAAAATAGACGGATAATTAAAATTTTCCATACATACACCATATAGAGCTGTCCACTTGTCAAACAGTATCCCATATCTGCAGTTTGATTACGGTCAAATCGATACAGAGACAGCGTCTGTGTGTGACTCCGTTAAAAAATAGACGGATAATTAAAATTTTCCATACATACACTGTATAGAGCTGTCCGCTTCTCATACAGTACCATATCTCTGCTGGTATTTTTGGTACATTTTCCCAAACATGAGGAAGTCTGGTGGAAGAGGCCGCGTACGTGGGCGGCGGGGCGCAGCTGGTACTGATGGTGGTGGTAGTGAATCTGCTGGTTATGTCAAAAGCACAATAGCAGCTAAGGCAGGAGGTGTTGAGCCTGCATCATCATCTGGCACAAGAAGGCCTTTCCAATGTACTATGAGGGGCCCTGTGCCAGTGCCGTCGCCCACGAGTGGGCCCCCCTGCTTGCTCAGGGCCACAGCACTTGCAATACTTGCCTCTCCATGCTCCACCGCCGTGACGTCTTCCGCGGTTCATGACAGTGACATTCAGGTCAGAGAGCGCGATGACATCACGTCTGTATGCCCTCTGCCTAAACAGTCCCCAAGTGCAGAGAGCTGGAAGATGTTGACGCTGAGGAGTCCAGAGTAGAGCAGTGCCCAGCGAGGAGAGGTATTTAATCTTTTTAAAGGTTGGGATAAATTTTTGGGGAGCACTATACACTGGAGAATGAGATATGGGGCCCATCATACACTGGAGCATCATCCATGAGGCCTATGATATACTGGAGCATTCTAAATGGGGCAGATTATATATGGAGCATTATTTGGGCCCATCATACACTGGAGCATCATCCATGAGGCCCATCATATACTAGAGCATTCCAAATGGGGGACATCAGACACTGCAGCAGCATTTACGGGGCCCATTATACACTGGAGCATTCTAAATGGGGCCCATTATATATGGAGCATTATTTGGGCCCATTATTTGGACTCATATGTCCGGATTCTTTTCATGGACTTTAGCTCAGCTTTCAATACCATTGATCTGAATTTACTTCATAAGAAAATGGTAGCTCTTGGAGTCCCTCTCAACTTATGCTTGTGGATTTATAACTTCCTGACAGCCAGGATACAGAGTGTAAAAGTTGGACCATTCACTTCGGACACCTTGGTCACAAACATCGGGGCACCTCAGGGGTGTGTTTTGTCCCCGTTACTGTTTTCTCTCTATACGAATGATTGCATCTCTTCAGCAGACTCAGTAAAAATCTTGAAATTTGCCGATATGACACTGATTGGTCTCATCAGGGGAAATGCTGAAGTCTTGTATCGGAGTGAGGTGAAAAGAATATGTGACTGGTGTAAAGCCAATAATCTTGTACTCAACACTAAAAAAACTGCTGAGATGGTTGTGGATTTTAGGAAAGATCAACATGAGATACTTCCAATCTACATCCATGACGAAGTGGTTCTTAGGGTCACAGAGACCAAATTCCTTGGTGTTATCATCTCTCATGATCTTAAATGGGGGAAAAACGTGGATGCTGTTATAAAAAAAGCACAACAGAGGATGTTCTTCCTGCGTCAGCTGAAAAGATATGGTTTGTCTAAGAATCTGCTGATCTTGTTCTTTAATGCTGTCATCAGATCTGTGATTTGTTCCTCTCTGATAGTCTGGTATGGGGGAGCCACTGCGCATGACAAACTCCGCTTACAAAGGACTTTCAGAACAGCAGAGAGAATTATAGGTTCCCCCCTGCCTAAAATCCAGGATCTTTATGATAAGAGTATTCGATCCCACGCAGTGAAAATTTCATCCGATCCCTCTCACCCGGGACACTCCTCATTCCAACTACTCCCTTCAGGACGTCGCTTCAGAGTCTTCAAATGCTGCACCAACCGCCATATGAATAGCTTCTATCCACTCTGTTCAACAATTAATTTGTCATGTGTAGACTATATACTGTATCTGTCTTATTGGATGTTACTTGTTGTAACTGTTGTTATATATTATGTTGCCTCTTTGCCACAAAGAATTCCTTGTATATATGTAATATGTACTTGGCGATAATAAATTTGATTGATTGATTTGATTGATTTGATTGATTGATAAGACACTGGAGCATCATCCATGGGGCCCGTGATATACTGGAGCATTCTAAATGGGGCAGATTACATATGGAGCATTATTTGGGCCCATCATACACTGGAGCATCATCCATGAGGCCCATCATATACTGGAGCATTCCAAATGGGGGACATCAGACACTGCAGCAGCATCTATGGGGTTCATTATACACTGGAGCATTAGAAATGAGGCCCATTATATATGGAGCATTATACAGTAGCAACATAGTAACATAGTTAGTAAGGCCGAAAAAAGACATTAGTCCATCCAGTTCAGCCTATACAATTCTGTCAGAATAAATCCCCAGATCTACGTCCTTCTAAAGAACCTAATAACTGTAAGATACAATATTGTTACGCTCCAGGAAGACATCCAAGCCTCTCTTGAACCCCTCGACTGAGTTCACCATCACCACCTCCTCAGGCAGGGAATTCCAGATTCTCACTGCCCTAACAGTAAAGAATCCTCTTCTATGTTGGTGGAAAAACCTTCTCTCCTCCAGACGCAGAGAATGCCCCCTTGTAACCGTCACCTTCCTTGATATATTTAGACCCATAAGACAGTGGAGCATCATCCATGGGGACCAACATATACTGTAGCATTATGTGGAGTTCATCATATACTGTATGGAACATAATATGGGACTAATTATTCTGTATGGATAAATATATGGGGCTCATTATTCTGTATGGTGCACTATGTGGTGGCCATAATACTGTATGTAGTAATATACTGTCCGTTTTTTTAGCTATTGCTGAATTTAAAATAGATATCAGTCATGTCATGTAAGAAGTGAAGTATTTTTCATTGTACTATGCCTATATTTCTCTGCTGTATCGGAGCATCATGAATTGTGTTATGCGTTAAAGGGGCCCACTGACTCTTTGGCCCGGGGCACACGAAAACCTGGAGTCAGCCCCCCCCCACAACTTTAGCAAAATAACCCCCTGGTTTCAATGCGTAACTATTATAAAGTAAATTAAGGTTGCCAAGCTTAAGTAATAAGAATTGATGCTGTTGGCATTGAAATGGGCACTGTAGGTGTGTTTACTGTCCTCCACTCCCTGACGACTTTGCTTCCCCATTGACTTGCATTAGGTTTCGTGTTTCAGTCGGACCCCGACTTTTCCCTATAGTCGGCCGATTTCGTTCGACTTGACTTTTGAGAAAGTCGGGTTTCATGAAACCCGACTCGACCCTAAAAAAGTCAAAGTCGCTCATCTCTAACTGTAACGGCTTTCTCGGGGGGCTGTGTCAAAAAAAAAGTGAGAATCATGTATTATATACAGGTGCATCTCACAAAATTAGAATATCATCTAAAAGTAAATTTATTTCAGTTCCTCAATACAAAACATGAAACTCAAATATTCTATAGAGTCATTACCAACAGAGTGATTTATTTCAAGTGTTTATTTCTGTTAATGTTGATGATTATGGCTTACAGCAAATGAAAATCCAAAACTCATTATCACACTAAATTAGAATACTTTATAACACCAGCTTGAAAAATGATTTTAAAATCCAAAATGTTGGTCTACTTAAATGTATGTTCAGTAAATGTGTGTGATTCACCGCGCTATGCTGAGCAGATGTATACAAAAAAAAAAGAAAAAAAAAAAAAAAAAAAAAAAGGGGGAAATAAATACTTAACAGCAGTTATACGTACTTACTTAAAAATGAAGTTGATGTAGAATTTTCTGTGTAAGTTGAGATGTCTACGTGGTAAGTAGTTTGCAGGTTATCTGATGGTAGAGATCTCGTTTTTGATAGCTGCTGATACTATTGAACAATGATATATTAAAGGTACCAATAAAACATACAAAAGGTCACACCACTCCTTGCATGTCCACCATACTCACTGGTTGTATCTTAACGTTTATATCCTCTTCGGGGTGTTCCCTTTATGGTGGATCAATTGATACAATACTAAATATGAAGAGAATTTCAATTACTAACAGTGACCACAACCTTGATATTCAGTCTCAGTTCCTGGGGTACATATGCACTTACTTGTGCTAGATTTGCTATGCTACCCAGGTGTAAATCCTGATAGACTCTCTATAATGGTCTTTGTTGGCTTTATTTAGAGCCAGTGCAGGGACGATATCCACTGTTGAAAAAAATGACAAAGTGCTGGGTAAGGAGGGATCCACTAAACCCACAAATAGTGCTAGCGTTCCAGTAGCCAGTTAGTCCTGGTAGGACTTCTATGCACTTACTTCTGGTAATTGCTCTGTTGCAGTCTGGCTGAGGCAGCAGCTGCTGATAGAGTGATAAGCGATGCAGTGTAAGGAGGGATCCACTAGACACCCTAATTATACTAGCGTTCCAATAATCAGTTAGTCCTAATAGCACTTCTATGCACTTACTTCTGGTG
This sequence comes from Dendrobates tinctorius, assembly GCF_039654945.1. NCBI lineage: Eukaryota > Metazoa > Chordata > Amphibia > Anura > Dendrobatidae > Dendrobates > Dendrobates tinctorius. The sequence goes on from NW_027361680.1 coordinate 15,285,828, forward strand.
ATTGCTCTGGCGCAATCTGGCTGAGGCAGCGGCTCTAGCTGAGGCAGCGGCTGCTGATGGAGCGATAAGCTATGCAGCGTGTAGTAGGGGAGCGGGTAGATGCCAGCACCTTGTGTACTCCGACCGGAAGTATTGACGAGGACGCGGCGAGCGTGGGGGGGCGGAGCTACTGTGACGTCACAGGCAGGGAGGAGGACAGGTGCACGAGAGGCACAAACCAGCCAACATGTTTCGAGGGGGGCTTCCCTCTTCGTCAGCCCTGAAGAATTATGCTAGCGTTCCAATAATCAGTTAGTCCTAATAGCACTTCTATGTACTTACTTCTGGTGATTGCTCTGGCGCAATCTGGCTGAGGCAGCGGCTCTAGCTGAGGCTGCGGCTGCTGATGGAGCGATAAGCTATGCAGCGTGTAGTAGGGGAGCGGGTAGATGCCAGCACCTTGTGTACTCCGACCGGAAGTATTGACGAGGACGCGGCGAGCGTGGGGGGGCAGAGCTACTGTGACGTCACAGGCAGGGAGGAGGACAGGTGCACGAGAGGCACAAACCAGCCAACATGTTTCGAGGGGGGCTTCCCTCTTCGTCAGCCCTGAAGAATTATGCTAGCGTTCCAATAATCAGTTAGTCCTAATAGCACTTCTATGTACTTACTTCTGGTGATTGCTCTGGCGCAATCTGGCTGAGGCAGCGGCTCTAGCTGAGGCCGCGGCTGCTGATGGAGCGATAAGCTATGCAGCGTGAAGGAAGGCTGCCGGAGTCCCTGTACAGAGAGTGGGCTGATGTGCACTTGTCAGCAAAGGAGAACACACCTCAGAGTCCTATGACCGTCCCACGCTTCTCCACACGAGCACTGTCCTATACTTAAGGCCCCGTCACACTAAACGACTTACCAGCGATCCCGACACCGATATGAAGGTGTCAGGATCGCTGGTAAGTCGCTATGTGATCGCTGGTGAGCTGTCACACAGACAGCTTCACCAGCGATCAGCACAGTGATGCCGAGCGCCCGGCATCGCTGGCCATCGCTGTAGAAAATATAATCAAAATAAAAAATATAGTTATTCTCACCTTCCGACGTCCCGTTTAGCCATCCAGCCTCTCTCCACGCTCCGGTCCCAGTGATCATTTGCACTAATGACCGCGAGATGTCACGGTCTCGCGGGATAACAAAGTCTTGCGGTCATTCATGCAAAGGATCACTGGGACCGGAGCGTGGAGAGAGGCAGGATGGCTGAACAGGACGTCGGAAGGTGAGAATAACTATTTTTTATTTTTTTTTATTATTTTTTTTTACACCTGATCGCTGGTCTCCTGCTGTCACACACAGCGATGCGTGCTGGCCAGCGGGAGACCAGCGACCAAAGAAATGTCCAGAGGTTTCTTGCAGCGATCAGCGATACCGGCAGGGGGGCCGCTCGCTGATCGCTGTCACACACAGCGATCTCGCTGGTGAGATCGCTGTTACGTCACAAAAGTTGTGACTCAGCAGCGATCTCGCTACCGAGATTGCTTAGTGAGATGGGGCCTTTAGCCAGGCGCACGGTGCTCTCCCCTCTCACTGTCTCACGGTAGTGCTCAAGCGAGCTCAGCTGCAGTACGTCTCGGCACTGCTTCTCATGGTGTGAAACATGCTGGACACCCTCCTGCACTCTGCCGGGTGGCAGGTAACTCCCTGCTCCTTCGCGCACTTTGTGCTCTCTCCCCAGCTTAGACACGCCCCCTCTCCTCAGGTCATGGGGCCTGTGCGGTCCCCTATTACTTCCCCCAGGCAACATGGGACGCAGCCTCAACAATTCCGGACCCGGCCTGGTGAATGTACCCGCAGCCCGGTCTTCCTTCTTCCACTCGCTCTCTCCTTTAGCTCAAAATTCCACGGGTGGCAATGATAAAGGTTTAGCCGAAACGCGTCTTGCCGTGCGCTTTGACAAGATATAGCATAAACGGGCACCAACCACAATATCAATTTAGGTGGGATCACCTAGTGCATATAAATGGATTGATATGAAAACACATGAAAAGAAGAAAGTATATGCACACAAATAGGGATCACCACAAAGATATGAAAAAAGTATCAATTTTATTAATGGACACAACAAACAGACACTTTGTGGTTAAAAACAATTAAAAAGTCTGAACAACCAGACATTAATAACAAAACAAAGACAATGGGTCATTTTGATAAATAGTTAAATGCTATGGGTCCCAAGACCAACCATACAGTATAATGCCAGGTATCTGCTAGTTACCATAACCTAGGGTCTATCAATTGTTATGACAATCATGACCTTAAATAAAAAAAAGCCGGATTACTTACCGGTAATGCTCTTTTAATGAGTCCACGACAGCACCCACTGGAGGTATCGGATCCGCCCCATTTGGAACAGGAAACCCTACAGGAAAGATAAAAGGGGCGGTCCGCCTTTCCTCCTCAGTTTTGATTTCAGAGTACCAGGAGGACCGCCACGGATTAGGCAACGTCTTTGTATACAGTCATATGCAAAAGTTTGGGCACCCCTATTAATGTTAACCTTTTTTCTTTCTAACAATTTTGGTTTTTGCAACAGCTATTTCAGTTTCATATATCTAATAACTGATGGACTCAGTAATATTTCTGGATTCAAATGAGGTTTATTGTAATAACAGAAAATGGGCAATCTGCATTTAATCAAAATTTGGCTGGTGCAAAAGTATGGGCACCCTTATCATTTTCTTGATTTGAACTCTCCTAACTACTTTTTACTGACTTCCTGAAGCACTAAATTGGTTTTGTAACCTCATTGAGCTTTGAACTTCATAGCCAGGTGTATCAAATCATGAGAAAAGGTATTTAAGGTGGCCACTTGCAAGTAGTTCTCCTATTTGATTCTCCTATGAAGAGTGGCATCATGGGCTCCTCAAAACAACTCTCAAATGATCTGAAAAAAAAGATTATTCAACATAGCTTTTCAGGGGAAGGATACAAAAAGTTGTCTCAGAGATTTAACCTGTCAGTTTCCACTGTGAGGAACATAGTAAGGAAATGGAAGAACACAGGTACAGTTCTTGTTAAGCCAGAAGTGGCAGGCCAAGAAAAATATCAGAAAGGCAGAGAAGGAGAATGGTGAGAACAGTCAAGGACAATCCACAGACCACCTCCAAAGACCTTCAGCATCATAAAAATAGTGTTTTTCTTGGAATGCTGTGTTTTTTAGCCTCCATTCATAACGCCTTTTTGTATGACCAAACAACTCAATCTTTGTTTCATCAGTCCACAAGACCTTCTTCCAAAATGTAACTGGCTTGTCCAAATGTGCTTTTGCATACCTCAGGCGACTGGTTGTGGCGTGCTTGCAGAAACGGCTTCTTTCGCATCACTCTCCCATACAGCTTCTCCTTGTGCAAAGTGCGCTGTATTGTTGACCGATGCACAGTGACACCATCTACAGCAAGATGATGCTGCAGGTCTTTGGAGGTGGTCTGTGGATTGTCCTTGACTGTTCTCACCATTCTTCTGCTCTGCCTTTCTGATATTTTTCTTGGCCTGCCACTTCTGGGCTTAACAAGAACTGTACCTGTGTTCTTACATTTCCTTACTATGTTCCTCACAGTGGAAACTGACAGGTTAAATCTCTGAGACAACTTTTTGTATCCTTCCCCTGAAAAGCTATGTTGAATAATCTTTGTTTTCAGATCATTTGAGAGTTGTTTTGAGGAGCCCATGATGCCATTCTTCATAGGAGAATCAAATAGGAGAACTACTTGCAAGTGGCCACCTTAAATACCTTTTCTCGTGATTTGATACACCTGGCTATGAAGTTCAAAGCTCAATGAGGTTACAAAAGCAATTTAGTGCTTCAGGAAGTCCGTAAAAAGTAGTTAGGAGTATTCAAATCAAGAAAATGATAAGGGTGCCCATACTTTTGCACCAGCCAAATTTTGATTAAATGCAGATTGCACATTTTCTGTTAGTACAATAAACCTCATTTGAATCCAGAAATATAACTGAGTCCATCAGTTATTAGATATATGAAACTGAAATAGCTGTTGCAAAAACCAAAATTGTTAGAAAGAAAAAAGGTTAACATTAATAGGGGTGCCCAAACTTTTGCATATGACTATCTAAAGTTTACTTATCCATCTTTAGCAGATATACTTTATTGTTGATATTTTAGCAGGGAGGGAAAGTGAGCGGGTGCTGTCGTGGACTCATTAAAAGAGCATTACCGGTAAGTAATCCAGCTTTTTACCCTTCGCCACGACAGCACCCACTGGAGAGATTCCAGAGACCATCACCTGGGTGGGACCACCGTGCCAAGGATAGTCCTGCCAAAGCTTAGGTCAGAAGTCGATGAAAGGTCAAGTCTATAGTGGTTATAGAAGGTAGAAGGGGATGACCAAATTGCCGCCTTACATATGGTTTCAATTGGAACGTCTCCCCTCTCGGCCCAGGAGGTCGCCATTGCTCTAGTATTATGCGCTCTGATGCCTTCCGGAGGATCTTCATTTTTTGCGGAGTAGGCTAAACGAATGGCATCCCTGATCCATCTGGAAATGGTGCTCTTCGTGACTCCGTACCCTTTTTTATGGCCCTGAAAAGAAACGAACAGAGCCCTACACTGCCTCCAGCTCCTAGACCTCTCAATATACTTTAGGACAGTTCTTCTGACGTCCAAAGTGTGGAATTTCTGCTCCTCTGGAGTGGAAGGATCTTCAAAGAAGGTTGGGAGGAGTATCTCTTGAGATCTATGATATTTTGTTGATACCTTAGGCAGGTATGAGGGGTCTGGCTTTAATATTAATCTATCTTGGTATACCTGAAGAAAGGGTGGATCTATGGACAGGGCCTGGATATCACCCACTCTCCTAGCAGATGTCAGTGCTACCAAGAGGGCCGTCTTAAGTGATAAGTATTTGAGGGATATTGTATCTATCGGCTCAAAGGGTTCCCCCGTCAGGGCGTCTAAGACCAGATTTAAGTCCCATGTGGGGATCGTAGGTATATGGACTGGAGTTATTCGATCACAGGCTGTAATAAATCGAGATATCCACTTATTTCCTGCTATATTATGGCCGTACAGTGCCCCTAATGCAGACACCTGTACTTTCAGTGTGTTTACTGCCAGGCCCAAGTCTTTTCCTCTCTGTAGAAATTCTAAGATAGGAACTATCGGGACTTCTGCTGTATGGGGTGTCGTATGAAACTGTAGAAATTTCTTCCATATTCTTGTATAGATCTGTGTCGTGGACCGCTTCCTGCTCTGCAGGAGCGTCGCAATCAATGTTTCAGAAAAGCCTCTTGATCTTAGTAGCTGCCTTTCAAATTCCACGCCGTCAAGTGTAAGCTGTCCACTTGGGGGTGGAAGAAAGGGCCTTGGGAGAGTAGATTGGGAATCAAAGGGAGGACCCAAGGATCTGTCACCGACATAATTCGTAGCCACGAGAACCACAGTCTCTTGGGCCAGAATGGTGCTATCAGGATTACTCTCGCCCTGTCCTCTCTGATCTTCCGAATCACTTGAGGCAGGAGAATCAACGGAGGGAAGGCATATGCCAGCTTGAATTTCCATGAGGCCTGGAGGGCATCCAGTATGTCTGGGTGATCTGACGGAGACAGGGAAGCAAACGTCTTTATCTGTCTGTTCTCCCTCGTGGCAAAGAGGTCCACCTGAGGTTGTCCCCATAAGGCTACTATGTCCTCGAAGATTCGGCAGTTGAGGCACCACTCCCCTTGCCGAAGTGTGTGTCGGCTTAAGAAGTCCGCCTCTTGGTTGTTCTCTCCCCTGATGTGGAGAGCCGAGAGAGACAACAAATAACTTTTGGCTAAGCTTAAGATCCTTTCCGCAGAAGACATCAGAGTCTCTGATCGAGTACCTCCCTGTCTGTTTATGTAGGCCACTGTAGTGGTGTTGTCTGATAGGATCCTGACATGCTTCTGTTGGAGCTGTGGAAGAAAATGGTGTAGAGCATAGTATACCGCTGTGAGCTCCTTTAAATTAGATGAGTATTTGCCTTCCTCTCTATTCCACCTTCCTTGACAAAAGCTATTCCCCATATGGGCTCCCCAGCCATGGGGGCTAGCGTCGGTGGTTAGGATACAGGATGGTACTATGACCCATGGAACTCCTGAGGATAGATGGTCCTCCTCTAGCCACCACTTTAGAGAAGTCAAGACCTCCTGAGTTAAGGTTATCTTGCTTTCAAGGTGACCACCATGTCGCCTGTCCTCTTGGAGGATCTGGTGCTGAAGTGTGCGGACATGAAACTGGGCCCACCTGACTGCTGGGGCACAGGAATTTAGCGACCCCAATAGCGACATTGCTCCTCTTAGAGACTTGCGTGGTCTACCTATGGCTGCCTCTACTTTTCCTTTTGTGAGTGCAATCTTTACCTGAGGAAGTAGACATCTCTGAGTTGTGGACTCTAACTGGAACCCTAAAAACATCTGGAGGGATTGCGGAGCGAGTCTGGACTTCTGTATATTGATGATCCAGCCCAGGTCCTGCAAAGATGAGATTGCGTCAGCCACACGTTTGGTACATTGGGTGACCGAGTTCCCGATTATCAGGAAGTCGTCTAGGTAAGGTACAATTAGAGTGTCTTTTTGGCGAAGGTAGGCCATCACCTCTGCCATCACCTTGGTGAAGATTCTTGGCGCCGTAGAGAGGCCGAAGGGCATGGCTGTATACTGAAAATGACGGATCTTGCCTTCGAACACCACTGCGACCCTTAGGTATTTTTGGTATCTATCATGGATAGGAATATGATAGTAAGCATCTTTTAGGTCAATTCCCGCCATTACACAGTTTGGAAAGAGAAGCTTTATGGTGGATCTGATTGATTCCATCTTAAACTTATAATTTTTTATAAACGTATTAAGCTTTCTCAAATGAATAATTGTTCTAAACGTGCTATCTGGTTTGGAAATCAAAAATAACGGAGAGTAGAAACCTCTACCTTCCTGTCCCTCTGGGACCTCCACTAAAACCCCTTTTAATAATAGGCTCCGAATTTCTTCTTCGAGGGCCTCTTGTTGAATTATGGAGTTAAGGCGGGTTATGATAAAGAAATCATAAGGGGTTTGAAGGAATTCTATCTTCATTCCCTCTTTAATTATACCTAAGATCCATGGGCTTGAAGTTATTTGTTCCCATCTACAATTAAAAAAAATTTTAATCTACCCCCTACTGGTGGGTCTGATTTTTTAATTTTTGTTTTCCCTTCTGAATGTTGAGCCCCTGAACATGCTACCCTTTTGTTTCTCTTCCTTCGTGGGCCATCTATTTGACCTATCCGTTTGTCTTCTTCTTCCAAACGGTCGCCTTTTAAAGGTTTTCCTATAGAAAGGAATAGAAGAGTCAGGGAACGCCTTCTTCCTGTCCTTTGCTTTGGCGAGTATGTCGTCTAGGGCTTTCCCAAAGAGAAACTCACCCTCACACGGGGTTGCACAAATCTTAGATTTTGATTGCGCGTCCCCCTTCCAGCTCTTCATCCACAGTGCCCGCCTAGCATTGTTCACAAGAGCTGCCGATCTTGCTACCAACCGCAGAGTATCCGCCGAAGCATCGGCCATAAAGGCAGCTGCCCCTCTGATTAGTGGAATGGCGGCCCGAAGCTTCTCTCTTGACACCTTCTGCTCGATTTGCTGATCCAATTGATCCAACCATACGAGCATAGACCTGGCGGTGCACGTGCTGGCCACTGCTGGTTTAAATATACCCGTGGAAGATTCCCAAGACCTCTTTAATGATGACTCTGCCTTACGGTCTAACGGGTCTGCCAATAAGCCTGCGTCCTCTACGGGGATAGCAGATTGTTTCGAGGTAGAGGCTACAATGGCATCCACCTTTGGCACTTTGGTCCATTTTAATAGCTCGTCATCGCTAAATGGGTACTTTCTCTTCGAGGCCGATGGGAGAAAACTTCTCTGATCATGTTTTTCCCATTCTCTTTTTATTAGGGCCTTAACTGCCGGTATTACTGGGAACACTCTCCTTTTCTTTTCTGCCAACCCCGCAAACATTATGTCTTGTGCGGTTTGGGCACCCCTTGGTTCCTCACACCCCATAGTGCTCCTCACAGATTTGACCAGATTGTCCACACTATCCAAGGGGAAACATGCCCGTCCCTCCATGTCTGATGACGATGATGAGGATGTAAGTGAGGAGTCGGAGATTAACCCCTGCTCTTCCTCTGACTCTGAGCTGAGGGTCACCTGTTTCTTGCTCCTTGTCTCCGAGGGAGTACTGGCGCGATTGATAGCCTGTATTTCCTCCCTGATTATGGCCCGAATGTCTTTTGACGACACTGCGGACCCCTGCCTAGTCTCTCTGGTGCACTGCTTGCAGAGCTTTTTGGGGTAGGAGTCAGGGAGAGGTTCAGAGCATAATGCGCATTCCTTATGCTTGGATTTATCTTTTTTCTTTGTCTAAAGAGGGACCGAAAGGAGACAGGGGGGGGTAGGAAGAGGTCAGCTTGATAGGCAGAGTATATACTTGCACACTCACCCAGTGAAGCCTTATATTACCGGATCGGATGGCTGAGATCCCGTCCTAGGTCTTGACTCTCCAGTTTCGCTCCTGCGCCCGGTGTCTGTCCTAGCGTTGCGGTCCCTGGTGGAGCTGCCCCCCGCAGAATCTCCTGCTGGAGCGTGCGCTTCCGTTGGGGACGACATGGCTTGTCCCTGCTCAGCTGCGCGCTGTTTAAATAGATTGCGCGCTGCTTTAAATTGGTCTTCTCTTTTTTTTCTTTTTTCTCTCCCCGGAAGTCGCTCCTCCCCGGGATTTCCCCGCACATGCGCCGTCGCACTCAGCCATCCTACACCGGAAGTTCAATCATTACTTCCGGGGTTAAGGAGTCTCCACGCCGGCCGGCCACCGCGCCCCACCTGTTCTCTGCCTCACGGGAGCCTCCTTTTTTTTCCTCTTCGCGCCACAGGCGCACTTACCCGGGCAGCGGCTGCGCCTTGGTGCCTCCTCGGCGCACTCCTGGGTGAGACCGGGCGGCCCACCCCGGACCCGGTCATCACCCTCCACCTGCCAGACGAGGGGGGAGCCGTCTAGCGGAGTCTCCCCCGACGCTGCCTCCGGACCGCAGCCCCTGCCGTTCCCAAGGAGACTGCACAGGCGGCATGCATGGCCCAGGTAAGCTTCCTGAAGGATCCTGGCTCCGTTTGGAACAGGAAACCAAAACTGAGGAGGAAAGGCGGACCGCCTCTTTTATCTTTCCTGTAGGGTTTCCTGTTCCAAATGGGGCGGATCCGATACCTCCAGTGGGTGCTGTCGTGACGAAGGGTAAAATACCATATTATCAATAACTACTATGGTTACATAGAAATTCTACATATACCATGGACAGGAAATTAAATGCTTATCATGTTGCCAACACAAATAAACATACATTAATAAGTCCCTTTCCCTAGCATGATATCACCTGGTTTCTGAGGATGAACAAGCTACCGGGTAGTTAATATCCACACGTTATGAAGAATTCAAGGTATTAAACTTTAGATATGTTTTATTCTTCGTCCTCCAGCACACAGCATAACAGTTGCATTCCCATGCTACACAGAAGTGAAACTGAAACTTCCCTTCTCATCCCTCTTGTCTCCACCCCCCCAAGTCCCATAAGTCTGGCTTGCTTAAAGAGACAGATCTAATTATTATACATTATCATCATCCCCTTTTTTTTTTTTTTTTTTTTTTTTTTAACTATAAATAACCCATATTACTGATAAATGCACCAACATGAAAATGTCCAAAGAAATCATATGTCCGTTTTGTCTTATTTGTTCAATTCCAAAACCAGAGAAACAAACAAAAAAAAGCCCAAAAAAACAAAACTGTAGTTACACTTCTTCAATAAGCCTCGATGGAGCTCTTCTCTCTCGTGTGGGATAACATCTGGGCTCATTGAGAGAGTTCATTATTGATGGACCAGCTACCTCTTGTTGGTCCTCTCCACCATCGGATACCAAATCTTCCACCAAAGAGAGTTCATTGTCATCATTCTGCGGTATGACTTTAAAATATGAAGAATTTTGCGTTATGGAGTGTCCATCTCGTTCAGCTGTGATCATGCTGCCTTTCCTTTTAGTAACATAATATTTTGCAGGACCATATACAGGTGAGGTCTTGTTGTTTGGTCTTTAACGTACCACCACGACATCCCCTCTTTCGATGGCACTTGACTGTGTCCTTCGCCTTCTGTCTGCATAACGTTTCATGGCTTGTTTGTTGGAGAAATCTGTGGCTCTCACTGAGGAGTCACTCGGTCGGGGATGACTGGTCACATCAGGGAGACGTATACGCAGGGTTCTGCTGAACATTAAATGAGCTGGAGCAGCATTAGTAGTGGAGTGTGGCGTATTGCGGTAATTACGCATGAATTTGTATAATGACTGTTTCAGTGGGATGTGCTCCAGACTCGCTGCCTTGATACGTTTCCCCAGAGTGCGCATAAAACGTTCCACAATTCCATTGGCTTGCGGCCAGCAAGGTGTGATTTTCCTGTGATTGAATCCCAAGTATTCAGAAAATTGTGTAAACACATGTCCATTGAATGGAGGTCCATTGTCTGTTTTGACCACTCTTGGAATACCATATGCCGAGAAAATGTCGTCTAGCTCTGGTATGACATTATTAGCAGATGTTGAAGAGATAAATGAAATGACAGGGTATCGAGAATATTCATCAATTGTTACGAGAATGTATTGGCCATTTGGCAATGGTCCATATATATCGACTGCCACTTCCTCCCAGACAGCAGTGGGTAATGGAGACATTTGTAATGGCTCTAAGTTTGATGATGGAGTGATTAATTGACAAGTAGAACAGCGTCTAATCTTTTCTTCCACCAAGTGATCGATGTTTGGGAACCACACTTTTTCTCTGAGTAACTTCTTTGTGCCAACAATTCCTAAATGACCTTCATGTGCTATCTGTATGACTAAGTTACGCAAAGTCTTAGGTACAACTAGTTTGGTACCTCGAAGAATGAGGTGTTCTTCAGTGACTGATAATTCCTCACGTACGTTTGAGAATAGTTTTAACTCTTTCAGATCAATCTCAGAATCAGGAAATTTTTCCTTTTGAATTTCATGCCACCTTCGATTTTGGATGATTTGTATTAGGGCACAGAGTGTCTTGTCTTTTGTTGTTTCATTTATAAATTGATCAAGAGAAAGTGCTTTTGGCACGGCATGATCTGTAACAAAACGTAGGTATTCTTCAATAGAGGAATGCACAGGTATATCATCATTAGTAGGATGTCTTGAAAGATAAATCAGCCGGATTGCTGTATTTTCCAGGTTTGTGAACAATTTTATAGTTGTAGTCCTGTAGACGTAGGCCCCATCGTTCAATTCGTGCAGGCATTTTAGCTCTGGGATTTCCAAAAATTGTAAGAAGTGCTTGATGATCTGTGACAATGGTGAAGGGAGCTCCATAGAGAAATAAGTGAAAGTGTTCACATCCCCAGACAACTGCCAAGCTTTCTTTTTCAGGTTGAGAATATTTTCTTTCAGTGTTTGTTAAGCTCTTACTTGCATAAGAAATGATGTGAGGATTTTGATTGTTATCCTTGTACTGCGCTAGAATAGCACCCAGTGCCATGGGACTGGCGTCCACAATCAGTTCAGTTCGAACAGCTGGATCAAAATAAGCCATAGTGGTTGTCGAGCAGAGTTCATTTTTAATTGTTTCAAAAGAGGCCTGACAGTCTTGAGACCATTGAAAAATACAACTTTGTTTTGTAAGTTCCCGTAGTGGATTGCTGATTGTTGAAAAATTCGGAAAATATCTAGCACAGTAACTTGCCATTACAAGGAAAGAACGCACTTCACTGGCATCCTGTGGAATTGAGGCTGTTCTGATAGCTTCCACTTTCTTGGGGTCTGGTTGTACTCCTTTTGCCGAGAAGATGTGACCATAGAATTCTAATGAACCCTTGTCAAACTCGCACTTCTCTTTGTTTAAAGTGAGTCCAGCAGAAAGCAGACATTCGAAGATAGCATATAGAGCACGATTATGCTCAGCTTGAGTTTTACCAAAAACCAATATGTCATCACTGTAATTAAAGGCATTTGGGATGTGTTGAATGACACTCCTTATTGCATCCTGAAAAGTTTCTGCTGCTGAGCAGACTCCAAAAGTCAATCTTTTGTATCTTCTGAGGCCCACATGGGTGGAAAATGTGGTCAAGTATCGGGACTCTGGACTCAGTTCTAATTGACGATATCCCTTATTGAGATCGAGCTTTGAGAAGACGGTGGCTCCATTTAATAAATTAATAATGTCATCAATCGTAGGTGAGATATGCCTTTCCCTCTGGATAGCGGTGTTGGGCATGCGCATGTCAACACACAGTCTCACTTGATCAGGAGTCTTTGGTTTTGGAACTACCACAAGTGGAGAGACCCATGGAGTGGGACCAGTAACAGTTTCAATAACGTCCTCATCCATGAGCAATTGGAGTTCCTTTTCTACCTTCTGTCTCAGGTGAAATGGAATACGCCTGTGAGGCCTGGCTACTGGACGATCATTGTCATCCACATGAAGGTGTACTTGAGAGTCCTTTAGTTTTGCCAAACCACTAAATAGGGAGGGAAAGCGGTTCACCATAGTTTGTACATCCATATCCGCAGGGTCAGTTATGATATGAATAATCTGGATGAGCCCTAGCTCCAAGGCAGTGTGATAGCTGAGAAGACAACCTCCCGATCCTTGTAATGTGTGGAAAGTGGTTTTCTGCCTGTTTTCTTTATATCTAATTTCAGCATCAAATTGTCCCATTATAGCTAGAGGTGTTTTAGATCCATAAGGAAAGATTTTAGTCTGCACTTGTTGTAAGACTGGCCTTGTTTTCAATTGTTCATATGTAGTGCCATCTATGATATCCACTGAAGCTCCTGTATCTATTGTAAAGGTAATGTCAGTGTTGCAGATTGAGAGTGTAACACAGGGAGACTGTACTGAACCAGTGACAGAGGTAGTGAACACATAGTTCTCAGTCGCAGACATTTCTTCTGTGTCCTGATTTATCACTTTTACATCTGCAGATTTTGTCATAGGCAGCGGAGGCTTGTAGTGCGCTGATTTGCAAACAGCTGCAAAATGATTCCCTTTTCCACATTTACTGCAGGTTTGTCCCATAGCTGGACATTTGTTCTGGTGGTGAGGGAAATCCTGTCCACATCTATAACATTTCTTCTGTTTCTGGGCTTGTTTGTCTGGTACATTTTTCTGTTTGAGATTATGCACATGTAATTTATCCCCATTCTCCTTTACGGTAGCCTGATGATCTGCTATTTCTATAGCACGGGCCATTTTGAGCAAATCATGTAGAGAGATATCCTGCTGCAGAGCCTTACGCCTTAGGTTATTAGACGAGCAGGTGACAATTATTTGAGTTAGGATTTCATCATCTAAATCTGTAAAGGCACATCCATGTGCTAACTCTTTCAGCCGTGTGACATAAGTGTCTATGGACTCTTCTGGAAGCTGCTTGGCAATCCTGAATTTATATCTTTCATATCTGATTTTCTGTTTGGGGTTGAAGTAGCCAGTGAGAGCTTTAGTGCAGTTGCTGTATGTGTCTGTTTCTGCTGCAGGTAACGTACTGTATATGTCATAGACTCCTGTGCCTGCACAATGCAGGAGCAAAGCTCTTTCTTTTCTCCTCCTTTATGTCCATGGCTTCTAGGAAATTCTCAAATCTGTTTAGCCATTTTCTCCAGTTATGGGAGAGATTAATGACATCCGTCATATCAAATTGTGGGAATGTGTGTAAGTAGTCAGCCATGATAGAGTCTCTCAGTGGTGCTGGCGTGTGAAGCGGTAAAATATAGCCCGTACTCACAGCAGTAGGTGATTATATCCCATCCTCGTCGCCAGTTGTAATATCCACACGTTATGAAGAATTCAAGGTATTAAACTTTAGATATGTTTTATTCTTCGTCCTCCAGCACACAGCATAACAGTTGCATTCCCATGCTACACAGAAGTGAAACTGAAACTTCCCTTCTCATCCCTCTTGTCTCCACCCCCCAAATCCCATAAGTCTGGCTTGCTTAAAGAGACAGATCTAATTATTATACATTACAGGTAGGTTACATGGGACCCCCAAACCCACGCGTATCGACACAGTGATGTGTCTTTCTCAAGGTCAGTGTGATGTTCTGTTGAAGTCCTTTATATACCTATCCAATTAGTAATCACTCTTACCAGCTGAGTTTCAGAGTGGGGGAGAAAGGTAGATCGGATCTGAGTTTAATGAAACAGCGTCCTGCTCCCATCAGTGTGCAGGAGCTTATATTAAGATCATATATCACATCAATACATTCAAGCACAAGCACCAAAACATAAGGTGACGCATAGTGTGAACAAGGCCACAATTTGATGTGTCAAAAAACAATCTGGACACTGGCACAACATAACAGTAATAATAGACTTTATCTGTGCACTCAATATGATGCGCTAGAAGCGCTACCATAAGATGACGCATAGTGTGAATACAACCACAATTTAATGTGTTAAAAAGTGGTCTAAATATTGGCACAGAATCACAGTAAAAATATATCTGTTCATGACACCCAGATTTAATAGCCCTTGCTAGCACCACGGCTTAATGCGCTAAAAGCGCTACCATAAGATGACGCATAGTGTGAATACAGCCACAAAATATATCTGTTCACTCAATATAACGACACCCAGATTTAATAACCCTTGCTAACACCACGGCTTAATGCGCTAAAAGCGCTACCATAAGATGACACAGTGTGAGTCCAGCCACAATGTAATGTGTCAAAAAAGTGATCTTGACACTGACGCAGCATGACAGTAAAAATATATCTGTTCACTCAAAATAACGACCCCCAGATCTAACAGCCCTTGTTAGCACCACGGCTTAGTGTGCTAAAAGTGCTACCATAAGATGACGCATAGTGTGAATACAGCCACAGTGTAATGTGTCAAAGAATGGTCTAGACACTGGCACAGCATGGCAGTAAAAATATATCTGTTCACTCAATATTATGACACCCAGATATAATAGCACTTGCTAGCACCACGGCTTAATGCGCTAAAAGCGCTACCATAAGATGACGCATAGTGTGAATACAGCCACAATATAATGTGTCAAGAAATGGTCTATACACTGACACAGCATGACAGTGAAAATATATCTGTTCACTCAATATAACGATATCCAGATTTAGTAACCCTTGCTAGCACCACGGCTTAATGCGCAAAAAGCGCTACCATAAGATGACGCATAGTGTGAATACAGCCACAATTTAATGTGTCAAAAAGTGGTCTTGACACCGGCACAGCATGACAGTAAAAATATATCTGTTCACTCATTATAATGACACCCAGATTTAATAGCACTTGCTAGCACCACGGCTTAATGCGCAAAAAGCGCTACCATAAGATGACGCATAGTGTGAATACAACCACAATGTAATGTGTCAAAAAGTGGTCTAGACACTGGCACAACATGACAGTAAAAATATATCTGTTCACACAACATAACACCCAGACCCAGTAGCCCTTGCTAGAAGCTCCATGGAAATATAGGGAAAATCATATATAGTCTCCAGGTTATTCAAATCAGATATAATTGTGAAGTCTACGTGTTTATATGTTCATAATTTATCTTGATGAAATCAAGCACCCTCCTATATTTTAAATCACTCAGAAACCAGGCTCTGATATCACCCCATATAGATATAGACTTAACAGGGTTACTTAGCTAATCCTGAAGAAGCTAACCATCTGCACGAAATTCTCCTGTAGATGTTGATGACCAACATATTAAGACACAGAGCATTTGAGTCAGACATGAACATGAGTTATTTTAGTATCAAAGGTACATCCATATGAAGTTCCAATATAATACAAGGACTAGACCACAACTTGTGTACCATCAATAAGAAACATAATCATCACAAGATAATTAGTCTTAAATGTCCAAATATTATCCAAGATGTAACGAATTGGTGGTTGTTCTATCCCAATCAACTTCATCATCACGTATCTTTCAGAAGGTATTCTCCCAGATTTGGATCCCAGTCCTAGAGCCCTACGGACAAAACAAAAGAAAACGTCATGGGGCTGGGGGTTCACGGGAGGAATCAGTGTATCTAGATCAACTGTAAACTGGTCATCAAAGAAGATAGTAAATTAACTCTCTTTGTAGAACCCTGTATACAGCAGCTCTTCATTTAAACCCCCTGGAGCCAAGCTTTTGAGTTCAAAGATCCATCTGGCCTCACGCCTCAATAGCTCATTTGTAATTTTACCTCCCCTGATGTTTGTCTGAACTCCTTCCAGCCCCATGACTCGAAGGGACTTTGGACTACCACCATGACATTCCAAAAAATGAGCTGCCACAGACGTGATCTGTTTTTCTTTAGTTTTATCAACTCTAGCCGTGGCTATATTAGAGAGATGTTGTTGAACTCTCCTGCGCAACTCTTGTGTGGTTTGACCCACATACACCTTATTACAACCACAAACCAGTGCATAGACCAAATTGCGCGAACGACAATTGAAATATGCCCTAGACTGGACCTGTATAGGTATACCTGGTATTGAAAGCCCCCTAGTCGCAATCATCAGTGGGCATACTGTACAATTACCACAAGGGAATGATCCCTTGTTGGAATTACCAAATCTGATTTTAGTTTTGGAACGTCTGAAATGGCTATTCGTAAGGTAGTCCTTAAGGTTTGTTGCTCTCCTTGCTATCATCCTAGGCCTCTCAGAGATAAAATTCTTTAGTTTATTCTCACTACAAAGAATATCCCAATTGTTGTTCAAGATTCTATAAATATCACCCCATTGATTATTAAATTTGGTTATTAAATTTATTGTGCTTAGATTAGTTCTCACCCTAGGCCTCAGGGTGTCTTCTCTTGTGCAGTTCCTTGAATATTCATATGCTCTAGACACCGTATTTCGTGGATAACCACGTTCCAGGAAACGCTCCGTTAGAGCACGAGATTCTTTTTGGAAATCCTCCAGCCGACTACCGTACGTCCTTAATCGTAAGAACTGTCCCTTCGGGATCCCATTACGCAAGTGGGCTGGGTGAAAACTCTTGTAATGAAGAAAGTTATTCGTCGCTGTACTCTTCCGATGAAGTGTCGTGTTTATCTTATTATCTTGAATCATAACTTTCAAGTCAAGGAAATTCACCGAGCTGTTGGAAACACAGGAGGTTAAACGTATATTCCAGCTGTTGTTATTAAGTTCCTCAACAAAAGAATCAAATTCTACCCTCGAGCCTGTCCATAGGATGAGGATATCATCAATAAAGCGGTACCATCCATGCACATGGCACTGGAAGGCTGATTTTGTCCGCACTTGAGTATTTTCCCACCATCCCATGTACAGATTCGCATACGATGGTGCACATCTGGCACCCATAGCGGTACCCGAGACTTGCCTATAAAAAACTCTATCAAAAATGAAATAGTTTTTTTCAAGTACTTTCCTCAAAAGATCCAAAACAAAGGTATCATGTCCCCTGTGCCCTGTTGAGAACAAATCCAAAAAATACTCTACAGCCGAAATACCTATGTCATGCTTTATGCTCGTGTATAATGCCTCAACATCTAAAGTTGCCAGAAGGATGTGGTCCGGAAGTTCCAAGGGTTCCAGGCACTGGATAAGATGTGCCGAGTCACGAATATATGAGTCCAGTCCCTGTACTATAGGCTGCAAGAAAAAGTCAACATATACACATGACCTTTCGTATAATCCTCCTATACCCGACACAATCGGTCTCCCAGGTGGTTTTTGCAGGGATTTGTGAACTTTGGGCACCATGTAAAATGTTGGTACTACTGGATGTTTTACTGTTAGAAAGTCCTTCTCTTTTTTATCTATTATCCCATATTGATATGCCCTACAGAGTAGTCTATCTAGATGAGATTTGAAAATCTCTGTGGGATCAGAGGGAAGGGCTTGATAATGTTGAATATTAGTCAATTGTCGCCTGGCCTCATCCATATACATATCCTTAGGCCATAGGACCAAATTTCCCCCTTTGTCAGCCTGCTTGATCTCAAATGTATCATTATTCCTTAAAGCAGATAGCGCCCTCCTCTCTCCCTTTGAAAAGTTATTATGACCATGTTTATTTAGTTTTAATTTTTGAATGTCTCTACTAGTCTTCTCAAAGAAGATTTGTATGGCTGGGAAGAGTGCAAATGAGGGAGTTGCCTGAGAAGGCAACCTACCTGTAAATTTTCGCCTCCCATCATTATGTTCATTTTCTTCCAAGAGATCAAGGAGGTCCCGAAGTACTTGCCTATCATTATCGGATACATCATTAATTTTTGACGGATTTTGATATAGCATTTTAAAAGTCAGCTGCCTACAAAAGAGGAAAAGATCTTTAGTCAGTTCAAACTTATCCAGCATGTTCATGGGTGAAAATGGAAGACCCTTTAACAGTACTGACCTCTCCATGGTTGACAACACATATGAAGTAAGATTAATGATCCTCAACTCACCCAGTGCCATGTCTTGTTCTGGCCCCTGCTGATTATGCTCTCCCATCACCGTCGGTTGTTGTGTCGAGTCACTCGCTTGAAGCTCGGTGACCACTCTGTATCGTCCCATATTCTTCTTGCCTCTTGGTGTGTTTCCTTCTGTCCCGTCTGTGCCGCTTTCGCGGTCGCTCGTGTCTGAGGATAAAAAATCACTAGAGGCGTAGTTGGACTTGTCTACCAGTTCCTCCCTTCTCTTGGTCTGTTGTTTATAGCCACTTCTATTACGTTTATTTCCATGATGTGTCCAATTATTATTATTATTATTATTATTATTATTATTTTTTATAGCGCCGACATATTCCGCAGCACTTTACATTTCAGAGGGGATTTGTACAGACAATAGACATTACAGCATAACAATAATCACATACAGTAGATTATAACAAATACCAAGAGGAGTGAGGGCCCTGCTCGCAAGCTTACAGTCTATGAGGAAAGAGGTAGACACGAAAGGTGGGTGGTAACAGTTGCCCTGATTGTATGGACCAGCCATAATGTTAAGTGTGTAACAGTACAGACACAGAGGGCTAATGGATGCATAAAGCATGTGGGAACATGATGCTGGGAACCTGGTTATGGTAAAACTTTTGGCTCTGCCACACAGGGATAGGTTAGGTTAATGTGTTGAGGCGATAGGCCAGTCTGAATAAATGTGTTTTCAGGACACGCTTAAAATTGTGGGGATTGGGGACTAATCGTATTGACCTATTGATCTATGTTCACTTTTAATCGCTCCTTAAATGGATCAACCTTCTCTCTTTTATCATAGGTAGCAAGAGTATTTTATTTAGTCCTAATTTCATCCTTTAACCGAGAAAGGAGAACCCGGTCATGCTCTATTAACATGTCCATTATTAAAAAAGAGCATTTTTGAAGGCCCTGCTCCCATGTTGTCCTAAAGTCTGGGGCTACTTCCCAAGCAGGGAAGATCTGCACCCTCAATCCTCGAGGTACTAAATTTAATTTCTTGTACTCCTCTAGCATTTTGGCATTCCAAAATGTCTTTGCATAAAAATCTTACTGATTGGTAATGTCCGAAGTTAAACCCAAAAAACCGTCATCATTTTTTGCACCAATCCCAGAAACAGTATCCACTGAATCAAATATATCCGTCACTTGCTTCCCCCAAGCTAACTCTCTGGTATTTAAATCCATAATCAATAATAATCCAAAATGTGCCTCCGTTTAAGAAAGACTAACCACTGCAGAAAGCCACAAAAACCAATGTCTGACAAGATATAGAATAAACGGGCACCAACCACAATATCAATTTAGGTGGGATCACCTAGTGCATATAAATGGATTGATATGAAAACACATGAAAAGAAGAAAGTATATGCACACAAATAGGGATCACCACAAAGATATGAAAAAAGTATCAATTTTATTAATGGACACAACAAACAGACACTTTGTGGTTAAAAACAATTAAAAAGTCTGAACAACCAGACATTAATAACAAAACAAAGACAATGGGTCATTTTGATAAATAGTTAAATGCTATGGGTCCCAAGACCAACCATACTGTATAATGCCAGGTATCTGCTAGTTACCATAACCTAGGGTCTATCAAATCAATTGTTATGACAATCATGACCTTAAATCAAAAAATACCATATTATCAATAACTACTATGGTTATATAGAAATTCTACATATACCATGGACAGAAAATTGAATGCTTATCATGTTGCCAACACAAATAAACATACATTAATAAGTCCCTTTCCCTAGCATGATATCACCTGGTTTCTGAGGATGAACAAGCTACTGGGTAGGTTACATGGGACCCCCAAACCCACGCGTATCGACACAGTGATGTGTCTTTCTCAAGGTCAGTGTGATGTTCTGTTGAAGTCCTTTATAAACCTATCCAATTAGTAATCACTCTTACCAGCTGAGTTTCAGAGTGGGGGAGAAAGGTAGATCGGATCTGAGTTTAATGAAACAGCGTCCTGCTCCCATCAGTGTGCAGGAGCTTATATTAAGATCATATATCAC
Source organism: Dendrobates tinctorius (assembly GCF_039654945.1). NCBI lineage: Eukaryota > Metazoa > Chordata > Amphibia > Anura > Dendrobatidae > Dendrobates > Dendrobates tinctorius. Next base: position 15,306,362 of record NW_027361680.1, read on the forward strand.
ATCAATACATTCAAGCACAAGCACCAAAACATAAGGTGACGCATAGTGTGAACAAGGCCACAATTTGATGTGTCAAAAAACAATCTGGACACTGGCACAACATAACAGTAATAATAGACTTTATCTGTGCACTCAATATGATGCGCTAGAAGCGCTACCATAAGATGACGCATAGTGTGAATACAACCACAATTTAATGTGTTAAAAAGTGGTCTAAATATTGGCACAGAATGACAGTAAAAATATATCTGTTCATGACACCCAGATTTAATAGCCCTTGCTAGCACCACGGCTTAATGCGCTAAAAGCGCTACCATAAGATGACGCATAGTGTGAATAAGGCCACAATTTGATGTGTCAAAAAAATATAGTCTGGACACTGGCACAACATAACAGTAATAATAGACTTTATCTGTGCACTCAATATGATGTGCTAGAAGCGCTACCATAAGATGACACATAGTGTGAATAAGGCCACAATTTGATTGTCAAAAAATGATCTGGACACTGGCACAACATAACAGCAATAATGAACTTTATCTGTGCACTCAATATAATGCGCTGGAAGCGCTACCATAAGATGACGCATAGTGTGAATAAGGCCACAATTTGATGTGTCAAAAAAATATAGTCTGGACACTGGCACAACATAACAGTAATAATAGACTTTATCTGTGCACTCAATATGATGTGCTAGAAGCGCTACCATAAGATGACACATAGTGTGAATAAGGCCACAATTTGATTGTCAAAAAATGATCTGGACACTGGCACAACATAACAGCAATAATGAACTTTATCTGTGCACTCAATATAATGCGCTGGAAGCGCTACCATAAGATGACGCATAGTGTGAATAAAGCCCAAAAAAAAAAAAAAAAAAAAAAGGTCTAGACGCTGGCACAACATGACAGTAATGATAAGCTTTTATCTGTTCACTCAATATCACGGCGCCCAGATTGAATCCTTGCTGGAAGCATCTTGGGGATATAGCAAAAATCATGTATCACATCAGTACATTCAAGCACGGGCACCAGGGCTTAATGCGCTAAAAGCGCTACCATAAGATGACGCATAGTGTGAATACAGCCACAAAATATATCTGTTCACTCAATATAACGACACCCAGATTTAATAACCCTTGCTAACACCACGGCTTAATGCGCTAAAAGCGCTACCATAAGATGACACAGTGTGAATCCAGCCACAATGTAATGTGTCAAAAAAGTGATCTTGACACTGACGCAGCATGACAGTAAAAATATATCTGTTCACTCAAAATAACGACCCCCAGATCTAACAGCCCTTGTTAGCACCACGGCTTAGTGTGCTAAAAGTGCTACCATAAGATGACGCATAGTGTGAATACAGCCACAGTGTAATGTGTCAAAGAATGGTCTAGACACTGGCACAGCATGGCAGTAAAAATATATCTGTTCACTCAATATTACAACACCCAGATTTAATAGCACTTGCTAGCACCATGGCTTAGTGTGCTAAAAGTGCTACCATAAGATGACGCATAGTGTGAATACAGCCACAGTGTAATGTGTCAAAGAATGGTCTAGACACTGGCACAGCATGGCAGTAAAAATATATCTGTTCACTCAATATTACAACACCCAGATTTAATAGCACTTGCTAGCACCATGGCTTAATGCGCTAAAAGCGCTACCATAAGATGACGCATAGTGTGAATACAGCCACAATTTAATGTGTCAAAAAGTGGTCTTGACACCGGCACAGCATGACAGTAAAAATATATCTGTTCACTCATTATAATGACACCCAGATTTAATAGCCCTTGCTAGCACCACGGCTTAATGCGCAAAAAGCGCTACCATAAGATGACGCATAGTGTGAATACAACCACAATGTAATGTGTCAAAAAGTGGTCTAGACACTGGCACAACATGACAGTAAAAATATATCTGTTCACACAACATAACACCCAGACCCAGTAACCCTTGCTAGAAGCTCCATGGAAATATAGGGAAAATCATATATAGTCTCCAGGTTATTCAAATCAGATATAATTGTGAAGTCTACGTGTTTATATGTTCATAATTTATCTTGATGAAATCAAGCACCCTCCTATATTTTAAATCACTCAGAAACCAGGCTCTGATATCACCCCATATAGATATAGACTTAACAGGGTTACTTAGCTAATCCTGAAGAAGCTAACCATCTGCACGAAATTCTCCTGTAGATGTTGATGACCAACATATTAAGACACAGAGCATTTGAGTCAGACATGAACATGAGTTATTTTAGTATCAAAGGTACATCCATATGAAGTTCCAATATAATACAAGGACTAGACCACAACTTGTGTACCATCAATAAGAAACATAATCATCACAAGATAATTAGTCTTAAATGTCCAAATATTATCCAAGATGTAACGAATTGGTGGTTGTTCTATCCCAATCAACTTCATCATCACGTATCTGTTTGTTGTGTCCATTAATAAAATTGATACTTTTTTCATATCTTTGTGGTGATCCCTATTTGTGTGCATATAATTTCTTCTTTTCATGTGTTGCCGTGCGCTTTACAGCAGTAATTTTTCCCATCTCTGCCTATATTTATAATATGCTGCTATGGATAAATATTTTTAATCTACGTTTGAAATAAAGAAAAAGATTTTTTACGTACTTCAAACTTGGCTCGCTGGATTCATCTCCTTTTTGCATCTATTGTTGGCAAGAGCTCCTGTCTTTTATCCACTGCTGAGAGCCTATACAGTATAGCAGCTTATGGTTTGAACCAACTGGGGCTGGCATTTTTTCTTTTTTTATTCCACGGGTGAGAGTTCCTTCATCAGACATTCGCACTCTTCCATTTCTTGAATAATTCATTGCCAAATGAACTGGTCTTGTTCATAATGAGTGGGAGGTATTCCAGTTTTCAACCTGAATTACGCCGTTCGGAACGGACAAGTGGTAGAAGAAGGGAGCATATCTTGATCTGATGAATCGGCCGTCTCTGGGGCTTCAGGCCTACACACTTCTCTGCGATTGTCCGGTGAGTGTCACAGTCGAGAACAGTTTGGGTGATCGTTTCGGTGGTGTCTGGCACTCTCTTTCTTCAGGATCCTATGACAAGCAAGGATGCAACATGCTTCTGTGGACTATGTGGGTAGGCGCTCCTTCTTCCCATTTGGGTTGAACTTCATACATTGGCCCATTGGACCCCACTGGACGTATCACCCAATATGGGTTTTTTCCCCATTAATGCTCTAACTTGCCCCAGGGCCACTTGTCTGGAACCCACACTCGATCTCCGGCCTTGAGAGCTGTCCCTCGAATAGGCGTTGTTTCATGGTGCTGGAGTTTCCGAAACTTAGTCTGCACCAGGCGGTTAAGAGTCTGCAGCTGCTATCGATGTTCTTGGACCCAGGAAGACACCCCCATCCACAGGTAGTCTTCTTCTGGATCCAACTCCAGCTCTGTGATTTCCCGCCCCTTTTGCCCGAATAATAGGGTATACGGAGTGTAGCCTGTTGTGCTGTGCACTCGGATGTTGCACACCCAGACTAATTCAGCCACGTATTCAGCCACCGTATTTTCTGATCTTCCAATGTTCTGAGCATCTGAATCATCGTCTGGTTGAAGCGTTCACAGGCTCTATTCCATGATAGGGCATCATCCTTTACTTCTCAATCTGGTACAGACGATGCAGCTCTTCCATCACTCGACCTTGAAAACAAGCGCCTTGGTCAGAATGGATCCTCTTCGGGCAGCCATACACTCGGATGAAGTCTCGGTAGATAGCCTGCCCAGCTGACTCAGCAGTTTGATCCTGAGTTGGAGACCCCACAGCAAACTTGGTAAAGTGGTCGGTCATCTCCAGACAATGTTCATACCCGAGATCAGCCGGGCCCACTGTCAAGTAGTCGATCATCAATAGCTCTAAGGGGGCAGAGGTCACGATGGTCTGTGTGGAGGTTCCGTGCGCCGGAAGTTTAGCCAGTTCACAGCTCCAACATCGCTGGCAGGCATCCTCTACTGGAGTCTTCAATTGGGGGTGATATCCCAGCTTCTGTAACCACTGGAACGTCTTCTCCAGAACAAAGTGAGCCCCTCTTTCATGGGCCTCTGTAGCCACTACACGGATCCACTTCTCTGAGAGCATCACTTGCCAGGTGACCCCCAACTCCCGCATCAACTGCACTTTTCTATACAGCAAGCTGTTCTCTAACTGGGGCCTCTCCCACTGCCTTAGAATCTGCATAGTCCCCAGGAATAGAGCAGCTCTTCCACTCCAGCTGGGAAGTCGCTTCAAAACTACCCACTGTCTCAACTGGACAAGTTCCCCATCTTCTTGCTGGAGTTGCACCCAGTAATCCCGAGGTCGTTCTAGCACCTGTTCTCCAATCGCCCCTCCGATCTGTCCCTGCATCGCTGCCAATGACCTAGCGAGGTCACGAAACCCAGGAATCTCTTCTGCTTCCAGCTTTTCATCTTGGTTGTGTCCAGTTGCTCATGGGTCACTCTCGACAGCATCAGCATGTGTGTTCTCAGCTCCAGCCCGACATGTGATCTTGTACTGATACTTCGCCCTGCGGGCCACCCATCGTTGCTCCAAGGCCCCCAGTTTTGCATTTTCCAGTTGGGCTAGGAGATTGTTATCAGTGCGCACAAAGATTTTGGATCCTGTCAAGTATTCAGCGACCTATTCGGTCATTGTCCACACTAATGCCAGCAATTCCAACTTGATGGAACTGTAATTGTCTGGGTTCCGTTCTGAGTCGTGGAGGGTCCGCTTCGCGTAAGCAGTCACTCATTCCTTCCCTTCCTGAATTTGCAATAGCACGCCCCCCAAACCATGTAGACTTCAATAGGTGTGAAGAATAAAGGGCTGTGAGAAGTCCGCATAGGCGAGTATTGGAGCCTCAGTCAAGGCCATCTTCAAGGCTCGGAAGGCTTCTTCCTGGTTGCCTCCCCATTGGATAGTCTGATTCTTGGAACCAGACAGCACCCCGTTTAGCAGTTCCAGCAGCAGATTAGCAATGCGGGTGAAATTCTTCATGAACCTTGGGTAGTACCCAGTAAGCCCCAGAAAGGTCCGAACGTCCTTCATTGTCTTCGAGGTGGGCCAATCCTGTACCGCCGCTATCTTCTCACGCGCATGTCTCACCCCTTCAGCGGATACATTGTGTCCAAGGTACACAATTTGCTTACTGAAAAAGTGACATTTTTGGGGCTTCACTTTCAGGCCGTGCTTCTGTAGTCGACTCAACACTTGCTCCAGCTGCCGAAGATGCTCTTCAAGGGTGGCTGCATAAACAGTGATATCGTCCAGGTAGATAATCATTGCTTCGAAGTTCAAGTCCCCCAAGCATCTTTCCATCAATCGCTGTAACATCCTGGGAGTGTTAGGCCAAAAGACATCCGATTAAATTCAAACAATCCCATGGGCAATATGAATGCTGTCTTCAGACGATCTGGTTCAGTCATGGGCACCTGCCAGTATCCGCTATCCAGATCCAGGGACGAGAAATACTTTGCCTTTCCCAAGGCAGATAGTGATTCTTCAATTCTGGGTAAGGGGTAAGAGTCCTGCACCATACAGGCAATCAGGCATTCAGTCACAGATAATCACAGAAATGCAGGGTCCCTTCTTTCTTCTGAACTAGAACAATGGGAGCTGTCCACGGGCTTTAACTCTCTCGTATGACTCCACTCTGCAGCATGTGTGCCAACATTTCCTTCACCTCCTTGTACATCTGAGGCGGGATCTGCCGGTATCTCTCTTGGATCGGGGCGGCACTTCCAGTGGGTATCTCATGGGCAATAGCTGTAGTACACCAAAGTCATCTTCATGACAGGCGAAGAGATCACTCTACTACAGCTTCTACCTGTTGCAGTGAGAGTCCCGTCAATTCGGCCCATATCTGCTCCAGGATTCGACGTCCCTCCTTCTGTCACGCTGGCGCCTTGGCAGGTTGGCACGAGTGAAGGGGTTCTGGCCCCACTGTGCCACAAACCAGACTACCGTGGAAGGGGCATGACTAAGACAGCTACCTTGGTCCTCGCTGGAGTCTCTGATGGTGAGGTCAGGCTTGTGTAGCAGGTTGCTGCCAGGTGCCACTCCAGGGTGGTGTCTGGCTGTGGATGCTGATCCCACTAGGGAACAGGACACTATGACCGGTGCGACTGACAGACAGGCAGGTGAGCATGGCAGGCATGGCTGGTACTCAGGCAGGCATGGCTGAGACACTGGCAGGCGGACACAGATGAGACACTGGCAGGCAGGCACGGCTGAGACACTGGCAGGCGGGCACAGCTGAGACACTGGCAGGTGGGCACAGCTGAGACACTGGCAGGTGGGCACGGCTGAGACACTGGCAGGTGGGCATGGCTGAGACACAGGGACATGGGCAGGAAGGAGTGGTGTATGAAGGAACAGGTACAGACCTGTTCACACAGCAGGTGCAGGTACAAGGCAAGGTAAAGAACAATAGCACAGGAATCAGGTACTGGTACTGGCAGGAAGGAATGGTGTATGAAGGAACAAGTAGAGACCTGTTCACACAGGAGGTGAGGAGCTGCAGTTAACAGCAAGAGTCTTTGCAGCAGCAGAATCGCAAGGGTGCAGAGCACAAGCAGAGCCGCAAGAGTGCAGAGCACAAGCAGAGCCGCAAAAGTGCGGAGTACAGGCAGAGCCGCAAGAGTGCGTAGCAGGCAGCGTCGCAAGAATGCAGAGCACAGGCAGAGCCGCAAGAGTGCGAAGCACAGGTAGAGTAACAAGAGTACGGAGCGGGTAGAGTCGCAAGAGTATGGAGCAGGCAGAGTCACAGGAGTACGGAGCAGACAAAGTCACAAGAGTACAGAGCATGCAGAGTCGCAAGAGTACGGAGCAGGCAGAGCTGCAAGAGTGCGGAGCACGGGCAGAGCCGCAAGAGTACGAAGTAAGGGCAGAGTCACAAGAGTATGGAGCACAGGCAGAGGTGGGACTAAGTTCAGACAAGGTAATGGTACGAGACAAGGTACAGGGACAAAGACACAGGGAGCAGGATATACTGCCTCCTGGTGGGCAGAGAGGACACATGCAAGGCAAGGCAAGGAACGATAGAGCAGGGATCAGGATATTCTGCCTCATGGAGGGCGAATGGAGAGGTACAAGGCAAGGTAAAGAACAATAGCACAGGAATCAGGATATTCTACCTCCTGGAGGGCGGACGGAGAGGTACAAGGCAAGGTAGAGAACTATAGCACAGGGATCAGGATATTCTGCCTCCTGGAGGGCAGATGGAGGTACTAGGCAAGGAACAAGGACACAGAGACTAGGATATTCTGCCTCCTAGAGGGCGGAAAGACAGGTGCAGACACAGGACTAGGAATCAAGCCTCCGGAGAAGGCGAAACATAGGACAGGACCTGGCAACTCAGCAGCAAGACACTAACTGAGTTAAGACTTTGCACAGGCAGCTACCACCGGGTGGAGCTGCCCTAAATACTAGAGGCATCTTGATAATTGGTCAGGGACACATTAGACAGGTGCACCCTGATTCCATAAGAACCATAGAGTTCTGGTGCTGCCCCCCTATGCACACAGCCAGGAAGCATGCAGAGAGCAGGCAGGAAGCAAGAGGCACACAGCATGTAGCCGGCAGCAGACAGAAGTCACAGCATGAATCCAAACAGTTATTAACCTCAAAATCACCATAAATAATGATCCCTTCAAAATCAAATCATAGCACCAAAGGAGAAACAATAAAGGAACATATTGATCTAAAAAAATATACGTTTTTATACATACAAAATTTAAAAAACATATCATTGCAACACAATACCATTCAATGAGATACAGAGTACGTATAGAGTGGTAAATTCCTCACCCTGATATATTATACAAAGCTGTGAAGATGAGACAATTGTGAAAAGTCACACAGGTCAAACCGTTGGGCTATAAAAGATAACTAAAGTATCACTCTCACTGTATATCACACAGCCTGGACAAATACCCCATATAGGATCCTAATAATTATGCTGGCAGGGATAAACAAACAATCACCATGTATGTCATGTATAGCATGACCGATATCAATGCTCTCATATTGCTGCCATAGTTGTTGCCCTACATATATATTGAGGGGGCTACTTAATATGCTTGTCTAAATTATCAAAATAAATAAAAATGAAAAGGCAAGATCATTGAGAGAGTTCTACCTATTTACCTGCAGAGGAGGTGCGTCACAGGCTCACACGGTCAATTCACCAGAAGGCAACATGACTGCAGGTAAATAGGTGGAACTCTCTCAATGATCTTGCCTTTTCATTTTTATTTATTTTGATCATTTTGGACAATCATATTAAGTAGCCCCCCTCAATATATATGTAGGGCAACAACTATGGCAGCAATATGAGAGCATTGATATCGGTCATGCTAAACATGACATAGATGGTGATTGTTTGTTTATCCCTGCCAGCATAATTATTAGGACCTATACGTGTATTTGTCCAGGCTATGTCATATACAGTGAAAGTGATACTTTAGTTATCTTTTATAGCCCAACGGTTTGACCTGTGTGACCTTTCACAATTGTCTGATCTTCACAGCTTTGTATAATATATCAGGGTGAGGAATTTACCACCCTATATGTACTCTGTATCTCATTGAATGGTATTGTGTTGCAATGATATGTTTGTAAAATTTTGTATGAATAAAAACGTATATTTTTTTAGATCAATATGTTCCTTTATTGTTTCTCCTTTGGTGCTAGAAGTCACAGCATGGCCTGGAGCAGTGAGTAAGTTGGTGTGTGGAGAATGGGAGGCCATGCAGTGAAGCCAGTAGGGTTATTACAGTACCCCCCTTTACGCCCCCTCTTCAATAACCCCGCCAGAATGACGTTTAGAAGGATAGGAGCACACACAGTCCAGGCCAACACGACATCCTTCAGGTAAGGTGAAGTTGGCGTGCCATCAGGAATCACAGAGTACAAAGTCTCTTGGTGCCCGATGTGGTCAACCTCCACACTAGACTGGTGGAAAGCAGAGATGAGCAAATTTCTGTCTTTGGATCTTCACCAACCGGCCACATGGAAGCAGAAGGCATACATTTAGGAAGCAACTTCAGCCGGTTACCCTGAAAAAACTTGTCCTCCACTTCCAGGTTAGAGGGTGAGTAAACCTCTGTCTTGGTATCTTCACTCACTGGCCACATGGGAGCTAAAGGCATACACTTAGGATCCATCTTCAGTCTGTTATCCAGGGGAAGACAATCAAGAGGCAGGGATGCTCCTGGGCGCAGTTTATTGGTATAGTCGCTGGAGACGTGTGAAGAGAACGCCACCGCTTCCCCTTCTTTGGAGACGTCATCACACCTTGACTCAACCACTAGCAGACCAGATGAAGAAGACGACATAGCTGACTGACTCTGATTCAAGGGAACCAGGCACCTCTTGTCACTTGGTTGTTTCAACTGAAGCACCTTGCTGGGAATCCAGACCTGAACGGGTACAGGAATTCCTGGTTCAGAATGACCCATGGGCATACCAGACAGCAAATGGAAGATGAACTTCTTCGTGCACAATGCTCCGACTTGGAGCTGTATTTATCCTTGCAGGACTAGACAGTTCTTGAATAGGGCTCGGCCATCTCTAGACAACGCCCACGCTGGATTCTGGAGCTTGGTGGAACAAATTCTTCTGGTTGCTCAGACAGGCAAGAAAAAAGTTCATCATGCTCTGAGAGCGCAAGGACATGGGACTCAGCGGGGACCATGGCCTGTGCAAACTGTCACGCTGGTGCCTTGGCAGGATGACGCAAGCGAGGAGGTTGTGGCCCCACTGTGCCACAAACCAGACTAACCTGGAAGGGGCGTGACTAAGACAGCTACCTCGGACTTTGCTGTAGCCTCTGATGGTGAGGTCAGGCTTGTGCAGCACAAGCCTGACCTCACCAGGTGCCACTCCAGGGTGGTGTCTGGCTGTGGCTGCTGATCCCACTGGGAACAGGACACTAGGTCATGTGCGACTAACAGAGAGGCAGGTGAGCATGGCAGGCACGGCTGGTACTCTGGTAGGCGGGCACCGCTGAGACACTGGCATGTGGGCATGGCTGAGACACCGACAGGTGGGCACGACTGAGACACAGGGACATGGGCAGGAAGGAGTGGTGTATGAAGGAACAGGTACAGACCTGTTCACACAGCAGGTGCAGGTACAAGGCAAGGTAAAGAACAATAGCACAGGAATCAGGATATTCTGCCTCCTGTAGGGCAAACGGAGAGGTACAAGGTGAGGTAAAGAACTATAGCACAGGGTTTAGGATTTTTTGCCTCCTGGGTGGAGCTGCCCTAAATACTAGAAGCCTCTTGGTAATTGGTCAGGGACACATTAGACAGGTGCACCCTGATTCCATAAGAACTGGAGAGTTCTGGCGCCGCCCCCCTATGCACACAGCCAGGAAGCATGCAGAGAGCAGGCAGGAAGCAAAACTCACACAGCATGGAGCCGGCAGCAGACAGAAGTCACAGCATGGCTTCGAGTAGTGAGTAAGTTGGTGTGTGGGGAATGGGAGGCCATGCAGTGATGGCGGCAGGATTGTTACTCCTTCATACTTCCAGGCTGGTGTTCCGTGGTCATTGTAATGGCTACAGTGCATGGGCCTCCTTATTTTACTGCCAAATGTATGGACTCCAGTTGCATTAACTCTTCCAGCATTCCCAGGTCCTGTGCCACTTCACTCTTGGGTGAGAGAGTAAGAGTATCTTCCCCCAAGTTGATGCACCGCACCACTACATTACCATCATGGACGGTGGCTAAAATCCAAGCAATGAGAAGTCCTAAGGGTATCTGGTCCATTAGGGTTGGCTCTATCTGTACTTCCACTTCTTTGAGTGGTGTACAAGCTTGTAGCCGCTGCAGGGACTGTCACTTTTCCTAGAACTTTACCTTCGCTCAATGTTTCCTGGGCCTGGACAACCCAGATCAATTGTTGAAACACCTTCCTCTGGGGCGTTTGTGGGCTTCACCAATCCAGAAAAGCATTTGGTGACTCGCTAATCAAGAGAGTACCGAGTTCTTTCAGCACATTCATCCCCAGAGTCACTGCAGGGCCATTGCCAGTATCTTTGGCGGTCAGCACGACTCCCTTTTGACCCACATCTTTGCCTCACACTGTAATTTGCATCCAGACCACCCCTGTGACCGGGATGGACAACTGATTGACCGCTGTCAACTTGATTACTGTGCCCCACTTCTGCCGTGTCGCCTCAGGAAAATTACATCTAAAATACATTTCCGCCATGTTGTTCACCTGTAATCTGGTATCAATCAGGCAGCGAACAGCTCAACCATTCATTTCAGGGGACTCAGGGAAATTAAACTTTCGGGACTGCCTTCTCACCTTCTTGGTTTCTCAGGCTCCAGGCAGCATCCTCCAGCCACGGAGCCCACTATTTAACGGCCACTGAGTAAGAGGCTGCCCCCATCTCCCACACCCTTGGGCATAGTGTTGAACGTCTCCATACTTAAAACAAGTCAGGTGTCTCTGCTCGGGGTTGCCCCATCTCCTGGTGATGTGCATCGCGCAAGTAGGACTCAAAGTCACTCCGGTCTCTGGATGATTTGGAGCCGCAGCGGGGAATCTTCTGAGGCCGGACCACTCTTCCCGTATTTCCTGGATTTCCTTCTGGAACTCTCTGGCCCATCCTGGCTCAGCCGTGGGTGAGGCGGGTATCTTCCTGCTCCGAACCATCCCTGCCGAGGCTGCCGTCCCCTTTTCCTGTTCTCGCACACGTGCTTCCGCCCCCGACTTCTAAGAAGGTCATGCGCGGTTCAGTACGCAGGCGCTCCAGCAAAGCTTGCTTAAGTGACACATCTCTGAGGCCCACTACCAGTTGATCTCTTAAGATCACATCAGGAGGTCCCACGCCCACATCATCCCACTTGGCAATTGCTGCCTGCACCTCTTGTAACGCATTGATATATTGCATCACAGATTCTCCCTCCATCTGAATGCGGCTAAACAATCATATCCGCAATTCTCCAAAATCCGTGGGGTCCCCATGCATCTCCTCTAAAATTTGCAGCACCTTGGTGAAGGTGTTCTGCTCATGCAGGGGCTTAAACGTTACGGAACATCTAGCCTCCTCGTCCAGGGCCATCACAGCAATCTCTGCTTGCATAGCAAAGATCATTGGTGCATCCTTAATATGCCTTTAACCCACTCAATCCAGTCCCACAGCAGTGAATTGCTCATCGTAAATTTTTCTGAGCATGGCCCCCAGCGGTAAGCTGGCTCTCAGGGAACCCATGACCACTTGGTCTGCTGCCTCTGCGCTTGTAGACTGCATTCTGCCGACTACACCAAATGTAAGCAGGTGCGGGAATGCAGTATGCAGAGCAATGCGGTATAGCAATATTGTTTAATTTTAACAGTAAGAATGCAAATAATCTTCTCGCAGTGAGTTAATAAACAATGAACAAGAATTACACGAAGAACAAAGGTTAATGCAACAGTCTGAGGTTTAAATAGCACTTATCGTGGTTTCCACTGGTCCTCATGCGTATCCAGTCTGATTGGGGTTTTAATGCCCGCAACGGCTGGCATGGTGTCCTCAGATATTGTTTAGCGGCAACCTGTCCAACTTCTGGCGGGAGGTCACTGGTTTTTCCTGCTGAGCCCCTAGTTCATCAGTCTGGGCAGCCAAAGTGAGGAAGGCTGGCGGAGCCCCTGTACAGAGAGTGGACTGATGCGCACTTGTCAGCAAAGGAGAACACACCTTAGAGTCCTATGACCGGCCCACGCTTCTCCGTCCGCATGAGCGCTGTCCTATACTTAGCCGGGTGCGCGGTGCTCTCCACGGTCATTGTCTCATGGTAGTGCTCAGGCGAGCTCAGCCGCAGTACGCCTTGGAGCTGCTGCTTAGGGTGCGGAGCATGCTGCACACTTTCCTGCACTCTCCCGGACGGCGGGCAACTCACTGCTCCTTCACGCGCATTCTGCTCTCTTCCTGAGTTAGTCACACCCGCTCTCCCCTGGTCATGGGGCCTGTTCAGGCCCCTATTCCTTTCTCAGGGCAACATGGGACGCAGCCTCAACAGTCTGGACCCGGCCTGGTACAGGTACCTGCAGCCCGGTCTTCCTCCTTAGGCTGGTTTCACATTCGCGCTTTTTAAGCGCACGCACGGCCGGGGGTAGCTCCGCCCCCGAGCCGGCTCTCTGCCCGGCGTGCCCGCCCCTTCCTTGTAGCGCCGCCTCCTAGCGCACAGCGGCGCCTGCGATCGGCGCACCCTATCTTTAGCATAGGGTGCGCAGATCGTGCGCAGGCCGTGCGCTAGTTGCGCTTTGACCTGCGCTGCGCACTTTTGACGGTGCGCCGTGCGCGCCAAAATCAAACTTTTCGGATTTTGGCGCGCACGGCGCACCGTCAAAAGTGCGCAGCGCAGGTCAAAGCGCAACTAGCGCACGGCCTGCGCACGATCTGCACACCCTATGCTAAAGATAGGGTGCGCCGATCGCAGGCGCCGCTGTGCGCTAGGAGGCGGCGCTACAAGGAAGGGGCGGGCACGCCGGGCAGAGAGCCGGCTCGGGGGCGGAGCTACCCCCGGCCGTGCGTGCGCTTAAAAAGCGCGAATGTGAAACCAGCCTTACAACGTAATATTCCATCCATGGTCAAATTGGCCCAGGTCACATGGATGGAATATTACGTCAGATATCAGAAAGGCGTTAAGGGCATAAAAATTCAAAATTTGAAAATTACAAAATTTTTGAAATTTTTGCCAAATTTCCGTTTTTACACAGATAAAACACAAGTAATATCGAATAAATGTTACCACTATCATGATGTACAATATGTCACGAAAAAACAGTCTTAGAATTACCGGGATCTGTTAAAGCGGTTCAGAGTTATTACCTCATAATGTGACAGCGGTCAGAATTGTAAAAATTGGTCTGGTCGTTAACATGCAAACGGTCATTAACATGCAAACGACCTTCAGGGGTATAGGGGGTAATGGTATTGAAAGCCTCCTACTAAATGCACAGTGTGAACATATCCTGAAGCTGACAGCGCAGGAGCTTGATTAGTGTGTTTACTATTCTGTGGGAGGCCAAACTCCTATGAAAATAATATGGCACTGATAAAAATTTTGGCCAGTCACTGAAACTTTAAATTTAGTTTTCCTGAACTCAGCAACAGTACAATGTCAGTGTATCTGCTGTACATACAATTTAGAGTTCATTCTCACTAACAATGAAATCGGATAAATACAATCCAATTAAAAATTGGATTGCAATCGGACCCATGTTATTCTATAATTCTGTGTTCACCTGAGATTGTTTTCCAGCTTGGATCGGATCACAATCAGACTGGAAAAAAATTGCAGCATGCTGCGATTGTAATTGGAAATCGGATGGCATTTGGCAATAGAAGTCAATGAGGGCGAGAAAAAAAAAAAAAAAAAAAAAAAAAAAAAAAAAAAAAAAAAAAATCGCACAGCACTCGGACCATGTGAGTGTTGTCTGATTTTTACACACCAGTGTCCTTTCAAAAGCCTGCAATTTAGCAGCCGCATAGAGTAAAATTACAATAGAACATGACAGGATAGAAAAGATAGATAACATACAGTATATACACATAGAATGGAAAGATATAAATATGTCAGTGACATATACAATTAGTACAGTGCAGCTTACTGTACATGTATTATTAAAAGATTATTTTTCTGAAAAAAATGGAGTGGGCTCCTGCATAATTTTTTTAATCATCAGAGGGAAAGCTGACATCTGTTTATAGCCAGGGTAGGGGGTAATACCCATGGAACTTCCCAGGCTATTATTATCAGCTAATAGCTGTATACTTAGCCTTTACTGGATATTAAAATGAGGGAGCCCTTCAAAAAATGACATAGTTTCCCCCTATAATTAATAACCATCAAATGCAAGGCAGATAGCGGCGGGCTGATATTAATAGACTAGTAAGGGGCCATGGATATTGGCTCCTCCAGGATAAAAGCATCAGCTTTCAGCCACCCAGAAAAGGCGCATCCCTAATGTACGCCAATTCTGGCACTTAGCTTCGCTCTTCCCACTTGCCCTGATACAGTGGCAAGTAGGGTCATGAGGGGATAGATGTCACCTTTGTATTGTCAGGTGACATCAAGCCCTGAGGTTAATAATAGATAGGCGTCCCCTTTACTATCACCATAGTGATATTGTATAAAAACACACACGCAGAATAAAGCCCTTAGTAGTAAAGTAGTTTAGTACTTAACCCGTACTTAAGGCATCGCCCATTCCAGTGAAGCCATTGTCCCCTGTAAGAGATTTAAAAGAATATACAAAATTCCTCACCTGTCCACTGAGGAGATAATAATCCATTTACAACTAGATGGCAGGCTGCATGGTTACATGATTGGACTACACAGGCTGCCATCCTGCAGATACACTGAGCAGCATCTGCTCAGTGCCTCGTGATGAACTCTTATTACCTGACTGATGTCACCACAAGCATGAGAAAGTTCTCACGCTCGTGATGCCATCATAAAGGTCCTGAGAGTTCACAACCAATGAACTCACTTCACCTAACTGATGTCAGCAAGCTCATGCTGACATCAGTTAGATGACGTGAGTTAATTGGCTTCCAGGAGCTTTCTGACCACACCGTAAGTGTAAGAAGGAGTTCACCGTGAGATACTGAGTAGTGGTAGTAGACACTGCTCAATGTCTCTGCTGCATGACAGGCTGTATAGTCACATCATGCAACCATGCAGCCTGCCATCCAGATTGCCAGCTTTTTATCTATTATCCATCTATCATCTATCTACTGGTGCATCTCACAAAATTAGAATATCATCAAAAAAAGTTAGTTTATTTCAGTTCTTCAATACAAAAAGTGAAACTCATATATTAGATAGAGTCATTACAAGCAGAGTGATCTATTTCAAGTGTTTATTTCTGTTAATATTGATGATCATGGCTTACAGCCAATGAAAATGCAAAAGTCATTATCTCAGTAAATTAGAAAACTTTATAACACCAGCTTGAAAAAGTGATTTTAAAATCTGAAATGTTGGCCTACTTAAATGTATGTTCAGTAAATGCACTCAATAATTGGTTGGGGCTCCTTTTGCATCAATTACTGCATCAATGTGGCGTGGCAAGGAGGCGATCAGTCTGTGGCACTGCTGAGGTATTATGGAAGCCCAGGTTGTTTTGATAGCAGCCTTCAGCTCATCTTTGTTGTTTGGTCTGGTGTCTCTCGTCTTCCTCTTGACAATACCCCATAGATTCTCTATGTGGTTAAGGTCAGGAGAGGTTGCTGGCCAATCAAGCACAGTGATACTGTTGTTTTTAAACCAGGAATTGGTACTTTTGGCAGTGTGGACGGTGCCAAGTCTTGCTGGAGAATGAAATTTTCATCTCCATTAAGCTTGTTGACAGAGGGAAGCATGAAGTGCTCTAAAATTTCCTGATCCCAGAGTCTGGAGGAAGAGTGGAGAGACACACAATCCAAGCTGCTTGAGGTCTAGTGTGAAGTTCCACAATCAATGATGGTTTCGGGAGCCATGTCATCTGCTGGTGTAGGTCCACTGTGTTTTATCAAAACCAAAGTCAGCACAGCCGTCTACCAGGAAATTTTAGAGTACCTGTATCTATCTTTATGTGTTTTGAGGAATATTTCCTTTGAAAACTATGTGTAAATGACAGAGATTTGCTTTATGAAAAAGCTCATGTTAGCATCACATTGCAGTCGGATAGCAATCACACTGCATTCGGATGTAAATCGGATGCTACTGTGGGTGTTAAAAATCGGATTGTACTCGCATGAAAAATGCATTTCACTCGCATGGCACTCGTCTGACTTGCCAGGAACAAAATCGTTAGTGTGTCTCCAGCCTTATAAAGATGTTATATTAGTGCATGAAAATATTTTTGCCTACCTAGTGTTTAAACCTTCACATACGGTAATTTTGCTTGTTTTACAGTAAAACTGTTTGCTGCTACAAGTGAAGTGATTGATGGAGAAATGCAGTTTTATGCAAGAGCAAGGAATTTCTACAGGGATGTTCCAGCAACAGAAGAAGGGATGATGGGTGACTTTTCTGACCTCTCCAACACTGATATAGAATCATCTCGAGAATTTCTAATGAAATTTGTTGGAGTAAGTAAGATATGACTAGATTGTCTAACACAGTAGGTTTTGTAGAAATGTATGCAACTATTCAAATCATCTGAATATGTTGTTGAACTGAAGTGGTTTTCAAACATCAGTCTAGTGTTTATTATTTTCAGCTCTGGAGTGGTGCAACTAATCTAAGTTCCTAACCCTAGTATTATACTTACCGGGTGCTGAGTTCCGCTCTTCTTAGCGCTGCTCTGTTCCCTATCAGCCATCTATCAGAAGTCAGGACTAACAGCCACAGCAAACGCTACAGCTATCCAGCAGGTCACAACTTACAGAAGTCTGACCGGAGTGGCATCAATAAACGATTAAGAGAGTAGCTGCTAAGCAGGCCTGGACTGTCAATCTGCCGATGTAGGCAGACGCCCTATGGGCCAGCGGCATTGAACTGCAAAGAGGGCCGCTGGCTTAGAGGCCCTATGTGCGTGTATCTGCTCTGATAAAGGCCGTCGATACGCGCACACTGCTCTTTCTGCTTGACCAGTATCAGCACAGTTATTCAATACTGAACTAATCTGCATCCATAGCAGCGCTCTCCCTCCTTTTCCTGTTGTGCCTGTGCTAGGTGTTGGGGTCAGCAGGCTCTCTCTCAGGCTATGTGGGTGAGGGGGTGGGTTATAGGCTATATGTGGGATAATGCAGACTTGGTTATGTATGTAATATGTGGGAGAGGAGGGACTAGGCTATATAGGCTATATGTGAGAGAAGGAAGACTTGGTTAATATGGTATATGTGAGAGATGGGGGACTAGGCTATATAAGCTATATGAAATATAAGAAAAAACAAACGACCAAAAATCTCACTAGAGAATATAATAATACAAAATATAATTTATTGGACAATCAATAATACCAGAATATGGCCAATTGAGTCACATGATTGTCATTCTTGCCTGTGATTGGTGGACTTAGCGTTTTTAATTCCCCTCACTTCCCCTTTCCCACCACCCCTTGAGAAAGGCATTTCACGCCGAAACGCACGTCGGGGGGGACACACACTACGGCGGTTCGCCTCCTATCCTCATCAGGTATGACTATGACTTCAATACTCTACAATTTCATCATGTGTTGTCACCCATCATGGACACATGTCTGGTGATGTGGACTTTATGAGGCTTATTTGGGGATGTGCAATTTTGCTATGAGCAAGTATAATTATATCTACCTTTGCTGCTAGGCATTATATGTGCCTCATATATAATTTTTTTCTTTTCCCCTTTTCCGCTATATGTGTGTGTCCTTTGGTGTTTTTCTGCATGCACAATGAGACTTGGATTTTCCTTGTCACTGTGTTTTTTCACATATTCTGGTATTATTGATTGTCCAATAAATTATATTTTGTATTATATTCTCTAGTGAGATTTTTGGTTGTTTGTTTTTTCTTATATTTCATTTCTTGTGCGACTTTCTCAACATTGTCCTATTTTACATATATCTCTTTGTTCCAGCTCTACAATGCCATCAAGTGATTGTATTTCAATTTAGCTGCACTTATTTTAGCAATTGATTTTTTCCATGAAGTGTATATGGTATAGAAGCTATATGTGGAGAGGCGGGACTAGGCTATTTATGCTATATGTGGGAAAGGGGGACTAGGCGTTATAGGCTATATGCACAGTGCCACCTTTCCTGTCCTGTATACTGGGTATTATTCTCAGTATATGTTTTATCCTGTATATATACACTGCACAGTACCATTTCTCCTGTCCTATATACTGGGTGTAATTGTCAGTATCTACAGTATATTATTCTAGATATATACACTGTCCCGGGTAACTGCCATTTCTTAATTACATTTCGAACTGAGGAAAGGGCAACTTGAAAATGCTTTGCCATCTTATAGCCTTCTCCTGCTTTGTGAGCCTCCGCTATTTTCCTTTTCAGGATGGTAGGCAGGTGCTTAGAAGAACCCATTGCTTTGTTTTTTTGGCGCAATGTTAGATGAGGCTTTTTTTTTTAGAATGATGGGAAATTTGCACGAGATGGCCTTTCCAAATGATGATAGCGAATAAGCCAAAACCCTAATAGGTTTATTAAGGTCTGAAATCTTGGTCAGTTATCCGAGTTATATGAGCACACAAATCTACAAGTGTGCCCAAACTTTTGCATGTCCTTATTTCCCTTTTTCTAATTTTTAACCCCTCCATGACAGGCACCGTACTGCTTTGCAGGAGATGCGTTCCCACAAACAGCAGTACTAGCACGGTGCACCGATCACACGTCTGTGGCACCCCTGAGGCTCAGTCGCCACAAAGGTAGTGAACCTTCTCCTAAGGTGTAGTGCCCCACCATCTAGGTAAGTTGGGAACTCCTTTCCACACTCCAGCACTCGCATCCCACACATCAGGGTAGTTCCGCACATCCACAAGCGGCTTTGTTCTTAGAGCGTAGCAGAGCACCTTTGGTGGTTCCCTGCTCTGAACACTGGACGTGCTGGGAGGTGGGTGGAGTTTAGAGATAGAAAAGGTTGGGAAGGTTTAGAATTACAGGACAGTCTCGGTCGGGGTTCAGTCTGAAAGAAGGTCGGCGGAGTAGTAGGACACTCCGAGAGGAGTGGGGATCCCTGGAAAAAGGGATGGAGGAAGGAGTGCTGCAGCCGCCTCAGTGACCTGAGCCGGCTGGCACGGGAAAGGAGAGTAAGGAGAAAGACGTAGAACTGTAACCTAAGTTTCCATAAGGAAGAGAGAAAAGTACAGAACGAAGGCGGATTAGAGAGAACAGAGAGGAGACATGGGTTGGAAGAGGAACCCTGCCTATAGGTTCTCAGTGCAAGGCAGTAGCCGTGGAGCGTTCCTACGATGCCCTAGATGCTTCGTCACAGCCGGAGAACTAACTGAGCCTAAAGACAGAAAGGTGAATTCTAAACTGTCCCGGAGCAGATCCCCAAAGGAATAGACAGCACCCAAACATATATTGTCAGTGAGGTAAGGTGAGACACAAACACTGGCAGAAAACAGACTGAGCAAACGGTGGGGCCCAGGCTGTCTACACAGGACAGGACAGAAAAGATACTGTCTGCAATCACGCACAAAACCGTAAAAATGTCCAACACTTCTGATATACAAAAAACCTGAGGTCACACGACCTCACCCCCGCTAGATCAGCACTCTGGTATAAACTGGAAGCAAAGCAAAAAACACACTAAAATAACAGGGGACTGAACACGCTGTGACATATGAAACAGGGCCCAGCGCTGCCCCAGCAGGGAGCACGCTGAACCCTAGTAACAGAGCAGAAAGCAAAAAAAAGGCACAACCAGACTAGATGCAAAGGATTAGCAAAAGAATCACCTAACTGAACATGCAGATCAGGCAGGGGACAAAAGAACTCCAATTGCACAAGGAGGAAAAATCACCAGCACACAAAATGGTAATACACATGAACGTGTAGCAGTACCAGTAAAATACTAGTGAGACATAAAAGTTAGACAAATAACATTTTCCATTCCCTTACATACTGTATGTTACATATGTTACTATGTTATAATGAGGCATATGGAGGCACTGTGGACGCCATAGGACCTGTGATCTGGCAGTGTCAGTCTTTTTTGGATTGCCTAAAAGTGC
Organism: Dendrobates tinctorius; assembly: GCF_039654945.1. Lineage (NCBI taxonomy): Eukaryota > Metazoa > Chordata > Amphibia > Anura > Dendrobatidae > Dendrobates > Dendrobates tinctorius. The sequence goes on from NW_027361680.1 coordinate 15,327,071, forward strand.
TGTAGGCCACAGTTTTGTGCACTTCGAAAAGAAGGACACCCCTGTACAGAGGCTAAAAGGAGTCCAGAGTAACTCTACTGCCTCATTATAGTGAATGGAGGCGGTTTCATCTGAATCTCGTCACTCAGATTTAGGCTGGAGTCACACTGCCGTATTTCTCATGCGATAATCGCATCACAGTGCATGGACTGGCCGGCACCTCTCCTGACCCGAGCATGACAGTGTGATGGATTACTGTGCAGTTGTCAAGCTCAGGTCAGGAGAGCCAACAGCCAGTGCGAGGTTTACAATGCGATTCTTGCACGAGAAATACGGCAGTGTGTCTCTGCCCTTAGATGGAAACCACAAAGTAAGTACTCAGCATAGAGTGCCAGATAAATGTGATCCCAAACGTTGTGTAAAATGTTCTCAATAAAAGCTTCAACTCAATCCACAAGAAAGCAAGTCCCCACTCAGATCTGTCATCTGTTAACGGAAATATAGGGGGGTTCCACATTACTTGTAATACAAAGGCTCTGGAAAAGCTAAATGGCTCCTCGCTCCCCAAAAGAAATTCAGCAAATTCTCTGCTCCCAAGTCCAAATGCCCCCCTCCCCTCTAAGCCACATTGTGCCTAAACAACATATAGCATCCACATGTTTGGCATTTCTGTAGTTATGAGAGCCCACCTAATATACATGTGCGTGTCTTCAGAAGCATGAGCTGGGCATAATGTACTGGTGACTGAAACATACTGATCACTACAACGGTAGTTTGTAATTTTCACTCAGCAACATCCACTGCTGCCTGTTTCTGGAAAACACATGTGGAGTCAAAATTGTCACTATACAGTGGGGCAAAAAAGTATTTAGTCAGTCAGCAATAGTGCAAGTTCCACCACAAAAAGATGAGAGGCGTCTGTAATTTACATCATAGGTAGACCTCAACTATGGGAGACAAACTGAGAAAAAAAAAATCCAGAAAATCACATTGTCTGTTTTTTTTTCATTTTATTTGCATATTATGGTGGAAAATAAGTATTTGGTCAGAAACAAGCAATCAAGATTTCTGGCTCTCACAGACCTGTAACTTCTTCTTTAAGAGTCTCCTCTTTCCTCCACTCGTTACCTGTAGTAATGGCACCTGTTTAAACTTGTTATCAGTATAAAAAGACACCTGTGCACACCCTCAAACAGTCTGACTCCAAACTCCACTATGGTGAAGACCAAAGAGCTGTCAAAGGACACCAGAAACAAAATTGTAGCCCTGCACCAGGCTGGGAAGACTGAATCTGCAATAGCTAACCAGCTTGGAGTGAAGAAATCAACTGTGGGAGCAATAATTAGAAAATGGAAGACATACAAGACCACTGATAATCTCCCTCGATCTGGTGCTCCACGCAAAATCCCACCCCGTGGGGTCAGAATGATCACAAGAACGGTGAGCAAAAATCCCAGAACCACGCGAGGGGACCTAGTGAATGAACTGTAGAGAGCTGGGACCAATGTAACAAGGCCTACCATAAGTAACACACTACGCCACCATGGACTCAGATCCTGCAGTGCCAGACGTGTCCCACTGCTTAAGCCTGTACATGTCTGGGCCCGTCTGAAGTTTGCTAGAGAGCATTTGGATGATCCAGAGGAGTTTTGGGAGAATGTCCTATGGTCTGATGAAACCAAACTGGAACTGTTTGGTAGAAACACAACTTGTCGTGTTTGGAGGAAAAAGAATACTGAGTTGCATCCATCAAACACCATACCTACTGTAAAGCATGGTGGTGGAAACATCATGCTTTGGGGCTGTTTCTCTGCAAAGGGGCCAGGACGACTGATCCGGGTACATGAAAGAATGAATGGGGCCATGTATCGTGAGATTTTGAGTGCAAACCTCCTTCCATCAGCAAGGGCATTGAATATGAAACGTGGCTGGGTCTTTCAACATGACAATGATCCAAAGCACACCGCCAGGGCAATGAAGGAGTGGCTTCGTAAGAAGCATTTCAAGGTCCTGGAGTGGCCTAGCCAGTCTCCAGATCTCAACCCTATAGAAAACCTTTGGAGGGAGTTGAAAGTCCGTGTTGCCAAGCGAAAAGCCAAAAACATCACTGCTCTAGAGGAGATCTGCATGGAGGAATGGGCCAACATACCAACAACAGTGTGTGGCAACCTTGTGAAGACTTACAGAAAACGTTTGACCTCTGTCATTGCCAATAAAGGATATATCACAAAGTATTGAGATGAAATTTTGTTTCTGACCAAATACTTATTTTCCACCATAATATGCAAATAAAATGAAAAAAAAAACAGACAATGTGATTTTCTGGATTTTTTTTTCTCAGTTTGTCTCCCATAGTTGAGGTCTACCCATGATGTAAATTACAGACGCCTCTCATCTTTTTAAGTGGTGGAACTTGCACTATTGCTGACTGACTAAATACTTTTTTGCCCCACTGTATCTGTAGATAAATTTCCATAGGGTTATAATTTCCAAAATGGGGTCATTTGAGGGGGGATTCTGCTTTTCTAGGGGCTCTTTATATGGAATCCGCAAACTATTCTATGAACATCTGCGCTCCAGGAGGCAAATAGCGCTCCGACCCTCCCGAGTCTCTCTGTATGGCAAAGTAGTACTGTACAGCCACATATGGGGTATTGCCACGTTCAGTAGAAATTGTACAACAAATCTTGTTGCCATTTTTAGCCACTTCCCAGTGTGAAAATGTAAAACTTGGAGCTAACAATCTTGATGGTAAAAATGTAAATTATTTTTTCTTCACTACCCAATAGTATAAAAGTCTGTGACACACCTGTGGTATCATTATAATCACTGCACCCCTTGATGCATTCATTGAGAGGTTTAATTGGTAAAATGGAGTCTCTTATGGGGGTTCTGCTGTTCTGGCAACTCAGGGGTCTGCCAATGTAACATGGCATCCTCAAACAAGTGCAGCAATATTTCATAGAATCATGGAATCGTAGAGTTGGAAGGGACCTCCTGGGCCATCTGGTCCAACCCCCTGCTCAAAGCAGGATTCGCTAAATCATCCTAGTCAGATGTCTGTCCAGCCTCTGTTTGAAGACTTCCATTGAAGGAGAACTCACCACTTCTTGTGGCAGCTTGTTCCACTCATTGATCACTCTAACTGTCAAAAAGTTTTTTCTAATATCTAATCTGTGTCTCCTCCCAATCAGTTTCATCCTATTGCTTCTAGTCTTTCCTTGTGCAAATGAGAATAAAGTTGATCCTTCTACAATGTGACAGCCCTTTAGATATTTGTAGACAGCTATTAAGTCTCCTCTCAGTTTTCTCTTTTGCAAACTAAACATTCCCAAATCCTGCAACCTTTCCTCATAAGACAGGATTTGCAGACTGGTCACCATTCTGGTCGCTCTTTTCTGAACTTGCTCCAGTTTGCTGATGTCTTTTTTAAAATGTGGTGCCCAAAACTTGCACTGTAATATGGCGCTACTTCCCGTCTGAGCTTTGCACTGTGCCTCAAAAGTAGTTTTCAACCACATATGGGGTATCGGTTAACTCAGGAGAAATTGCACAGCAAACTTTGGGGTCCATTTTCTCCTTTTGTCCTTGTGAAAATACAATATTTGTAGCTAAAAAAGATTTTTGTGGTAAAAATGTGATTTTTTTTTTTATTTTCACAGCTTAACGTTATAAACTTCTGTGAAGCACCAGGGGGTTCAAGGTTCTCAAAACACATCTAGATAAGTTCCCTAAGAGGTCTAGTTTCCAAAAGGGTATCATTTGTGGGGGTTTTCCACTGTTTAGGCACATCAGGGGCTCTCCACACGTGACATGGCTTCCTCTAATTCCAGCAAATTTTGCATTCAAAAAGTATCAATGTACTCAGGAGAAATTGATCAACAAATTGTATGGTCTATTTTCTCCTGTTACCCTTGCAAGCGTAAAAAAATAGGTCTAAAGAAAAATTTTTGTGAAAGAAAAGTAAATGTTTTATTTTTTCCTTCCTTCCTTTTGGAAGTGCATTGAGCAGCAAGGTGGTGTGCTGGTAAAAGGGGAAAAAAAAATCTTTTAAATCTTCTGCCTGAGCGAGTGTGAATGAGCTGAGTGTGACCTGAGTGTAAGTGCGAACAGTAGTAAGTGTGTGACTTGTGATTCAGTGACTTTGGATTCAGGGAGTCTCCAAGGGAGGTATTACTCAATTACTGTTATATTTTATTAATACTTTTTATTTATTTTTTCTTATCTTTTTGGCTGGTGCAATCCCCATTAGAATGTGCTCCACTATTGTCAATGCCATCCAGTGCACGTCTTGCCGCATGTATGAAATCCTTGAACAGCCGGTCGAGGGTGCATACTGCTGTGCGAGATGTGAGCACGTTGTGCATTTGGAAGCCCAGATACTGGATGTAAATGTGCAGCTGGCAACACTGAGATCCATAGACAATGTGGAAAGGATTATTCTGCTCACTGAGCAGACGCTCAATGGGATAGATGAGGGGGGGGGATGCTAGGTTGGAGCTGCAGGACAATGAAGCAGCTAGCTGGGTGACAGTTAGAAGGCAGGGTAGAGGGAAGAGCACCAGGGAGGCTAGTCCTGATCTGGCACACCCCAATAAGTTTGCTAAGTTGGCAGATGAGGGGAGTGTTAGTGCAGGAGTAGCACTACTACAGCAAGGCATGTCCTCAAAGCCGGAGGAGTGTCTGCTCCAGTAAGGGGGGAAATAGGAGAGCGGGGCAGGCCAGACAGGTTATGGTAGTGGGAGACTCAATTATTAGGGGAACAGATAGGGCAATCTGTCACAAAGACAGGGATCGTCGAACGGTGTGCTGCCTACCTGGCGCTTGAGTCCGACACATCGCTGATCGGGTTAACAGATTACTGGAAGGGGCTGGTGACTATCCAGTGGTCATGGTGCACATTGGCACAAATGATAAAGTTAGAGGTAGGTGGAAGGTCCTTAAAGATGATTTCAGGGAATTAGGCTGTAAGCTTAAAGCAAGGACCTCCAAGGTGGTATTTTCAGAAATACTTCCTGTACCATGTGCCACGCCAGAGAGGCAATGGGAGATTAGGGAGGTTAATAAGTGGCTCAGGAATTGTGTAGGAAGGAGGGGTTTGGGTTCCTGCAGAACTGGGCCGACTTCTCAGTTGGCTACAGGTTCTACGCTAGGGACGGGCTGCACCTCAATGGGGAGGGTGCAGCTGTGCTGGGGGAGAAAATGGCTAGAAGGTTGGAGGAGTGTTTAAACTAGGGCCGGGGGGGAGGGTATTCCTTTTATAGGAGGGGAACACAGTGCAGATAGAGACCTGGGCACAAATAATGACATTGGGGGTGGGGGTGGCATGGGGGGTGGGGTTAGAACAGTTAATAATTTAAGAAAGAATAGAGGTACAGAGAGATACATAAAGTGCATGTATATTAATGCCAGAAGCCTCGCCAACAAGATGGAGGAATTGGAGTTAATATTGTTGGACAATAATTATGACATGGTGGAGATATCTGAGACATGGCTGGACGAGAGCCATGGCTGGGCGGTTAATTTACAGGGCTATAGTCTGTTCAGAAATGACCGAACAAATAAGCGACGGGGAGACGTGTGTTTATATGTAAAATCATCCTTAAAACCCATCCTTCATGATAATATTTATGAATCTAATGAAAATGAAGAGTCCCTGTGGGTAGAGATAAGGGGAGGGGGGAAAAATAATAAATTACTGATAGGGGTTTGTTATAAGTCTCCAAAAATAATGGAAGCAACAGAGAATATCCTCATAAAGCAAATGCAAATAGATGAAGCTGCGACTCAATGAGAAGTCATTATTATGGGGGACTTCAATTACCCTGAAATACAATGGGGAACCAAAACCTGCAGTTCCAGCAAAAGTAATAGGTTTTTGACAACTATGAGAGACAATTACCTTGCACAACTGGTTCAGGACCCAACAAGAGGGAGGGCACTGCTAGGCCTAATATTAACCAACAGGCCAGACCGCATATCAAATATAAGGGTTGAGGGTCACTTGGGTAATAGTGATCACAAATTAATAAGTTTTCATGTATCCTTTAATAAGATGTGTAGTAGAGGGGTTACAAGGACACTAAACTTCAGGAAGGCAAATTTCCAACGGATGAGAGATGATCTTGGTGCAATTAACTGGGACAATATCCTGAGACATAAAAATACACAAAGAAAATGGGAGACGTTTATTAGCATACTGATTAGGTCCTGTGCCCAATATATACCATGTGGGAATAAACATGCTAGAAATAGGAGGAAAACACTATGGCTAAATAGAGCTGTAAGGGGCGCAATAAGGGACAAAAGAAAGCATTTAGAGAATTAAAGCAAGTAGGTAGTGATGAGGCATTAAATAAATACAGAAAATTAAATAAATTCTGTAAAAAGCAAATTAAGACAGTAAGGATTGAGACAGAGAGACTCATTGCCAGAGAAAGTAAAAATAATCCCAAAATATTCTTTAACTACGTAAATAGTAAGAAGCTAAAAAATGATAGTGTTGGCCCCCTTAACAATAGTCTGGGTGAAATGGTGGATGAGGAAGAGGAAAAAGCCAATATGCTAAATGACTTTTTTTTCAACAGTATTTACACAAGAAAATCCCATGACGGATAACATGATCAGGGATAAAAATTCTCCTTTAAATGTCACCTGCTTAACCCAGCAGGAAGTACGGCGGCGACTAAAAATCACTAAAATTGACAAATCCCCGGCCCGGATGGGATACACCACCGAGTACTGTAGGAATTAAGCACAGTCATAGATAGACCATTATTTTTAATCTTTAAAGATTCCATAATAACAGGGTCTGTACCACAGGACTGGCGTATAGCAAATGTGGTGCCAATATTCAAAAAGGGGACAAAAACTGAAGTTGGAAATTATAGGCCAGTAAGTTTAACCTCAACTGTGGGTAAAATCCTGGAGGGTTTTCTAAGAGATACTATACTGGAGTATCTGGAGAAGAATAACCTCATGACCCAATATCAACATGGGTTTACAAGGGACCGTTCCTGTCAGACTAATCTGATAAGCTTTTATGAAGAGGTAAGTTCCGGACTGGACCAAGGGAATCCAGTGGACGTGGTGTACATGGACTTTTCAAAAGCTTTTGATACGGTGCCACACAAAAGGTTGATACATAAAATGAGAACAATGGGGATAGGGGAAAATATGTGTAAGTGGGTTAAGAGCTGGCTCAGGGATAGGAAACAAAGGGTGGTTATTAATGGAGCACAATCGGACTGGGTCACGGTTAGCAGTGGGGTACCACAGGGGTCAGTTTTGGGCCCGCTTCTTTTTAACATATTTATTAATGACCTTGTATGGGGCATAGAGAGTAGAATTTCAATATTTGCAGATGACACTAAACTCTGCAGGGTAATCAGTACAGAGGAGGACAATTTTATATTACAGGAGGATTTATGTAAACTAGAAGCTTGGGCTGATAAATGGCTCAGGAGCTTTAATGGGGATAAATGTAAGGTCATGCACTTGGGTAGAACGAACAAGATGTATAATTATGTGCTTAATTGTAAAACACTGGGCAAAACTGTCACTGAAAAAGACCTGGGTGTATGGGTGGACGACAAACTCACATTTAGTGGCCAGTGTCAGGCAGCTGCTGCAAAGGCAAATAAAATAATGGGATGCATTAAAAGAAGCATTGATGCTCATGAGGAGAACATAATTTTACCTCTATATAAGTCACTAGCGCGACCACACTTAGAATACTGTGTACAGTTCTGGTCTCCGGTGTATAAGAAAGACATAGCTGAACTGGAGCGGGTGCAGAGAAGAGCGACCAAGGTTATTAGGGAACTAGGGGGTCTGCAATACCAAGACAGGTTATTACACCTGGGGTTATTTAGTTTGGAAAAACGAAGGCTTAGGGGTGATCTTATTACAATGTATAAATATATGCGGGGACAATACCAAGACCTTTCTAATGATCTTTTTTACTCTTAGACCTGTGACGGGGACAAGGGGGCATCCTCTACGTCTGGAGGAAAGAAGGTTTAAGCATACTCACAGGCGCGGATTCTTTATTGTAAGAGCAGTGAGACTATGGAACTCTCTGCTATATGATGTTGTAATGAGTGATTCCCTAATAAAATTTAAGAAGGGACTGGATGCCTTCCTTGAAAAGTATATTACAGGGTATATACACTAGTTTCCTTAACCCCTTAAGCCCCAAGGGTGGTTTGCACGTTCATGACCGGGCCAATTTTTACAATTCTGACCACTGTGCCTTTATGAGGTTATAACTCTGAAACGCTTCAATGGATCCCGGTGATTCTGACATTGTTTTCTCGTGACATATTGTACTTCATGTTAGTGGTAAAATTTCATTCATATAACTTGCGTTTATTTGTGAAAAAACAGAAATTTGGCAAAAATTTTGAAAATTTCGCAATTTTCCAAATTTGAATTTTTATGCCCTTAAATCTCAGAGATACGGCACACAAAAAACTTAATAAATAACAATTCCCACATGTTTACTTTAAATCTGCACAATTTTGGAACCAAAATTTTTTTTGGTTAGGAAGTTATAAGGGTTAAAATTTGACCAGCGATTTCTCATTTTTGCAACACCATTTTATTTTTATGGACCACATCACATTTGAAGCCACTTTGAGGGGTCTATATGATAGAAAATACCCAAAAGTGACACCATTCTAAAAACTGTACCCCTTAAGGTGCTCAAAATCCCATTCAAGAAGTTTATTAACCCTTTAGGTGCGTCACAGGAATTTTTTGAATATTTAAAAAAAAAAATGAATTTAACTTTTTTTCCACAAAAAAAATACTTCAGGTTCAATTTTTTTTATTTTACCAAGGGTAACAGGAGAAATTGGACTGCAAAAGTTATTGTGCAATTTGTCCCGAGTATGCTGATACCTGATATGTGGGGGGGGTACCACTGTTTCGGCAGACCTCAGAAGGGAAGGAGCGCCGTTTGACTTTTTCAATGCAAAATTGGCTGGAATTGAGATCGGACGCCATGTCACGTTTGGAGAGCCCCTGTTGTACCTAAACAGTGGAAACCCCCCACATGTGACCCCATTTTGGAAACTAGACCCCCCAAGGAACTTATCTAGATATGTGGTGAGAATTTTGAACCCACAAGGGCTTCACAGAAGTTTATAACGTACAGCGGTACAATTAAAAAAATCATATTTTTTCCACAAAAAATGATCTTTTCACCCCCAATTTTTATTTTTCCAAGGGTAACAGGACCCTAAAGGTTATTGTGCAATTTGTCCTGAGTACGCTGATACCCCATATGTGGGGGTAAACCACTATTTGGGCGCATGGCAGAGCTCAGAAGGGAAGCAGCGCCATTTGACGTTTTTGGCTGGAATTGAGATCGGACACCATGTCGCGTTTGGAAAGCCCCTGATGTACCAAAACAGTAGAAACCCCCCACAAATGACACCATTTTGGAAACTAGACCCCCCAAGGAACTTATCTAGATGTGTGGTGAGCACTTTGAACCCCCAGTGCTTCACAGAAGTTTATAACGCCCGGGCGTGAAAATAAAAAAATCGTATTTTTTCCACAAACATGATCTTTTAGTCACCAATTTTTTTTATTTTCCCAAGGGTACAAGGAGAAATTGGACCCCAAAAGTTGTCCAATTTGTCCTGAGTACGCTGATACCTCATATGTGGGAGAAAACTACTGTATGGGCACAAGTCGGGGCTCGGAAGGGAAGTAGTGACGTTTCGTAATGCAGACTTTGATGGAATGGTCTGCAGGTGTCATGTTGCTTTTGGAGAGCCCCTAATGTACCAAAACAGTGGAAAACCCCCACAAATTACCCCATTTTGGAAACTAGACCCCCAACGGAACTTATCTAGATGTGTGGTGAGCACTTTGAACCCCTAATTACTTCACAAAAGTTTATAACGCCTGGGCGTGAAAATAAAAAAATCTTTTCCACAAAAATGATATTTTTGCCCCCATTTTTTTATTTTCCTAAGGGTAACAGGAGAAATTGGACCCCAAAAGTTGTTTTGTAATTTGTCCTGAGTATGCTGATACCCTATATGTGGGGGTAAAACACTGTTTGGGCGCATGGCAGAGCTTGGAAGGGAAGGAGCACCATTTGACTTTTTCAACGCAGAATTGGATGGAATTGAGATCAGATGCCATGTTGCATTTGGAGAGCCCCTGATGTGCCCAAACAGTGGAAACCCCCCAATTATAACTCCAACCCTAACCAACACACCCCTAGCCCTAGCCCTAACCCTAATGGGAAAATGGAAATAAATACATTTTTTTATTTTATTATTTTTCCCTAACTAAGGGGGTGATAACGGGGGGGGGGTTTGATATACTATTTATGGCGGTTTTTATGTTTGGCAGCTGTCACACGCTAAAAGACGCTTTTTATTGTAAAAATAGTTTTTTGCATCACCACATATTGAGAGCTATAATTTTTCCGTATATTGACCCACTGAGTCATGTGAGGTCTTATTCTTTGCGTGACGAGTTGACGATTTTATAGGTACCATTTTCGGGCACGTGACATTTTTTGATCGCTTTTTATTCCGTTTTTTGGGACGTAGAATGAACAAAAACCAGCGTTTCATGAATTTCTTTTGGGGGGGTATGTTTACACCGTTCCGCGTGCGGTAAAATTCATAAAGCGGTTTTATTCTTCGGGTCACTACGGTTACAGCGATACCTCATTTAGGTCTTTTTTTAATGTTTTGGCGCTTTTATGCAATGAAAACTATTTTATATAAAAAAATAATTATTTTTGCATCGCTTTATTCTGCGAGCTATAACGTTTTTATTTTTTTGTGGATGATGCTGTATGGCAGCTCGTTTTTTGCGAGACAAGCTGACGTTTTCAGCGGTACCATGGATATTTATATGCGTCTTTTTGATTGCGCGTTATTGCACTTTTTGTTCGGTGGTATGATAATAAATCATTATTTTTTGCTTCGTTTTGTATTTTTATTTTTTAAGGGGTTCGCTAAAGAGGTTAACTAATGGGACAGTTTTATAGGGCGGGTCGTTACTGACGCGGCGATACCAAATATGTGTACTTTTATTGTTTTTTTTACTAATTTATTTAGCGATTTTTCTTTTTTAATTATTTTTACACTTTTTTTTTTTTTTTTTTTTTTTTTTTAACTTTATTACATTGTCCCAGGTGGGACATCACTGTCCTGTGACAGATCGCTGATCTGTCACATCACATATCACTGTGACAGATCAGCGATCTGTCACAGGCACTGCACAAGGCTTCCTCCTTGCCTGCGCTTTGCAGGCCGTGAGGAAGTCAGCTACCTACAGGTCCCCGTCGCCATCTTGGATCCGGGGGCCTGTAGGGAAAGAGCCCCCCGCAGCAGCGCTGCACATTGCGCTGCTGCGGGGGGCTCAGGGAAGCACGGAGGGAGCCCCCTCCCTGCCGATGCTTCCCTTTAACCCCCGGTACACCCCGATCGTGTTTGATAGCGGTGTACAAGGGGTTAACGTGTCGGTCCGTGACCGCCCCTGACACATTGTGCCGGGTGTCAGCTGTGATAGTCAGCTGACACCCGGCCGCGATCAGCGGCGCTCACCACGTGGGTGCCGCTGATCGCTATGACGTACTATCCCGTCCCTGGGAATTAAGTCTCAGGGCACATGGACGGGATAGTACGTCTCATGGCAGAAAGGGGTTTATATTGCGTTGATCCAGGGAGCTAGTCTGATTGCCATATGTGGAGTCGGGAAGGAATTTTTTTCCCCAATGTGAAGCTTACTGTTTGCCACATGGGTTTTTTTTGCCTTCCTCTGGATCAACATGTTAGGGCAAGTTAGGATAGGATATGGGTTGAACTAGATGGACTTAAAGTCTTCCTTCAACCTTACTAAGTTACATTCCAAAAATTCATGTGAAGCACCTGAAGGGTTAATAAACTTCTTGAAAGTGGTTTTGAGCACCTTAAAGGGAACCCGCCCCCCCCCCCCCCGGCCTATTAAAATAAAAGAGCCACCCTCAGCAGCACTAAGGCTGCATTCTGTGAAGGTGGCTCTTATGTTTATTATCCCTAGGAACGCTTAAGTAAAGACTTTTATAAATTGCCCACCAAACCTCTATTGCTTCATGGATGTGTGAATACATCATAACACACTGCAGGGCGGGATCTGGGTCCTCCGCTACATGCAGGTGCGATATCCTTACATCATCACCTGATGCAATTATCCCGGCCAGCGTGTATGGCACATGCCCGAGAAATGTTTGCAGAGCGCAGGTCACGTAACAAGGAACAGAGGAGGTGGCCCACGGATGCAAGAGGGGGATGATGGATGGCTGCGAGGCGGTTGAGACAGGGGAAGAAAACACACCTCCATGACGCAATAGAGGTATGGCGGGCAATTTATAAAAGTCTTTATTTCAGCGTTCTTAGGGGTAATAAACATAAGAGCCACCTTCGCAGAATGCAGCCTTAGTGCTGCTGAAGGTGACTTTTACTTTAATAGGTCCTGGGGGGAGGGGGGGTGACAGGTTGCCTTTAAGGGCTGCAGTTTTTAGGATTGTATCAATTTTGTGTATTTTCTGTCATATAGGTTCCTCAAAGTGACTTCAAATGTGAGACGGTCCCTAAAAAAATGGCTTTTCAAATTTTGTTGTAAAAATGAGAAATCGCTGGTCAACTTTTATCCCTTATAACTTCCTAACAAAAAAAGATGTTAGCAAAATTGTGCTGATGTAAAGCAGACATGTTGTAAATGTTATTCACTAACTATTTTATTTGATATGACTCTGATTTAAGGGCATAAAAAGTAAAAGTTTAAAAATTGCAAAATTTTGAAAATTTTTGCCAAATTTCCATTTTTTTCACAAATAAATGCAAATCATATCAAAGAAATTTTGCAACTACCATAAAATACAATATGTCTTGAGAAAACATTCTCAGAATCACTGGGATCCGTTGAAGTGTTCCAGAGTTAGGACCTAATAAAGTGACAGTGGTCAGAATTGTAAAAATTGGCCTGGAAGGTGAAAACAGGCTTCGGGGTGAAGGGCTTAAAATGGTAAAACTGACAATGTATATATATATATATATATATATATATATATATATATTGAGAATCATGTGAGAATATTGGATGAGGGCAGGTATATCTCGCCCAGATTCCTTTCCTATGTGGCCTAGTCTGGTCAGTATCGCACCTGCTTACTAATGGATAATGGGAGGTGGATATAAAAGGATGCAAGGTGGTTGTGTGAGTGTCTCAGCCTGGGAACACAGAGAGCCTGTCTGTGTGAGAGACACACGTGAGTGGAAGCAGTGCCTACTGCAACTGTGGTTTGGCTGGACGGGAGAAGCCCGCCAGTTGGTAGTTAGGTTGTCCATTGTTTAGTTAGTGCCGGACAGGCAAGGATTTGTTTTATGTTTTGTTTCCTTTTGCATTGCTTTCACAGTTAATAAACCTGACCCAGGGTCAGTTATACACGAATCCCAGCTCTGCGCCTGAGTTTCATGCTGAACGCACGTGACCTTTGACCCCAGCAAAGGCGATCCCGGAGTGTTTTATCACATTGTGGTGGAGAATGCGGGCATCACGTTGCAAGCATGAGCATGGAGGACGTGGTGAAAGCGCTGGTACAGTCCACCGCCGTCCAGCAAGAAGCTAATCGGGTGATGATGGCCCAGCTGAAGGAGTTGGTGGACATGACAGCTACCGATCGTTCGCTTCTCCAGCAGGTGGCGCAGCACCTGGCAAGCCTACAGGAGGTTAACCTGGAAGCCGAGTCGAGAGTGATTCACGTGAGTCGGTACTGGCAGAAGATGACGACCGAAGATGACGTCGAGGCATACCTGACCACGTTTGAACGGACGGCGGTGCGAGAAAAATGGCCGAAGGCACGATGGGCCGGCCTGATTGCCCCGTTTCTTTCCGGTGAGGCCCAAAAGGCGTATTATGACTTGGAAACTGAAGCTGCGCAGGACTTTGCAAATTGAAATCCGAGATCTTGGCCCAGCTGGGAGTGACGACCGCTGTCCGTGCACAGAGAGTACATCAATGGACTTATCAGCCGGATAAACCACCGCGGTCACAGATGTTCGACCTGATCCACGTGACGAAGAAGTGGCTACAACCCGAGGTGTTGACAGCGCCAGAGATAATTCAGAGAGTCATCATGGACAAGTACCTGAGAGCTCTACCGCCAGCCCTGAGGAAGTGGGTAAGCCATGGAAATCCTACGACGGCAGATCAACTGGTGGATCTGGTTGAACGTTACTCCGTGGCGGAAGGACTCCGAGACGACGCTACCCCACCTCGTTCTTCATCATCTCCACGGGGAACCGGTAAGACTGTTCCAGGGAGTAGGGGAGATGGAAAAATCCCTAAGACAGTGGGGGAGGAAAACGGGACTGCCCGCACTGCGAGGCCAAGAGTAACGAACTATGGTCTAAGCAAGGGGCCCGTTAGGTGTTTCCGCTGCCAAGAGATGGGACATATTGCTGCAAACTGTCCGGTCACTACTGAACCCATGCAGTGCGACGTCACAGACTCTAAAAAACGCATGTCTATGGTGGCACGGGTAGTAAGTGTGAATGCCGGTCAAAAAGATGTGGAAAAACATTTGTGTGATTTAACTGTTGATGGCAAAAATGTGGTGGCATTGTTAGACTCGGGAAGTGTGGTGACTCTGGTGAAGGCCAGTCTGGTGTCAGCCCCGACTGGACCATCAGACAAATTTTCTGTAACGTGTGTGCATGGAGACACCTGTTCGTACCTCACCGCGGTCATATGCATTACTACTTCCTATGGGTCTGTGCAACATAAAGTGGGACTCGTCCCGGCGTTATTGCATGATGTTATCCTGGGCCGGGATTTTCCCCACTTCTGGCAATTGTGGGAGAATCAGTTGATGCCCTCGGGTAATAGTGTACATGATTCTTCTCCCAGGGCGCGTGTGGGTCCCGAACGCCTGGAAGAGGTCTCCCCGGAAGACTCGGGGGAAGAGTCTGCTGGAAATGACCTACAGTTCCCATTTTCAGTCATGGCGGGTGATACGGAGGAGACCGGGGAAGAGGAGGAGGCCGACAGCCGTCCACCTCCCCGTTTGCCGGATTTGGAAGTTCAGAAAGAGGAGTTCCAAAGCGAGCAAATAAAGGATCCTACCCTTTCTCAGGCTAGGACAAATGTAAAAGTGATAAATGGGGTACCCGTTGAACCTGGCTCTAGGCTGGCATATCCTTACATGGTTCTGGAGAATGATTTACTCTATCAGATAGAGAAAAAGGGTGAAGATACGGTGCAACTATTAGTCGTGCCAAAACCCTACCGGCGGCAGGTGCTGGACCTGGCCCATGGACATGTGATGGGAGGTCACCTGGGAGTCCAGAAAACCACCGAAAGGATATTACACTGTTTTGTTTGGCCAGGCATGCATCACGATATTCGAGTATATTGTGAGTCTTGTCCTGACTGCCAAGCCTCTGCACCTAAGCCCCGGTTCTGTAGCCCTTTGGTACCCCTACCTATTATTGAAGTCCCATTTGAGAGGATTGGGATGGATTTAGTTGGGCCCCTTCCACGGTCTGCACGTGGACACCAACATATCCTGGTCATCTTGGATTATGCCACTCGTTACCCGGAGGCCATCCCTTTGCGTAACACGGCCACCAAGACGATTGCCAAGGAACTGGTGCATGTGTTTAGTCGGGTCGGTATACCAAAACAGATACTCACCGACCAGGGGACCCCCTTTATGTCCAGGGTAATGAAGGAGCTCTGCCGATTGTTACAAATTGAACCGTTACGCACATCCGTGTATCACCCTCAAACAGACGGGTTGGTCGAACGGTTCAATAAAACTCTGAAGCAGATGCTGAGAAATGTGATAGACAAGGATGGGAAGAACTGGGACTATTTACTTCCGTATTTGCTTTTTGCCATCAGGGAAGTACCCCAGTCTTCCATGGGATTCTCGCCTTTCGAGTTATTGTACGCCCGACGTCCTCGCGAACTGTTAGACGTTGCAAAAGAAACCTGGGAGGGTCAGGTCACTCCGTTTAAAACAGTGATAGATCACGTCACACAAATGCAGGACCGTATTGCGGCTGTTATGCCCATCGTCAAAGAACACATGATACAGGCTCAAGGAGCCCAAAAAAGAATCTATGATAGGGGCGCCAAGATCCGTACGTTTGCACCCGGAGATAGGGTGTTGATCCTGGTCCCCACGGTGGACAGTAAGTTCCTGGCAAAGTGGCAGGGCCCCTTTGAGATCAAGGAAAGAGTTGGTGAAGTAAACTACAAAGTATACCAGGCAGGTAAACGGAAACCTGAACAGATTTATCATGTAAATCTGATAAAGCCCTGGAAGGATCGGTCTGCCTTGTCAGCGGAGCTGGCCCGTCCTGTCTGCTGGCATACCGTACCGGAGGTACGGGTTGCAGAGACTCTCTCGGAGCAGCAAAAGACGGAAGTCAGGCAGTTTCTACTTCACAACCAAAAGTTTTTCTCAGAAAAACCCGGGCAGACTATGCTAATGAAACATGACATCGTAACGGAACCTGGTGTCACAGTTCACGTAAAGCCCTACCGAATCCCGGAAGCGCGCCGTGAAGCCGTTTCCCGAGAAGTGAAGGCAATGTTAGAGTTAGGAGTCATTGAGGAATCGCACAGTGCGTGGTCTAGCCCGATTGTGCTAATTCCTAAACCGGACGGCTCCATCCGGTTCTGCAATGACTTCAGGAAACTGAATGCGGTCTCAAAATTTGATGCCTACCCCATGCCCCGGGTCGACGAGTTAATAGATCGGTTAGGAAAAGCCCGGTATATTATGACCCTAGACCTAACAAAGGGGTATTGGCAGATCCCTCTGGTGGAGGCTGCCAGAGAAAAGACAGCATTTGCTACGCCGGAAGGTTTATTTCAGTATGTGTATATGCCGTTTGGACTGCACGGGGCACCGGCGACCTTCCAGAGACTGATGGATCGAGTCTTGAGGCCACATAGGCGGTATGCTTTGGCCTATTTGGATGACATTGTCATTTACAGCTTGGACTGGGAGACTCATCTCCAGAAAGTACAAGCTGTGATTGACAACCTGTGGGAGGCAGGTCTAACCGCGAACCCCAAGAAATGTCACATCGGGCTAGAAGAAGCCCGGTATTTGGGGTATGTAATTGGGAGGGGTGTTGTTAAACCCCAGGTTGATAAGATTCAGGCGGTTCAGGACTGGCCACAACCTGTCAAGAAGCAGGTGCAAGCCTTCCTGGGGATCGCCGGTTATTATCGCCGGTTCATACCCAATTTTGCAGCCATCGCTACCCCCCCCGGACGGATCTTACAAAAGGGAAAGACTCCGTCATGATTAAATGGAGTTTAGCGGCTGAAGAAGCCTTCCATAGCCTAAAATGGGCACTTTGCTCTCAGCCCGTACTGGTGACTCCGGACTTCCGCATTGAGTTTGTGGTACAAACGGATGCCTCTGATACCGGTATCGGGGCTGTGCTCTCACAAGTGAGGGACGGAGTGGAACACCCAGTCCTCTATCTCAGCAGGAAGCTGAATAAACACGAGCAAAGGTATGCAGTTGTAGAAAAAGAGTGCCCCGCCATTAAGTGGGCTCTAGAGGCCCTCAAATATTACCTGGTGGGCCGAAAGTTCAGGCTGATCACTGACCATGCCCGTCTCAAGTGGATACACTTGAACAAGGAACGGAATAGCCGGGTGACCCGGTGGTTCCTTGCCCTGCAGGCCTACACTTTTACGGTGGAGCACCGCCCAGGGGTACAGATGGGAAATGTAGATGCCCTGTCCCGAGTGCACTGTTTGGCGGGTGTCATTGCTCGACCGGAGTGGTCTGAGCAGAAGGGGGGGATATGTAAGAATCATGTGGGAATAGTGGATGAGGGCAGGTATATCTCGCCCAGATTCCTTTCCTATGTGGCCTAGTCTGGTCAGTATCGCACCTGCTTACTAATGGATAATGGGAGGTGGATATAAAAGGATGCAAGGTGGTTGTGTGAGTGTCTCAGCCTGGGAACACAGAGAGCCTGTCTGTGTGAGAGACACACGTGAGTGGAAGCAGTGCCTACTGCAACTGTGGTTTGGCTGGACGGGAGAAGCCCGCCAGTTGGTAGTTAGGTTGTCCATTGTTTAGTTAGTGCCGGACAGGCAAGGATTTGTTTTATGTTTTGTTTCCTTTTGCATTGCTTTCACCGTTAATAAACCTGACCCAGGGTCAGTTATACACGAATCCCAGCTCTGCGCCTGAGTTTCATGCTGAACGCACGTGACCTTTGACCCCAGCAAAGGCGATCCCGGAGTGTTTTATCACAATATATACAGTATATATATACTAGCTGAAGAGCCCGGCATTGCCTGGGCATAGTAACCATCTGTGGTTAGTTATAACAAATTATAATGATTATATTGCACATAAAAACATTTCACATCATATATTCAACACTACAGATTTGCAACACAAATTAACTAAACGATTACCCAAGTATTGATAGTATTTTATTTTCAAATAATTCAAGAGCCTTTTGATAAACAACATGGGTATCTGTGTATCTAACCCTGTGATAATGTCTTCTCAGCTGTGTACCTAATCCTCTCCTGTGTGATACTTTCTGCTGAGCTGTGTATCTAATCCTATCATGTTACTGACTGCTCAGCCGTGTATCTAATCCTATCCTGTGTGATACTGACTGCTGAGCCGTGTATCTAATCCTATCCTGTGTGATACTGGGCTCCCCCTGCAGTCTGTGTCAGAGGGTGGTCTGTGTTGGCACAGTAATAAATTGTGTTATTTCCAGCTTTACAGATGGACGATAACACCATAGAAATCTATAATAACAAATGCGCTAAGCAGCTTCCGGGTTGTAACAACTTCCGTCCAGTTGTAACTGGTGACGTCACCGCACACCTCTTGCCATGTTAACCCTCAACACACCACTCCTCCTCAACACACACCTCCTCAACGCACACTCCTCTCACCTTTCACCATCTCCACTCACGCCCCCCCCTCTTTCACTCCACATACGACCCTTTCTCTCACTCCGTCTCTCATACTCACGCCGTCATCGCCGCTGCTCCATGATCCCTGACAACTTCTTCCGCCGGCGCCATCCTGGGTCCAGACGTCCACGCCGGCGACATGTTGTTGCGGCGACGCCATCTTGAGTATCGTGAAATCCCGTGATACTCAAGATGGCGTTGCCGCAAGAACATGTCGCCGGCGTGGACGACGTCGGGATCCAAAATGCCGTCGGCGAAATCTCGCGTGATTCCCCTTAGGTGAATTGTAATGCGCAGGGTTAAAATTTCGCCTCACAACATAGCCTATGACGCTCTCGGGGTTCAGACGTGTGACTGTGCAAAATTTTGTGGCTGTAGCTGTGACGGTGCAGATGCCAATCCCGGACATACACACATACATACACACACACATTCAGCTTTATATATTAGATATATATATTGTCTAAAATATAAAAAAGTGTGTGACCTTGTGGTAAAGGCAGGTACACGGGGTGCAGTGACGAGACGCGAGACGGATTGAACTTTAGGTAGTAATATATATACACACACACACACACCGACAGGACTATTCTGAGCAACCAAGCAAGATAACAGCAATTGTCCTCACAGGGACCAAATACAAGAAAACACGGGTAATGAGAACACGATTACTCCGGCAAAGACCGGTTACTATAGGGCCGCGGTATGGCTGACTATGGGTCCTCAGTTACTATGTGTCACTTAGCCGTCCTGACGTCCAACGGCGAGCTGCTCGATGGTGCTTCGGCGTCGCAGCCGCTGGACCCAGCTGTTGAGGATCTGGAGAGGATACCACCTGAGAGTGGGGGAGTGGAGGCAGCAGCTCCCGAACAGGGATGGGCAGCGGCGATGCTGAGTGGCGGCTGGTAGACCATCGGCGCAGCCTAAGGCCGTACTAGAAGACCCGAGGGTGACGATGGGCAGGCCCCTACTGCGGACTGGAGCGGGGCGGTGGCAGCTGCGGGCGGCAATGGATAGTCCGCAGCTGCAGGCTAGAGTGAAGCGGCAACGGCCACGGGTGGCAGCGGGCAGACCGCAGCCATGGGCTGGAGTGAAGCAGCACCGGCCACGGGTGGCAGCGGGCAGGCCGCAGCCACGGGCTGGAGTGAAGTGGCAATGGCCGCGGGTGGCAGTGGGCAGGCCGCAGCCGCGAGCTGGAGTGAAGCGAGAGTCTCTCTCCTGTCGCTGTCCTCCTCTCTGGTTGCTGATGGAGGCTCTGGCTCCCTGGCGCCCTCTCGGTCTCCTGCTCCTCTCCCGATCTGCTGACTCACCCTGACTGGCGTCCTCCGCCCCTTTTATACAAGCTTCTCCCCCAACCGTTCTGGAAGTCTCTGCGGTTCGTCCCCTAATTATGTCCCCTGGAAACAGATCCCCTAGGAACCTAGATGACGGCCCCCTTGGTTGCAGCCCGGACAATCAGCGGGGGCCCTTCCTCCTACACTCTCCCATCCTCTATGCTCGCCAGTCCTTGGGTGAGGGCTTTGGTCGGCCCGGGGTGGCCTTTTGAGAAGAAAGTTCTCATTGCTATACAAACTGATCCTGTTCTTAATATTTGGGGGGTTTGCCAGCTGTTGACCGCTCAGAGCGTCTTGGTTCAACTGCGGTGGCGCTTTCTGGGGTGGTGATAGGTGGTGGACTGGTCGGTTCTGGCAGGTCGGCTGGCCTGCGGAGATATCGTTCCTTGGAGGGCCCATTTGTACTGCTGGGAAGTCTTCTTCGCCGTCCAGGTCCCAGACCGTTGGCAGGGGTTTGGGAACCTGAGGAGTGGTCTCGGGCCGTATGTGGTCGGCGGCTATTAAGGGCAGCAACTTATTACGGTGCACAGTGTGAGTAGGGAGGGCCCTGTCTTTTTCAGGTTGTATTTCGTACTCAGGCCCGTCAGGGTTTATTCGGCGCAATATTCGGTAGGGACTTTCTTCCCACCTAGGTTCCAACTTGTTCTGAGGGCGCTGGTCTAGCATGAGTACTCGATCCCCAGTCTGGAGGTCAGTGGGCGGAGGCAGAGTCCCCCCTGGGTGTTCTAGGTCCTGGAGTTTTGTATGGACGATTTGGTGGAGGGTTTGTAGCCGATGCTGGTGGTTCCAGACCCATGATGAAACCCCTGTCCAGGGTTGGGGTTCTTCTGGGTTCAGTTCTACCTCCGTGATCTCTTTGCCTTCCCGCCCAAATAGCAGTGAGTAGGGGGTATAACCGGTAACCCGGTGTACCCGGTTGTTATAAACCCACACTAGTTCGGGAACGTACTCAGGCCATCAGGCAGTTTGTAAGCGCGGATGGTAAACTATTTGCTGCCACCACTGAAAGGTCTTTTGAGCCCGAAAATGAGCCCCTTTTTCATGGGCTTCCCGAGCCAGTTCACTGAGTTGGGCTCCAGGCACGACTACCTGCCAAGTTGTTGCAGACGTCGCCCGTGATACTGCCTTACGATACAATAGTCCCTTCTTGATGACTA
The DNA here is from genome assembly GCF_039654945.1 of Dendrobates tinctorius. NCBI lineage: Eukaryota > Metazoa > Chordata > Amphibia > Anura > Dendrobatidae > Dendrobates > Dendrobates tinctorius. The sequence continues at coordinate 15,348,537 of NW_027361680.1, forward strand.
ATTTCTCCCATTGGCACAGCATTAACAACATGTCCTGAGTCAAGGTCTGCCTTTTGGAGTTGGTAGGTATTTTTCCGGTGGTCACCCATTGGCGTAGGGACCCAATCACCGTCTTCTTGCTGCTGCTGGATCCATTTATCATGTGACTGTTCCAGCATACCCCTTGGGGGCGCTAGATGGGATTGTTCTAGGGTGGTAGCTGTGAGCACGGCGGTGGTTAGGGCGAACAGCGTCTCTTCTCCTTCTAATTCGTCGTCTCGACTCTGCCCTGGGGTTGCATGCCGGATCCTAGAGAGGGCATCAGCATGTACATTCTCTGCTCCTCTTTTATAAATGATCTTCTAGTTGAACTTGGCCATCCAGGCCACCCATCGCTGCTGCAGCGCCCCTAGTTTGGCATTTTCAAGGTGGGCCAACGGGTTGTCGGTCCGTACCACCACCTCGGAGCCCGCCAGGTACTATGCAAACCGCTCCGTCATGGCCCACACTACCGCGAGGAGCTCGAGCTTAAAGAAGCTGCAATTGTCGGGACTACGTTCGGAGTCATGAAGTGATCGGCTGCCATAAGCGATCACCCTCTCCCTGCCGTCTTGGACTTGTGTCAATACAGCCCCTTGCCCGCGGAGGCTCACATCGGTGTGCAGTATGAACGGTTGCGAGAAATCTGCATACGCTAACACCGGGGCACCCAAGAGTGCAGCCTTAAAGTCTTGAAAGGCCTCTTCTTGCGGTTTTTGCCACTGGATCTTCCGCCCATTCGCCCCAGCAGGAGCCCCCTTTAGCAGGTCCTGCAGGGCTTGGGCTCAGTGTGCAAAATTCTTTACAAAACGACGGTAGTATCCGGCCAACCCCAGGAAGGCCCACACATCTTTTACCGTCTCAGGAGTAGACCACCCCTGGATTGCGGCGACCTTAATAATAATAATAATAATAATAATACATTTTATTTCTATAGCGCCGACATGTTCCGCAGCACTTTACATTTCAGAGGGGATTTGTACAGACAATAGACATTACAGCATAACAATAATCACATAGAATATAACAAATACCAAGAGGAATGAGGGCCCTGCTCGCAAGCTTACAATCTATGAGGAAAAAGGGGAGACAGGAAAGGTGGGTGGTAACAATTACCCTGATTGTTTGGACCATCCATAATGTTAAGTGTGTAACAGTACAGACACAGAGGGCTAATGGATGCATAAAGCATGTGGGAACATGATGCTGGGAACCTGGTTATGGTAAAACTTTTGACAGTGCCACCCAGGGATAGATTAGGTTAATGTGTTGAGGCGGTAGGCCAGTCTGATTAAATGCGTTTTCAGGGCACGCTTAAACTTGTGGGGATTGGGGACTAATCGCATTGACCTGGGAAGTGTATTCTAAAGAATTGGCGCAGCACGTGTAAAGTCTTGGAGACGGGAGTGGGAGGTTCTGATTATTGAGGATGCTAACCTCAGGCCATCCTCAGAACGGAGGGCGCGGGTAGTGTGGTATACTGAAACAAGGGATGAGATGTAGGGTGGTGCTGAGCCATGGAGAGCTTTGTGGGTGAGGGTAATAAGTTTGTACTGGATTCTGGAGTGGATGGGTAGCCAGTGTAAAGACTGGCACAAGGTAGAGGCATCGGTGTAACGATTGGCGAGGAATATGATCCTGGCTGCAGCATTCAAGACAGATTGGAGAGGGGAGAGTTTGGTAAGAGGAAGACCGATTAGAAGAGAGTTACAATGTCGAGACGAGAATGAATAAGAGTAACAGTAAGAGTTTTTGCGGAGTCAAAAGTAAGAAAAGGTCGAATTCTAGAAATGTTTTTGAGGTGCAGATGACAAGAGCGAGCCAGTGATCGAATGTGGGGGGCAAAAGAAAGCTCAGAGTCAAGTATGACCCCAAGACAGCGGGCATGTTGCTGGGGAGTAATAGTGGAACCACACACGGAAATGGCAATGTCGGGTATAGGTACATTAGTAGAGGGAGGAAACACAATGAGTTCAGACCTTTTCCAGGGACGGTCTTACACCTTCGGCAGAGATGGTATGCACCAGATATTCGATCTGGGTGCGAAACAGGTGGCATTTCTGGGGTTCTACCTTCAACCGGTACTTCTGCAGCCGGCCGAGCACCTGCCCCAGCCGCCGCAGGTGGTCCTCAAACGTGGCGGCATAGATGATGATATCGTCCAGATATATCAGCGTGGCCTTTAAGTTGAGATCTCCCAGACACCACTCCATCAGCTGTTGGAAGGTTTCCCGGTGCGTTGGTCAGCCCTAACGGCATCCGATTGAACTCGAACAGTCCCATGGGAAGAATGAACGCAGTCTTGGCCCTGTCTTCCTCCAACATTGGCACTTGCCAGTACCCACTGGCCAGATCTAAAGTCGAGAAGTACATCGCCTTTCCCAATGCGGACAGGGACTCCTCTATGTGGGGCAGCGGGTACGAGTCTTTGATGGTACAGGCGTTCAGTTTCCGATAATCCACACAGAACCGCATCCTTTTTGTGAACCAACACGATGGGAGCCGCCCAGGGATTCTGGCTTTCTCGGTTGACCCCCTTCCGCAGCATTTGGCCCAATAAAGTTTTCACCTCCTGGTATAGTTGTGGAGGGATCTGCCGATATCGTTCCCTGATGGGAGCCGTCCCTGCCGTGGGAATGCCATGCATGATGGCTGTGGTGCATCCAAAATCATCCTCGTGGCTGGCGAATACCTCCTGGTACTGCCCTAGTAGTGTTTCTAGCTGGAGAATTTGAGCTGGGGCCAGGCCGGAGAGTTCGGCCCGCATTCTTTCTAGGATGATTTGGCCCTTTTCCTGGGTCGGCAGTCTGCAGAGTTCGAATAGTCACTGCCCAAGGGTCCTCAGGCTGCACCTTTAATTGGATCACAGGGGCTGGCAGCACCTCTTCCAAAGGCCTTACAAGCTTCGCCATTTTGGCCCGGGGCTTTAGGACAATGTCTTGGTCCTCTAGGTTGACGCAGCGCACCAGGACGGTCCCCCTCCGCACAGTGGCCAGGGTGTGGGCCACCAGTATGCCAGGGTGCAGGCGTTCTGAGAAGCATGGCTCCACCTGCATTTCCATGCCTTCCAGAGGCACCAGGGCCCGGATAGGTAGGGCCACTACTGTCTGCCCGGGCGGCAGCACGAGTGGAGGAGCCGCTGGCGCGATGACTTTGCCCAGTGCCTCGCCCTCCTGGCAGTCCTGGAGAACTCATGCTCCCCGCACCAACTGCTGGAAGACTCGTCCTTGGGGCGTGCGGGAACCCGACAGGTTCAGGGTCTCTTGTGTGGGGTCATTAAGGAGTAAACTCCCGAACTCCCACAGTATATTCATACCCAGGGTGACTGGGTGTTTGTTATTGGTTTCCCCCTGGGTCAGGATCACTCCCCGGTGGTCGAGGGATTTGCCACACAGCATCATCTGCATCCAAACCACTCTGATGACAGGAACCCGCAGTTGGTTGGCGGCTACCAGTCTTATCATGGACCCCCACTGAGGTCTCACTGCCTCGGGAAAATACTGCCGAAAGTAAATTGCAGGCATGGTCGTCACTTGCGACCCCGTGTCCACTAGGCACCGTATGGCACGGCCCTCGACCTCTGTCCATACCACTGGACACTTTGCGACCCGATCTTCTGGACTTCCACCACCCCATGTCGTGGCTTCAGGCTCCGAGCGGCGTCCCCCCAGCCCGGAGCCCTCTAGTTTAATGGCCGCTGGGTTGAGCATCTCCCACGCTGTGGACACTCTCGTGCGAAGTGGCCTAGCTCCTCACACTCATAACACCGGGGTTGCGAGGGCCAGCTGCTCCGGTCATAGCGAGGCCCCTGGGTTTGAACTGGGCCACCCAGTCATGGCCTCGGCCCTTCTTTTCACTTCGGCCAACTCGCCCCTGATGTTCTTCAGCTCTTGTTTCATCTCTTTTATCCATTGGGGCTCCCCGACAGCGTTCATGGAGGCTTCCACGCTCTGGACCTTCCCCACGGGGACAGTCAGCCCCTGTTCACAACACAACAGCGCCGCATACAAGTTTTTTATTGTGCATTAACATACCAGGCAACCGCCCCCTCCATGTATTGGTAGGCTGCGAGCAGTTGTTTCATCGGTATTCTTGCACCTGTGTTGCCATCTTAATTATATGGGTCCACTGCATCCTGATAGTGCATTTGTCTGGAGGCCTGGACGGGTAAACCTTTTTGCTCTTTTGCTGTTTTCTATTTTGGAGGATTTTTAAGTCCTTTTTCTGTGCAATTTCAGTGTCCAGTGTGTTATGGGCCCAAATTATGCTCCATATATAATGGGCCCCATTTCTAATCATCCAATGTATAATGGGCCCCGTAAATGCTGCTCCAGTGTCTGATGTCCCCCATTTGGAATGCTCTAGTATATGGTGGGCCAAATGGATGATGCTCCAGTGTATGATGGGCCCCATATATCATTCTCCAGTGTATATTGCTCCCCAAAAAATGCTCCTAACATTTAAAAGAATTAAATACCTCTCCTTGCTGGGCACTGCTCTACTCTGGACTCCTCAGCATTGCCATTTTAAAGCTCTCTGCACTTGTACTGTTTCGGTAGAGGGCATACAGAAGTGATGTCATCGCGCTCTGTAACCTGAATGTCACTGTCAGGAAAGGCGGAAGATGTCACGGCAGTGGAGCAGGGAGAGGCAAGTATTGCAAGTGCTGTGGCCCTGAGCAAGCATGGGGAGCCCACTTCACTTTTAAAGAAAAATGGAATCCTATTTCAGACCACGGTACCGTACAATCCTGAGCAAAATGGTGTCGCGGAAAGAAGGAACCGAACACTCTGTGAAAGTGGAAGAAGTATGTTGTTTGATGCAAATCTGCCCACAACATATTGGGGTGAAGCAATCATGACAGCTTGCTATCTTCAGAACAGACTACCAGGTAAAGCTACAGAGAAAACTCTGTCTGAGCAATGGAACAGCAGAAAGCCAAAACTACATCATATAAGAATATTCGGAAGTAAAGCGCTTGTACATGTTCCCAAAGAAAGGCAAACTAAGTGGGAATCTCACGCTAAGGAAGGGATCCTGGTAGGCTATAGTGAAACCCAGAAAGGTTATAGGATTCTACACCCAGAAACAAACAAGGTCACAATAAGTAGAGATGTAGTGATTGATGAGAACTTTGTGTCCCCCAAGTTTTGACATCACGCCAGTAGTCCATCTGAAGTCACAATTACAAGACAATAACAAGGAGGATGTAGAGGTCTGGCTGGATTCTTCAACCACTGAAGGAACAGAAAAATCAGGTGAATCTGAAATCAGGAGATCTTCAAGATCAAACAGAGGGGTACCAGCTAAACGTCTATCCTACATAGTTAAGACACTACCTGAATCAGAGCCGCAGTCATGGGATGAAATACAAGAACTACCTGTCCATGAAAGAACAAAGTGGATCAATGCTGCTAATGAGGAAATCAAATCGCTTCATCAACTTCAAACTTGGAAACTCACCAAGCTGCCACAGGGCAAAAAGGCAATCAAGTGCAAGTGGGTTTTCAAAACCAAATATGACTCTGAAGGTAAAGTCCACAGATTTAAAGCAAGGTTGGTGGCAAAAGGATATTCTCCAAAGTATGGCAAAGATTACGATGCTACGTTTGCTCCAGTCGCTAAACAGACCACACTGGGACTAAGAGGATAAGTAGTTGTTGAGTGGGGGTGTTGGAATAATGCATATTGATCTGTATGTATTGCAACAACTACTACTGTACAGTTTTATATATTGTGCATATTGTGAGATTGTTAAAGTTCAGTGACAAAAAAAAAAATAACAGACAGGATGCCCCCTCCTTCTCTTCCCTTCTTGCTGTTGTAATGCTCCCATGCTTCAAGCAACAGCAGATACCAGACTGATCATATTTCATGCTGTAAGCTGTTCAACCTGGATATGAATAAATCTACATTCTGTGTTGCTAACTCTGGATGTTACGCTGATTAATCCGCTGCTAACACCAGCAGCACAGGACATAGCTACATCTTAACAATCATGGATCTGTACATCAAATTTGTAGTGGCCGTCCCTGTGATGGATTTAACTGGCCAGACTACACAGCGGTGGAGCATGGAGAAGTATTGCAAGTGCTGTGTCACTGAGCAAGCAGGGGGGACCCACTCATGGGCGCCAGTACTGGCACAGGGCCCCTCATAGTACGCCAGTACGTCTGACGGCGAGTGGGCCCCCCCACCATCAGAGATACTTTATTGTACTATGAGATGCCCTGTGCCAGTCCTGTCGCCCAAAGGGTGGGGCCACACACCTGTTCAGGGCAACAGCACTTGCCCGGGTGTGGCAGGTGTTGACTCTGGGCCTGGGGTGGAGGGGGCAGCCCATTTCGGGTGGTTTAAAAAAATGGCATATGTTGATGTGTAGGCTGGACTTTCAGCTGCTGCAAATGGAGGAATTGGAGAAGTCAGAGGAAGAGGAGGACAAATGCGAGCCTTTTTTCTGGCAACATAGGTGTTATCAGGGGAGGGTGGGACAAAATCTTTTGAAACCCATGCATGGATCATTTTAATGAAGGTTAGATCATCAACATTTTGGTCGACAGACGGGTCCTTTTTTCTGTCAGGATTGATCCAGCAGCACTGAAGACTCTTTCAGATAGTACACTACCAGCAGGGCAAGAGAGCTCCTGTAAGGCATATTGTGCCTATTCAGGCCATGTGTCCAGTTTTGAGGCCCAATAAATCAAAGGGGAATGACCTGTGAGGGAGAACCTTGATATGGGAGGAGAAGTAGTTTGTAACCATAGTTGACAACTGCTGTCTCCTGTCACTTCCAATCGATTCTGTATTAGCTGTCGAGTGCGCGGGACTTGAGAAATCAGACCACAACATGGTCAGGAAACCCCTGTTTCGAATTCCAGTTCGGCTGTGTGCACCACGAACACCTCTTCCATTTTGGCCACTACGGCTTGTGGGAGAACCAGCTCCGCTGCTGTGTGCTGGGAATGCCTCAAACAACCTGTTTACCAGAGTTGCTTGTTTATTAGCTCTAGGTTCTCCTGTGGCATGATGTTGTGTAATTTGCCTTTATAGCGTGGATCGAGGATGCTGGCCAACCAGTAGTCATCAACCCTCATCATTTTGGCAATGCGGGGGTCCCTTTTTAGGATCCGCAAGGCATAGTCACACATGTGGGCCAATGTTCCAGGTGTCAATGCTGCACTGCCAGTGGTGGGTGGAGGAGCACTTTCTGCCAAATCCACATCCCTCCAGTCACGCACAAACCCTGTACCTGACCTTGGCACGCCCACATGTTCTCTTGCCCCTGAGAAGCATCCTCCTCCACAAAATAATCATCCCCCTCATCCTCCTGCTCATCTTCCTCTTCTTCCTCCACCTCATCCACGCCAGTTCCCTGACCAGACAATGGCTGACTGTCATCAAGGCTTCCCTCCTCCTCCTCCTTTTGCTCCTCTGCTGCAGACGCCTGATCCTTGATGTGCATCAAAGTTTGCATAAGCAGACGCATAAGTGGTATGCTCATGCTTATGATGGCGTTGTCTGCGCTTACCAGCCGTGTGCATTCCTCAAAACACTGAAGGACTTTACAGAGGTCTTTCAGCTTTGACCACTACACACCTGACAATTCCATGTCTGCCCTCAAACTGCCTGCCTGTGTATCCTCTCACAAATGCATTACAGTCTGCCTCTGTTCGTACAGCCTCTCAACCATGTGCATGGTGGAGTTCCATCTTGTAGCAACGTCTATGATTAGGCGGTGCTGAAGAGGTTGAGTGATCGCTGCAGCTTCTGCATACGACTGGAGTGGACATTTGACCGACGGATGTGCGAGCACAGTCTTCACACCTTATGGAGCAGGGCTGTTAACTCCAGATAATTATTAAGGAAGCACTGCACCACCAGGTTCAAGGTGTGAGCCAGGCAAGGTATGTGTGTGAGTTTTGAAAGGGCTATGGCTGTCACAAAATTCTGCCCATATCACTGACTACCTTGCCTGGCTCAAGATGTAGACTGCCCAGCCATGACTCATTTTGTCAATGCAAGTAGTCGGCCAGTACCTCCGCGGTGTGTCTACTGTCCCCAAAGACATCATTTTTAAAGCAGCCTGCTGCCGCTTACCACTAGCTGTTCGATAGTGGGACACCTCGTGTGCAACACTGACAGATGTGGATGGAGTGCTTGTGCGACTGCGCTCTGACGACGAGCTTTCGCTTCTGGAGGAGGAGGAGGGTCAAACGCTTACAGCCAACTGTTTCCTATACCGTGGGCTAGGCAGCACTGTTCCACCGCCGCTGTCCCCTGTGGAGCCTGCATCCACCACATTAACCCAGTGCGCAGTGATGGACACGCAACGGCCCTGGCCATGCCTACTGGTCCATGCATCTGTTGTGAGGTGCACCTTTCCACTCACTGATTGCTTTAGTGCATGGACAATGCGGCCTTTCGCATGCAGGGATGGCTTTTCGAGAAAAGAAATGCCGACTGGGTAGGTCATAGCGTGGGACAGCGTAGGCCATGAGGTCTCAGAAAGGTTCGCTTTCTACCAAACGGAAGGGCATCATCTCTAATGAGATCAGTTTGGCAAAGTAGGTGTTCAAAGCCAGGGGACGCGGATGAGAGGATGAGTACTTTCTTGTCCTACTGAGAGTGACTGGTAGGCTGAGCTGGACTTGAGAGCTGCATATGGGGGAACTAGCATTGGACATGATGGACTGAGAAGGGGTTGGTGATGGTGAGGGTGTTGATGGCCTAGATTCAGTGTTTCCTCGTGAAAATATTGTGATTGCCTGACTGGTTTTGCCTAGCGACAACACCTCAACATTTCTTGATGGTGGTGTGCTTAGCGGTGGCCTTACAGTGGGAGAAGCGATGGAGCATTGCCGGCTAACTTCAGTCGGAGCAGGTGCACATGTGGTACCTAAGCTTTTGTAGTCTGTCCACGGTTGCAAGTGCATGTTGGTTAAATGTCTAAGCATGCAACTGGTATTCAAATTTCTTAGATTTTTCCCTCTGCTAAAGGTCCTTCAGCACTTCTTACAGATAACCTTTGCGTCATCAATAGGATTTTGTTCAAAAAAGTGCCACAATGCACTCTTCCTACTATGGTACAAATTTTCAGGGCCTGCACGCTGTGCTAATTTGACTGTCTGCACAAGCTGTCCTGCAACTCTTTTAGTTTTCTTGCCAAGTTTTTTGACATCTACGGGCCTGCCGGATAACCGCTGCTGCGATGACGATGCCTGCTGCGGATCCTTCTCCTGTTCTGACCTATTGTTACCAGCACCCTCTTCCCCCAATGGATGCCAATCCAGATCAACAACTGGGTCATCCATGACCTCGTTTTCAATGTCATCTGCACCTTCCTCTGTACCTTCCTTTGTGTCACTGTGTAAGGTGGTATAGAATGCAGGAAGGGGCACCTGAGTTTCATCAGGATCTGATTCAGGCTCAGTAGACTGCGAAGGCAATATAGTGCTGTGGGTGAATGTACCAGCAGATTCATCTAGCAGTGGCTGTGCATCAGTGCACTCCATGTCAGATTCATCTTGGACTCGGGAATTTAGGATTTGACTTGATAACCCAGGAATGGTATGTGAAAAGAGCTCCATGGAGTAATCAGAAGTGTGTGCTGCAACATCCTTCACTTTTGGTGTGGGTGAAGGACACAACGAAAGGTGTTGTTCCTGACTAGAGGCCTGCACTGATGACTCTGTGCTTGCAGTTTTTGTAACTTCAGAAGAGGAGGCAATAGAGCCGGAGGCTTTTTCGGCAATGTAAGCCAAAACCTGTTCCTGATTATCCGGCTTTAAAAGCGGTTTACCTACTCCAAGAAAAGGGAATCTTAAAGCCCTTCTTGTGCCAGACGATGATGCAGGCTCCTGCCTTAGCTGCTATTGTGCTTTTGTCAATACCAGCAGATGCACCACCACCACCATCAGTACCAGCTGTGCCCCCCCCGCCCTCCTCCGCGGCCTCGTCCACCACACTTCCTCATGTTTGGGAAAATGTACCAAAAATACCAGCAGAGAAATGGTACTGTATGAGGAGCGTACAGCTGTGTAAGGTGTGTGCAAAAAGTGAAATCTCCGTATATATTTTGGGAGTCACAGACGCTCACCCAGTATGTATTTGATCATAATCAAAGAAGCAGATATATGGTACTGTATCAGAAGTGTACAGCTGTAAACGTTGTTGGTGAAAATGTCAATCTCCGTATATGTCTTTACGGAGTGTCACACACACACGCTGACTCTGTGGAAATGTCACCGTAATAACTAAGAACACCAGATATCCGATACTGTTTGATAATTGGACAGCAGTCAATACGGTGTATGGAGAAATGGAGATGTCTGTATATGTATTTACAGAGTGTCACACACACGCTGACTCTGTGGAGATGTGACAGTCATAAGAACACCAGACATCCGATACTGTTTGATAATCGGACACCTCAATACGGTGTATGTATGGAAAAATGTTAATCTCTGTGTATTTTTTTACGGAGTCACACACATATAGCATATATTTGTCCGTGATACCAGCCGGTACACGGTAGTGTGTGAGGAGCGTACACCTCTATACGGTGTGTGGAAAAATGAACGCTCGCTAACTGTTCAGAAAAAAGGAATAAAAGTATTTTTGCTTTGAAAAAAGCACTCTGCACAGCAGTGTGCACACAGCAATGCAGCTATCAGGTAGCCTTATAAGGCAGCCTAATAACTACCAGAGCTCCGGCACACAAAAATATCCTCTCCTGTCACTGCACACTAACTGTTGTGTTGTACAGTGAAAATCGCTATCAACAGAAGCACAGTTGTATTATTTTTTCCTGCCTAAACACTCTCCCTATTGAGAACGAGCAGCGGCAACCTCTCCCTATGCTAAGATCGGCAGAAGTAAGATGGCAGTCGGCATTCAGGGCAGTGTGAAAACAGCAATGCAGCTATCAGGGAGCCTTATAAGGCAACCTAATAACCAACAGAGCTGCTGCACACAAATATATCCTCCCCTGTCACTGCACACTATACAGTGGTGTTTTGCAGTGACATTCGTTATCAGCACAAGCAATTTTTTTTACTTTTTCCCTGCCTAAACACTCTCCCTATTGAGAACGATCAGCAGCAACCTCTCCCTATGCTAAGATCGGCAGAAGTAGATTTGGCGGTCGGCGATCACGGCCTTTTATAGGCACTGTGACGCCACACAAAGCCAGCCAATCACTTACATGCCCTTCTCTAACATGGTGGGGGCCGCTGCTGACGTAATCGCGTTGCCCACAGTGTGCGTCCTTCATGATTGGCTGAAAATAGGCGCTGGAAGGATTGTGGGAAACGCGACTTTGGCGCTCAAGTCGGCGACCTCATGGCTGACCTCACGCTATGGTGGGGTCCGATCGGCGAAACCCGACTTTAGCAAAAGTTGGCGGATTCTGAATTTGGCTGACCCGTTTCGCTCAACTCTAGTCAGAGGTCATCGGATGCATTCGAAAGAGCCCTCGCATCTGCTCCGTCCAGCTCCACAGCATGGTGTTGGTGCCGGAGAACCTGGGCAGGTTGCTTAGCATAGCCCCCAAGGAGAAACTGGACCGGGGGCCCTCGTTACTTACTGAGTCTGCAACCCCGCTCTGGTCCATGGCATCTGTGTCCGCGCTTGGAGACTGCATTCTGCCGACTACGCCAAATGTGGTAAAGGCAGGTACGCGGGATGCAGTGACGAGACACGAGACGGATTAAACATTAGGTAGTAACTTTTATATATATAGATGCCGACAGGGCTATTCTGAGCAACCAAACAAGATAACAGCAATTGTCCTCGCAGGGACCAAACACAAGAAAACACTGATAATGAGAACACGACTACTCCGGCAAAGGCCGGTCACTATAGGGCCGCGGTATGGCCGACTACGGGTCCTTAGTTACTATGTGTCACTTAGCTGTCCTGACGTCCAACGGCGAGCTGCTTGATGGTGCTTTGGCGTTGCAGCCGCTGGACCCAGCCGTTGAAGATCTGGCGAAGACTTCGGGCGTTCCTATGCCTAGGTGAGGCAGGGGCACAACAGGCCCTAGGGGAGTCCTTTGGCGGAATGTCCCCCCGGCGGAGGCAGCAGGATACTGCCTGAGAGTGGGGGAGTGGAGGCAGCAGCCTCCGAACAGGGACAGGCAGCGGCGATGCTGAATGGTGGCTGGTAGGCCACCAGCGCAGCCCAAGGCCGTACTAGAAGACCCAAGGGTGGTGACGGGCAGGCCCCTACTGCAGACTGGAGCAGGGCCGTGGCGGCTTCAGGCGGCAATGGACAGGCTGCAGCCGCCGGCTGGAGAAAAGCGGCAATGGCCGCGGGCGGCAGCGGAAAGGCTGCAGCCGCGGGCTGGAGTGAAGCGGCAACGGCCGCAGGTGGCAGCGGGCAGGCTGCAGCCGCGGGCTGGAGTGGAGCTGCAACAGCCGTGGGCGGCAGCGGGCAGTCGACAGCCGCGACCTGGAGTGAAGCCGTGGTCCTCTGTCGGTCAGTTGGGTGCAGTCTCCCTTCGGTCCACCGAGAGTCTCTCTCCTGTCGCTGTCTTTCTCTCTGGTTGCTGCTGGAGGCTCTGGCTCCCTGGCGCTCTCTCGGTCTCCTGCTCCTTCACTGCCGATCTGCTGACTCACCCTGACTGGCGTCCTCCGCCCCTTTTATACAAACTCCTCCCCAACCATTCTGGAAGTCTCTGCGGTCCGTCCCCCAATTCTGTCCCCCGGAAACAGATCCCCTAGGAACCTAGATGACGGTCCCCTTGGTTCTGGCCTGGACACTCGGCGGGGGCCCTTCCTCCTACAACCTTTACCTTTAGGCCTTGTAGAGATCATTTCATCTTCAACTTTAACTGTTCACAATAACAGTTTTTACCAGGGGTACCCAATCTTTTACATGCCACTATACACTGCACAGTACCACCTCTGCCCAGTGGGGTGGATGTAATTCTCTATTATTCTGTATATGTACACTGTACAGTACCACGTCTCCTGTCCTGTATATATACTACATAGTACCGCTCCTCCCGTTCTGTATATATGCACAGCACCACTTCTCCTGTCCTGTATATATACACACGTTGCACAGTACCACTTCTGTCCTATATACTGGATGCAATTATCTGTATCTGTATTATTCTCTATATACAGTTGTGCTCAAAAGTTTACATACCCCAGCAACATTTTTGCTTTCTTGGCCTTTTTTCCGAGAATATGAATGATTGATGACATCAAAACTTTTTCTCCAATCATGGTTAGTGGTTGGGTGAAGTCATTTATTGTCAAACTACTGTGTTCTCTTTTTTTAAATCATAATGACAACCCAAAACATGCAAATGACCCTTATCAAAAGTTTACATACCCTGATAATTTTGGCCTGATAATATGCACAGAATTTGACACAAATGGGTTTGAATGGCAACTAAAGCTAACATACTGTGATCACCTGTGACCTGTTTGCTTGTAATCAGTGCGTGTGCATAAAAGCTGAGTGAGTTTCTGGGATCCAGACAGACTCTTGCATCTTTCATCCAGCCACTGACGTTTCTGAATTGTGAGTCATGGGGAAAGCAAAAGAATTGTCAATAGATCTACGGGAACTGTATAAAACAGGAAAGGTATACAAAAATATATCCAAGAAATTGATAATGCCAGTTGGCAGCATTCAAACTGTAATTAACAAATGGAAAATCAGGGGCTCTGTAAAAACACCACGATCAGGTAGACCAACAAAAATTCCATCCATAACTGCCAGGAAAATTGTTCCGGATGCAAAGAAAACCCCACAAATAGCATCAGCTGAAATATTGGACTCTCTGAAAACTAGCAATGTGGCCATTTGAAGATGCACAATAAGGAGGCACTTGTAGAAAAATGGACTGCATGGTCGAGTGGCCAGAAGAAAGCCATTACTGTGCAAATACAACAAAGTATCTCGCCTACAATATGCAAAACAGCACAGAGATAAGCCTCTAACTTCTGGAACAAGTTAATTTGGAATGATGACACCAAAATTGAACTTTTTGTCCACAACCATAAATATTACATTTAGAGAGAGGTCAACAAGGCCTATGATGAAAGGAACACCATTCCTATGGTAAATTGCTGATATTTTGTGGATGTGTGATGTTATGATTGAGTCACCGTAGGAGGCAAAAAACAGAAATGCTAGTTAAGTCCAGAAAACCAGAGAAGTTGGCAGCTATCGGATTGCAGACCCCTGAACCTATCAACACAACTAGCAGTAGCCGTGGGGGTGTTCCTACGATGCCCTAGACCCCTCGATCACAGCCGGAGAATTAAATAGGCCTAAAGAAAGAAAGGGGAAATCTAAACTGCCCCAGAGCAGACCCCAAAGCAATAGGCAGCCCCCAACATACAATGACGGTGAAGCAAGATGAAAACACTAACACAGACAGAAAGATAGACTGAGCAAAGAGGGGCCCAAGCTAACTAGACAGAAAAGGACAGGAAGGCTGCTGTCTGCAATCCGTGAAAAACCCTATGAAAATAAGAGCCAACAGACTGACAGTGAAAAAGGCCCTGAAGACGCTAGGCTTCAAAAAGCTATGTCAGTACTCAGTAATATACTGAAGACAGAGCTACAGGCAAAAGGAGATTCAGCACACCCCAGAAGGGAATGGCAGAATACAGAAAAGCAAGGAAAACAAAACAATAAGCTTAACAGGCAAAACAGAAAACTTAGCTTGAGAGGAGCAGGAATCAGACTGGTGTCCTAGAAGTCCACAGAGAAATCACCCGCAGGGCAGAAGCGTCAGCAGCCTTATATCCAGTCCGTGACTCCACTCAGCCAGTCATCCTCATTAGACTCAGGTGCCTGATAATCAGGCTCATTAACTTCCTTTACCAGAATAGGGAGTTCACCAGACCCCAGTGACGAAGGGGAAAATGAACTCACAACAGTACCTCCCCTTGAGGAGGGGTCACCGAACCCTCAACCACGCCACCAGGGCGATCAGGGTGAGCCCGATGAAATGCACGCACCAATCTTTTGGCATGAATATCAGAGGCAGAGACCCAGGAATTATCCTCCTGACCATAACCCTTCCACTTAACCAAATACTGGAGTCTCCGTCTAGCCAGACGGGAATCCAGTATTTTTTCTACCTCATATTCCATGTTACCTTCAACCAATACAGGGTCTGGAGGTGCCACCCCAGGAACAACTGGTTCAACAAACCTCTTCAACAAGGACTTATGGAACACATTATGGATTTTAAATGTGACAGGAAGAGCCAAACGAAAAGAGACCGGATTAATAATCTCCAAAATCTTGTAAGGTCCAATAAATCTAGGCTTAAACTTAGGAGAAGCCACCTTCATAGCAATATTTTTTGATGATAACAACACCATATCACCAATCTTAAACTGGGGACCAATGGTCCTATGTCGATTGGAAAACCGCTGGGCCTTTTCCTGGGAGAGAGATAACTTATCCACCACTTGGTCCCAGATCTGGTGCATTCTCTCCACCACAGTGTCAACACCTGGGCAGGCAGAAGGCTCCACCTGCCCTGAAGAAAAATCGAGGATGAAACCCAAAGTTACAAAAAAAAGGTGACATCAAAGTGGCAGAACTAGCTCTATTATTTAAAGCAAATTCGGCCAAGGGCAAAAATGAAACCCAATCATCCTGATCAGCGGAAATAAAACATCTCAAATACGACTCCAAGGTCTGGTTTGTTCTCTCTGTCTGCCCATTGGTCTGAGGGTGAAAAGCAGAGGAGAAGGACAACTGAATTCCCAGCTTGGAACAGAAAGTCTTCCAAAATCTAGACACAAACTGAACTCCTCTGTCAGATACAATGTTCTCAGGAATCCCGTGTAAGCGAACCACCTGTTGCAAAAACAGGGGCACCAACTCAGAGG
The DNA here is from genome assembly GCF_039654945.1 of Dendrobates tinctorius. Classification (NCBI taxonomy): domain Eukaryota; kingdom Metazoa; phylum Chordata; class Amphibia; order Anura; family Dendrobatidae; genus Dendrobates; species Dendrobates tinctorius. The sequence continues at coordinate 15,364,425 of NW_027361680.1, forward strand.
ATGATGGCAACTTAGGGAGTGGTACAAGATGAACCATCTTAGAGAACCTATCACAAATCACCCAAATAACAGTCATTGTTTGAGAGACCGGCATATCAGAGATGAAATCCATTGAAATATGGGTCCATGGCCTCCTGGGGACCGGCAAAGGCATCAACAACCCACTAGAGCGAGAACAAGATTTAGACCGGGAGCAAGTCCCACAGGACTGCACAAAATTCCTGACATCATGAGACAAGGTGGGCCACCAAAAAGAGCGACTCACCAGATCTCTAGTACCAAAAATACCTGGATGACCAGCCAATGCAGAGCAATGAACTTCAGACATCACTCTCTTCTTCCACTGGTCAGGAACATACAACTTTCCACTGGGACAACGCTCAGGTTTGTCCTCCTGGAACTCTTGCAGAGCAAGTCTCAAATCGGGTGAGATGGCAGAAAGAACTACCCCTTCGCCTAAGATGGAAGCAGGCTTGGTCACCACAGGAGAATCAGCAAAGAAACTCCTAGAGAGGGCGTCTGCCTTGACATTCTTAGTTCCAGGAAGAAAAGAGACCACAAAATCAAAACGTGTAAAAAACAAGGCCCACCTAGCCTGTCTAGGGTTCAAGCGTTTAGCCGACTCTAGGTAAATCAAATTCTTGTGGTCAGTGAGGACCACAACTTGATGTTTAGCTCCCTCCAACCAATGTCTCCACTCCTCAAATGCCCATTTCATGGCCAACAGTTCCCGATTCCCCACATCATAGTTACGTTCAGATGGAGAGAACTTTCGGGAAAAGAAAGCACAGGGATTCATTTTAGATGTTACAGGATCCTTTTGGGACAAAACAGCTCCTGCACCAATCTCAGAAGCATCCACCTCTACCTGGAACGGGAGTGAGACATCAGGTTGCCGCAAAACCGGGGCGGAGGTAAATCTTCGCTTCAGCTTCTGAAAGGAAGCAACAGCCTCAGGTGACCAATTCAACACATCAGCACCCTTCTTAGTGAAATCAGTCAATGGCTTGGCAATACTAGAAAATTTTGCTATAAATTTCTGATAAAAATTAGCAAAACCCAAAAACTTCTGGAGGGCCTTCAAAGAAGTGGGCTGAACCCAATCATAAATGGCCTGTACCTTGGCCGGGTCCATTTCAATAGTTGACGGAGACAAAATAAATCCCAAAAATGAAATCCTCTGTACTCCAAAAAGGCATTTCGATCCTTTGACATACAGGGAATTCTCCCTCAAGATCTGGAACACAGTCCGAATATGTTCCACATGAGAATCCCAATCCTTGGAGAAGATCAAAATATCATCCAGATAGATAATCAAAAATTTATCGACAAAGTCTCGGAAAATATCGTTCATGAAGCACTGGAAGACAGAAGGGGCATTAGTGAGCCCAAAAGGCATCACCAGGTACTCAAAATGTCCCTCCGGAGTATTAAACGCCGTCTTCCATTCATCCCCCTGCTTAATGCGGATAAGATTATCCGCCCCCCTGAGGTCAAGCTTGGTAAACCAGCAAGCACCTCTAACTCTAGAGAATAGATCCGAAATCAGGGGTAACGGATACTGATATTTAATAGTAATTTTATGGAGGGCACGATAATCAATACAAGGCCTTAAAGAACCATCCTTTTTGGCCACAAAAAAAAAAACAAAAAACGGCACCTAAGGGTGAAGAGGATGGTCTAATATGACCCTTCTCCAACGCCTCCTTAATATAGGACCGCATAGCCTCGTGCTCGGGTACAGATAAATTGAAGAGCCGACCCTTGGGAAATTTACACCCCGGTCTTAGCTCAATTGCACAGTCATAACTCCTATGAGGAGGCAAGGACGCACTCATTCTCACTAAATATATCATAAAAGTCCGCCAAATAGTCAGGAACATCATGCGACTGAGGAGAGGTGGAAAAAACTGGAGCCTCACTAAAGGCACACAGACAACCCCAACTCACCATAGACACAGATTTCCAATCCAAAACTGGATTATGAATTTGCAACCAGGGAAACCCCAGGACAACGGCACCATGCAGACCATGCAATACCAAAAATCTGCAATTTTCTTGATGGTCTAGGGCGACCCGCATGACCACCTGGGTCCAAAACTGAGGTTTATTTTTAGCCAAGGGGTGGCATCAATCCCTCTCAAAGGGATAGGCGTCCGCAGAGGTGTCATTGGAAATCCACAATGTTTAGCAAAATCCAAGTCCATTAGGTTCAGGGCTGCTCCCGAATCCACAAAAGCCTTGGCGGAAAATGTGGACGGGGAGCAGATCAGAGTAATTGCCAGACGAAACTTAGGTTGAACACCACCCACAGAAAATGTGTGTGCAAAACGTTTCTCTCATTTAGGAGAGACAGAAATAATATGCGAGGCATCTCCACAAAAAAAAACACAGCTTATTACGCCTTCTGAACTCCTGACGTTGCTCCCTGGACAAAACTCTATCACATTGCATAGGTTCAGACACTTGTTCAACAGGTGGCAACACCTCTCGTGCAGTTCTGCGTTCACGTAAACGCCGATCAACCTGAATGGCTAATGACATAGAATTGTCAAGACCAGAGGGAACAGGAAATCCCATCATAGTATCTTTTACGGCTTCTGACAAACCCTTCTGAAAGAGAGCTGCCAAGGCATTATCATTCCAGGTAGTAAGGACCGCCCACTTTCGGAACTTTTGACAGTACAACTCTGCAGAATCTCGACCCTGGATCAATGCCAACAGGGTCTTTTCAGCCTGATCAATAGCATTAGGTTCGTCATACAACAACCCCAAAGCTTGAAAGAATGCGTTCACATTAGTCAGAATAGGATCATCTGGTTTCAAAGAAAACGCCCAATCCTGGGGATCGCCACGCAGCAAAGAGATGACAATTTTAACCTGCTGCGCGGAGCTCCCTGACGAGTTAGGCTTCAAGGCAAAAAATAATTTACAATTATTTTTGAAACTCAAAAATTTAGATCGATCCCCAAAAAATACATCAGGTGTAGGGATCTTTGGTTCAACAGCATGCGAACGAGCAAGGTAGGCGGAAATTCCCCGCACTTCTGCAGCGAGTTACTCCACACGATCAGACAATTGCTTTATCTCCATTGAGAGAGAAAAAAAAAATTCCCCCTATGGCCTCAGAGATATAGAGGAAAGAATATACACACACACCGGTTTTTTTTTTTGTGTTTTTTTTTTAAACACAATTCTTTCCTGCTATTGAGTACCCTAGGATCTGCGGTATGGCGGGTGATTCTGTTATGATTGAGTCACCGTAGGAGGCAAAAAACAGAAATGCTAGCTAAGTCCAGAAAACCAGAGAAGTTGGCAGCTATCGGATTGCAGACCCCTGAACCTGTCAACACAACTAGCAGTAGCCGTGGGGGGTTCCTACGATGCCCTAGACCCCTCGATCACAGCCAGAGAATTAAATAGGCCTAAAGAAAGAAAGGGGAAATCTAAACTGCCCCAGAGCAGACCCCAAAGCAATAGGCAGCCCCCAACATATAATGACGGTGAAGCAAGATGAAAACACTAACACAGACAGAAAGATAGACTGAGCAAAGAGGGGCCCAAGCTAACTAGGCAGAAAAGGACAGGAAGGCTGCTGTCTGCAATCCGTGAAAAACCCTATGAAAATAAGAGCCAACAGACTGACAGTGAAAAAGGCCCTGAAGACGCTAGGCTTCAAAAAGCTATGTCAGTACTCAGGAATATACTGAAGACAGAGCTACTGGCAAAAGGAGATTCAGCACACCCCAGAAGGGAATGGCAGAATACAGAAAAGCAGGGAAAACAAAAAACAAAACCAAAAGCTTAACAGGCAAAACAGAAAACTTAGCTTGAGAGGAGCAGGAATCAGACTGGTGTCCTAGAAGTCCACAGAGAAATCACCCGCAGGGCAGAAGGTCATCGGCAGCCTTATATCCAGTCCGTGACTCCACTCAGCCAGTCATCCTCATTAGACTCAGGTGCCTGATAATCAGGCTCATTACCTTCCTTTACCAGAATAGGGAGTTCACCAGACCCTAGTGACGAAGGGGAAAATTAACTCACAACAGTGTGAGCTCCAAAGGCACAGGAAACTTGGTCGAAGTTGAAGGAAAGCTGAATGCAGGGCGTTATCAGAAAATACTGGAGGCAAATTTGCAATCATCAGCCGTGTATGGGATGTACTTGGACATTCCAACATGACAATGATCCAAAACAGAAGGCCAAGTCGACCTGCCATTGGCTACAGCAAAACAAAGTGAAGGTTCTGGAGTGGCCATCTCAGTCTCCTGACCTCAATTTTATTGCGCCACTTTGGAGATATCTCAAGCATGCACTTCATGCTAGACATCCCAAGAACTGACAGGAACTGGAGGCTTTTTGCCAAGAATAGTGGGCACCTTTACCATCTGAGAAAATAAAGAACCTCATCTACAACTACCGCAAAAGACTTTAAGGCTAGTTTCACACTAGCGTTTAAACGACGCGCGCATGGCGCCGCTAAGCCACGCCCACTGTCGGCTCCCTGCCCGCCCCTTCCTGTTATCGCCTCCTCCGAGCGCAGAGGGCTCCATGCGTTATGCGCACCCTATCTTTAGCATAGGGTGCGCAGGCCGTGCGCAACTATGAATATAGCGTGCGCTGCGCATTTTTGAATGTGCGCCGTGCGCGCAAAATGCAACATGCTGCGTTCGGCGCGCACGGCGCACCTCCAAAAATGCGCACGCTATATTCATAGTTGCGCACGGCCTGCGCACCCTATGCTAAAGATAGGGTGCGCATAACGCATGCAGCCCTCTGCGCTCGGAGGAGGCGATAACAGGAAGGGGCGGGCAGGGAGCCGGCAGGGGGCGTGGCTTAGCGGCGCCGTGCGCGCGTCGTTTAAACGCTAGTGTGAAACTAGCCTAAGCTGTCATTGATGTTAGAAGGAGCAATACACGGTATTAAGAAATAGGGTATGTAAACTTTTGATCAGTGTCATCTGGATGTTTTGGGTTGTCATTATGATTTAAAAAGAGAAACACAGTAGTTTGACAATAAATGGCTTCACCCAACCACTAACCATGAGTGGAGAAAAAGTTTTGGTGTTATCATTCATATTCTCTGAGAAAAGGCCAAGAAAGCAAAAATGTTGCCGGGGTATGTAACTTTTGAGCACAACTGTATACACTGCACAGTACCACTTCTCCTATTCTGTATATATACACACTGCACAGTATCTCTCCTGATGTCCTGTATACTGGATGTAATTCTCAGTATTTGTATTATTCTGTATATATACACTGCACAGTACCACTTTCCCTGTCCTGTATGCTGGGTGTAATTCTCTGTATTTGTATTATTCTGTATATATACACTGCACAGTACCACTTCTCCTGTCCTGTATACTGGATGTAATTCTCTATTATTCTGTACATACAGTATACACTACCACTTCTCATGTCCTGTATACTGGATGTAATTCTCTGTATTTGTATTATTCTGTATATACACACTGCACAGTACTACTTCTCCTGTCCTGTATACTGGATGTAATTCTCTGTATTATTCTGTATATACACACACTTCACAGTACCACTTCTCCTGTATACTGGATGTAATTCTCTGTATTTGTATTATTCTCTATATATACACACTGCACCGTACCACTTCTCCTGTCCTGTATACTGGATGTAATTCTCTGTATTTGTATTATTCTGTATATATACACTGCACAGTACCACTTTCCCTGTCCTGTATGCTGGGTGTAATTCTCTGTATTTGTATTATTCTGTATATATACACTGCACAGTACCACTTCTCCTGTCCTGTATACTGGATGTAATTCTCTATTATTCTGTACATACAGTATACACTACCACTTCTCATGTCCTGTATACTGGATGTAATTCTCTGTATTTGTATTATTCTGTATATACACACTGCACAGTACTACTTCTCCTGTCCTGTATACTGGATGTAATTCTCTGTATTATTCTGTATATACACACACTGCACAGTACCACTTCTCCTGTTCTGTATACTGGATGTAATTCTCTGTATTTGTATTATTCTCTATATATATATATACACACACACACTGCACCGTACCACTTCTCCTGTCCTGTATACTGGATGTAATTATCTGTATTATTCTGTAAATATACTGTATACTGCGCAATACCACTTCTCCTGTCCTGTATACTGAATATAATTCTCAGTGTCTGTATTATTCTGTAAAAACTTCTGCAACAAAATCTGCAGTGTGAATCCGCCCCAATTATTTAAATTATCACAAACATTTGCACCCAAAAACTATTAAAGTAACACTTCAATTTTTTCCTATTATATACCCTAGGTTGATGACTATTTTAAAACTTTTGCAAAACGAAAATGAAACCTCTTACATTGGAGGAACAATTGCATTCAAATGACATTAGTATCATCAAATTTGTAAAATATTCAAAAAAGTTCCCCCTCTTTTTCATTTAAAAAAAAAAAAGATTTTTCGTGTTTTAATTTTAATCTATAAAGAAAATATCTTTCTAAGTTGTAACAAAAAGTGGTATTTTATTCACATCTAGAACATTCAGGAATATTTTAAAATATTTTGTAATTTAGTATTATCTTTTCATTTTCAGTGCAAAGCTTCAAGTTTTACGATCAAGAAGTGCATGACAGGTCATTCAGACAATGTCTTCTAGAAATTCCAGCAACGGTGTAAAGGCAAACGGGTCTATCTGGACGAGGAATCTGCCCTCCTATTCTCAACATAAAAGGGATCCAAGTATTCCATATGTTGAAAAGCTCTCCAATCTCATGCGGATGCCAACGAACTGCCAAATTCTTGGAAACTTCAGTTTTCTGTTCAACAGCGAGAAACGGCGACTGGATCGAATTAAAAATATGATAATGGATATAGAATTGCTCTGGAGGGAAACTCTAGACTTCCCACTTTTATCCAGTGCACTCATCAGAAAGAAACTCAATCGTCTGATTGATCTAAATGACAAAAACAAAAAGAAACCTTCTGATAAATTCACTGCAACACTTTCTCAGTTATTTGATGTCACCAACGTTAATGGAGAATGGAAAAAACTCGGAGGATAAAGAGCTCTACCTGAGGCAAGTTGAGAGTGGAGGCAAGGTTGGTTTTTCGACGCTCAAAATAGCTCCTTTGGAATCAATTCATCCAAGAAAACGAATCCGACTATCAATATTTCAAGCTCAAGTCAGCACTTCGCAATCGCAACCCACACATGATACTGTCTCTGAATCTTTACCCGAGACTCCAAAGCCAACCTCTTCTTCCGCGTCATCTTCTCCAGAACGCACACCGAAATACAAAAGAGCAAGCACTACAACAGCGAGTTTACTGGTACTGAAAAACAACATTTCTACACATAAAGCAAATAAAGTGCTTGCAACCATTGCTGAACAAGGTCATGATGTAACGGTTCCAAGTCAGTCGGGTGTCTGGAGACGAACAATCTCAGAAGGACAGAAAATGAAAACCAAAGTTTTTGAAAAACTTCAAAGCAAAGATCCCTATTGTCTCCACTTCGATGGTAAAAGAATCCAAGGGGAAGAGTATCAAGTAGTTCTGCTGAAAAATACCACAACCGAAATCAAACTCGGTATTCTGAAATGTGAGAATGGTTCTGCCACAGCTATTCACAAGGAACTACAGCTAATTGATGAATACGACGCTTGGGAAAATATTCGCATGATAATCTGCGACATGGCAGCAGTAAATACTGGTCGTTTGAACGGGATTGTAACGCTGATACAGGATGATGTCTTGAGAAAGGGCTTTCAGAAGCCACAATACATTGGCTGTCAACACCATGTACTCGACCTCCTACTGAAGCACGTCATGAATTTCCTTGTTCCAGAGTCAAAGAAGAAACCAGAACTCAATTATTTCTTCATTGACAAATTAACAGAAAACTATGCCTCACTTCAGATTGATTACCACCAAGTTGCAACAGATGATGTCAACACAGGTGAGAATCCTGGATGGCGAGATGATTTCAAGTTCTTATATGAACTATGTCAGGCATATCGTCATTACAAAACAACATCACGTTGGCCTCGAATCAGTTGGAAGAAACTCCCAAACCTGCACATGGCAAGATGGAACTCGCGAGCCGTATATGCTGTTATAGCATTTTTTCTGATACCAGAGTGGCGCCGCGTCCTCGGGATAGCATGCAACTTCATCTGCTATGAATGGGCAAATGCCTGGTTCCAGTCGCAACACTACAACGAAGCATCCTTCAATGAACTGTTAACCTCACTCACCAAGACAAAGTGCAAGAAGGCAATTAAGTGTTTGAAGGCGCACTGGTTGGTCGAGGAGTCATTAATTGACATTCCCAGATCTAACCAAAATGCTGAACGTCCTGTAAAACTGATGGAGGAACTACATGCGAAATCGAAAAAAAATTGAATTTTTGAATCTAAAATTCATAGGAAAAAATAATTTTTAAACACTTCTTTTGTACATATTGTACTTATAATTAACTGTTTTATACCGTATTTGTTAAAAAACGAATAATAAAAGTTGCTTAGTTATTACCATTATCGTTTCAATAATGCAAAATTGCATGTCCTTTTTTGGGGGGAAAAAACAATTTTTGCCTTATTTCATTTGAATGAAAGGGGGAACTTTTTTTTAAAAAACAAAAAAAAGCAATACTTATTCTTAAATAACCCATAAAAGTTCCTCCATTGCACATGGTTTCATAAAAATTTTTTTTTTGTCATTACACTAATATACCCCCTTAAAAGGGAACCTGTCACCAGAAAAGACACTATTAACCTTCCCGGTAACAGCACTAAGGCTGGTTTCACATTTGCGTTTTTTAGCGCTGGAAAAAAACGCACACCTGCGCATGCGTTTTTTCCCCTATATTTAACATGGGTGCGCATACCTGCGCGCTGGTAAGCGCATGTATGCGATTTTCATGCGCTGCGTTTTTTTGGGGTGTGCGTTGGGATTTTCCAGACGCAGCATGTTGCATTTTTTGGCCCTGCAAAAAAGCGCATGCGCACATATGCGCACGTTTTGCGCTAAAAATGGCCATTATAGCCTATGGATGCGCATATGTGCGCACTGGCATGCTCATGTATGCGTTTTTTTGCATATGCGTTTTTTTTTTTAAAACCATGGAATTTAGGGGTTTGGGTTAGAGTTAGGGTTAGTTAAGGGGGTTTAGGGTTAGGGTTATGGTCAGGGTCAGGGTCAGGGTTAAGTATGGTTTTGTTAAGGATTAGGGTCATGGTTAGGGTCAGGATTAGGGTTAAGTATGGTTTTGTTAAGGGTTAGGGTCAGGGTTAGGGTTAGGGTTAGGGTCAGGGTTAGGGTTAGGGTCAGGGTTAGGGTCAGGATTAGGGTAAAGTATGGTTTTGTTAAGGATTAGGGTCAGGGTTAGGGTCAGGATTAGGGTTAAGTATGGTTTTGTTAAGGGTTAGGGTCAGGGTTAGGGTTAGGGTTAGGGTCAGGGTTAGGGTTAGGGTCAGGGTCAGGGTCAGGGTTAGGGTCAGGGTCAGGGTTAAGTATGGTTTTGTTAAGGATTAGGGTCAGGGTTAGGGTCAGAATTAGGGTTAAGTATGGTTTTGTTAAGGGTTAGGGTCAGGGTTAGGGTTAGGGTCAGGGTTAGGGTTAGGGTTAGGGTCAGGGTTAAGTATGGTTTGGTTAAGGGTTAGGGTCAGGGTTAGGGTTAGGGTTAGGGTCAGGGTTAGGGTTAAGTATGGTTTTGTTAAGGATTAGGGTCATGGTTAGGGTCAGGATTAGGGTTAAGTATGGTTTTGTTAAGGGTTAGGGTCAGGGTTAGGGTTAGGGTCAGGATTAGGGTTAAGTATGGTTTTGTTAAGGATTAGGGTCAGGGTTAGGGTCAGGATTAGGGTTAAGTATGGTTTTGTTAAGGGTTAGGGTCAGGGTCAGGGTTAGGGTTAGGGTTAGGGTCAGGGTTAAGTATGGTTTTGTTAAGGATTAGGGTCAGGGTTAGGGTCAGGATTAGGGTTAAGTATGGTTTTGTTAAGGGTTAGGGTCAGGGTTAGGGTTAGGGTTAGGGTTAGGGTTAGGGTCAGGGTCAAGTATGGTTTGGTTAAGGGTTAGGGTCAGGGTTAGGGTTAGGGTTAGGGTTAAGTATGGTTTTGTTAAGGATTAGGGTCAGGGTTAGGGTTAGGGTTAGTAAAGTCATGGTTTGGGTAGTGTGAGGGGCCACCTAAAAATGTTGGAAAAAAACGCAAACGCGGTAAAAACGCGCTAAAAACGCATATAAACGCGCAAAAACGCTGCGTTTTTTCCTGCATGCGCACAAAAATGCTTGAAAAAAACGCAGCGTTTGTATGCATTTGTATGCGTTTTTTTAATGCGTTTTTTTGCGGGAAAAACGCGCTGCAAAAAAAAGCAAGTGTGAAACTAGCCTAAGGCTGGTTTCACATTTGCGTTTTTTTCGCGGTATTTTAGCGCTAAATAGCGCATGCGTTTTTTTTTCCTATACTTTGCATGGGATGCGCTTATGTGCGCATACACATGCGTTTGTACGCGTTTTACCGCGCATGCGTTTTTTTTTGCGGTATGCGCTCGGGCGCACAAAATGCAACCTGTTGCATTTTTTGGGCGTCCGACTTGCCTCAAAAAAACGCATGCGCGCAATGCGTTTTTTTACAGCAAGACACCCATTATAAGTCTATGGTGAGCATATGTGCGCATTGGCATGCTTATGTATGCGTTTTTTTGCACATGCGTTTTTTTTTTTTACCATTAGTTTAGACAATGGAATTTAGGGGTTTGGGTTAGAGTTAGGGTTAGTTAAGGGGGGTTAGGGTTAGGGTCAGGGTTAGGGTTAGGATCAGGGTATGGTTTGGTTAAGGGTTAGGGTTAGGGTTAGGGTATGGTTTGGTTAAGGTTAGGGTCAGGGTTAGGGTTAGTTAGGGTTTAGGGTTTGGGTTAGGGTTAAGTATGGTTTGGTTAAGGGTTAGGGTCAGGGTCAGGGTCAGGGTCAGGGGCCACCTAATGTTGGAAAAAAAACGCAAACGCGGTAAAAACGCACTAAAAACGCATACAAATGCTGCGTTTTTTCATGTATGCTCATAAAAATGCTTGAAAAAAACGCAGCAGTTGTATGCGTTTTTTCAATGCGTTTTTTGCGGGAAAAACGTGCTGCAAAAAAAAGCAAGTGTGAAACTAGCCTTAGCCCAACACTGCGGGGAGAAAATGAACTTTGCACCCCTTGCCAACATTGCAGCTTTACTCACGGGAGCGGTGCCGGCACTGGTTCAGTCACCCCTCTGGTATACAGAGCGGTGGCTGTAACCACGCCCCTAACCCTGTCTGATGCTTACTATACATTGGGGCCTCTTATCTCTCAGGGCAAGGGGTGTGGTTACAGCTGCCACTTTCTATACTGTATACAACAGGCATCATCCCCGTGACTGAAACTGGAAAGCTGCCAGGTAGAACAAATTTTATTTTCTTCTCTCAGCGTTCGGCTAAGTGCGGGCACCGGGCAGGTTAATAATGCTATAACATGTCAGAGGAGGGAGAAATGTTGTCCCCAAGCCGCCCTCAGTACCTCTTCCATCCCCCGGGCCCTCCTGCTCCATCACCCTGTCCTCCAACTCCTCTACATGAAAAAATGACTGCCGCATGCGCAGTGCACCCTTTGAGGGCTGCCGGCCAGCACCCGGCAACAGCTGAAAAATTTCTGTCATGATCCAGGCCGGGTTTAGTTTTCTCTCTCCTTTATCGGTGTGGTCATATCAGGGATTAATTTTCCCTGCCTCGTTCCGGTGTCAGCCCCACTATATATCTGTGCTGCAACCTTTGTGCAGTGCCAGTTTTATTGCTTGGCTTTGGCATGTGTAGCTGGTTCTGGTGAGTTCCTGATTTGTCCTGCTGCATACACCTGACTCTACCTGTGTCTGTTTACCTTCCTTCTGCCTGCCCCTGCTCCTTATCTCTCTGTGTATTTGGATTCCTTGGTATTTGACTTTGGCTCATCCCTGACTTGATTTGTCTATCCCTTCTGATACCTCTGCTACTGACCGGTACTGACCTGTTTCTCTCTCCTGACACAGTGTTTTGGATTTCCCCCTTTGCACTACGTTATTCTCTGGTTACGACTTGGCTCTGACTATTCTGCTCTCACCTAGTGGTTGTTTCACTGTGTTACTGCTGGTCTGCTTGTGAGCTGGATAGTCAACTCCCTCTCATCTTTGCTGTCATCTAGAGACGTAGGTGTACTCTGTTTTAACCCTTCCGTAACACAGTTTAACAATTTCATGTTGGTTCCAGACATTTGGTCACTGTGATAGATTCTATCACAGTGATCAAAAGCCCAATAACTAGTAAATGATATCTGTGTCATTCCCTTAGTCAGATTAAATTTGTTTTACTTTATAATTTTTATTTTTTTCATTCTTTACCGTTAGGGTTGGGTTTAGGCTTAGGTTTAGTGTTGGGTCTATGGAGCACCCACCAGGGCCGTGGGGATACTCGGTACTAGGCCGGTTCTTAAGGGGATGTGTCACGGCAGCTCTCCACAGGTAGAGCTTAGCCCCAGCCCAGGGCAATTATATTGCTAAAGATGGTGATGATGGATGGTGCAGTAAATAACTCTGAGGCACAGCAGTGTGCAGTTTCCACACTTTTACTCACGGTTTCAAGTGCAGGCCGGGAGACTAGTTACAGATGACAATGGAGGTGTTAGGCGTCGGGTTCCTGCAGCGGCTCAGCAGGAATCCGGAGCCTCACTTTCTGCGGTCTCTCATTGTCTATCGACCGCAGAGGAGATTGCTCAGCAGTCTCAGCGACCCAGATGCTCTGCCCAGACCTGTTCTGTGGGTCTGGCTGTTGCTGCCACCTTTAGGTCAGCAATAGCAATGCAGGCTGGTTTGCAGCAAAATGCTCCAGAGGCTAAGTCCTCTCATCGCTCTACTGGGCATGCTCACGAGACGATCTCCCATTGGAGATCGGGAGTCACATGCTCAGGTCCTTCTCCTGATCTCATTGGTCCATCTCAGAGATCTGGAAGGTCCCGGAAGCGCATGGCTATAAAAGGTTCGCATGGCCGCTCGGCCATGTGCTAGTATAGTCTCTAGTTGCTACTGTGTGAATGATGATGGATGCATGAACCTGCAAATGACTCATTAAGATCCCCTTCCTCTGATATTACGAGTGTGTATAGGGACTTAGCTTTAGAGTCTGCGCCACCTAGTGGCAAGCTACAAGCCACAACAGCATCTTCCACAGGACTAGCGTCCGACAGTGCGCCTGCTACAGGGCATTGTCAATTAGCGGCAGTGTCTGTCGCCGCGCTGCAGTCTGCAGCTCCTCTCGGCGTCCGCAGTTGTGATGCCGCACGCACGGTAGGTCTAGACGGATTCTGACCCTCTGCCTAGGGTCCAGCTCCTGTGACCACATACCGTGCGTGCACTTCTCTGAGACCTGTGAGTCCAACAGGATCAGGTTTTATGTTAATGCTTTAGGCGTCTCTGAAGCCAACAGAGTTCGCCCAGCGCACATCGGGTGACGTCCAACCCTCGTGCGATAATACCGCCATATTTAGTGTTCGCCATTATCTAGCAGCAGTGATAACACCTTCTGCATGGTGGACCCCGAGCGGTGAACGCACTTTATTATTTATTAATTTAGTGCGTTCCGCCGTTCCTAACAGGAGGTCCAGGGAGCCTGGAAGCAACTTATGATCCACTAAGCCACATGGCTTTTGAGGCCTCCTTACTGCACTGTCCTCTGGGGTCCTTGCTGCCTAAAGCTATGCTCAGTCCTCTGTTCCTTATTGTTCTGAAGTACTTGCTCGTATGGCAGGCAGCTTGAGCCTATTGCAAGTGTCACTCCTTTACGGCGGCTCCGGGCTCTGGTCTGCTGCTGTGCCTTTGGGTGTTTGCTGGGCCAGGAGACCTGCAATCCTCTGCCCTTCGGATTTAGCTGCTGGGACTATTGTACCCATCAGCCACGGACTCCGGCGTCCAGTCTCTAGCGCTGTACTCTGGGGTGAGCTTGGTCACAGCTCCACTTCCCAGGTTCGCTTTCACTTCTCCTCTCTCCACTCAGACTCTGTCTCTCTCAGTTCCAGACACTGACTGACCCCTCCCCCAGGCCAGAACTCAGAGAAGTTGCCCTGAAACCAGGTTTAGAGCTCCCCCTTCTGGTGTGGAGTCAGGAAAAGTGTGTGATGTAAGTGTTATCTGGTCCTAAAAGTCAATTTCAACCCTCTAATGAGCCTTGCTACATAACGTAGGATAAAAGCCAAAACCAAAATATCAATTTGCAGACACTGTCTACTGCCCTTTGTCAGTGAAAAGTGTGAATCTGGTTTGACTGGGTGGGAGGTGTCAGGGATAACGTTTCTCCTTGTGGAGTGCCAAGTGAAAACTAGAGCAGCGACTTTACAATATATAGGCTTCTCAAGGTCTATTGAAATCTGAATTTGTCCTTAAAGAAACAGGTTTTGTACATTTGTTGAAAACAAAATGAGAAAATGCTGCTAAACTTTTTACCCCTCTAACATCCTAACAAAATAAAACGATAAATGCATGTCATATCAAAATTTTTTACCACTATCATGAAGTACAATATCTCACGAAAAAAAATAATCTCAGAATCACCGGGATCCGTTGAAGCTTTTCAGAGTTATTACCTCATAAAATGACACTGGTCAGATATAAAAAAAATGTCCTGGTTATTATGTGTGCAGTACATCTATTACATTTTTCTTTTCCCGACTCTATTTCCATCTTCAACATCATCACCACTGAACGGAGTTCTGACTAGCCAGCTCACACACCATGTTCTAAGTGTAATGGAAGTTTCTTTATCAAGTCCATGGGAGCAACAATTTGAGTTTTATGGACTTTAATTGAAAAACTGACTTTTGGTGCACACAGAAGATGCCATGTGAGCCAGCTAGAGAGGACTGTGGTTGCAAGGTGAAGTAGTGGAGTGGAACAATGCTGAAAATGGGAGAAGGCAGTGATCGGTAAGTATTTTAATACGTGCACTGACTGTACACATCATAACTAAGGCTATGAGGGTAAATAATAAAAATAACTGTCAAAGAGTTAATTCAAAGTCTGTTTCGTATTATGAAAATAGAAAATTTGCAGAGACAAACTTAAAAATGTTATTGCTTTAACCCCTTCCTGACATGAGACGTACTATCCCGTCCACGGTACCCGGGCCCGTATGACCGGGGACGGGATAGTACGTCTACCGCGATCAGCGGCGCCCACGTGGTGAGCGCCGCTGATCGCGGCCGGGTGTCAGCTGATTATCACAGCTGACACCCGGCACTATGTGTCAGGGGCGGTCACGGACCGCCCCCGACACATTAACCCCTTGCACACCGCGATCAAACGCGATCGCGGTGTACCGGGAGTTAAAGGGAAGCATCGGCAGGGAGGGGGCTCCCTCCGTGCTTCCCTGAGCCCCCCACGGCAGCGCAATGTGCAGCGCTGCTGCGGGGGACTCCCATCCTCCAGGCCCCCGAATCCAAGATGGCGACGGGGGCCTTCGGGGGCCTGGGGAAGCTGGCTTCCTCAGTGCCTGCAAAGCGCAGGCATGAGGAAGTCTTGTGCACTGCCTGTGACAGATTGCTGATCTGTCACAGTGATCTGTGATGTGACAGATCAGCGATCTGTCACAGGACAGTGATGTCCCACCTGGGACTATGTAATAAAGTAAAAAAAAATTTAAAAAAAAAGTGTAAAAATAAATTAAAAAAAATCGCCAAATAAATTAGTAAAAAAAAAAAAAAATATTCCCCAATAAATTCATTTTTTTAAAATAATAAAAAAAAAAAACAATAAATGTACACATATTAGGTATCGCCGCGTCCGTAACGACCTGCCCTATAAAACTGTCCCATTAGTTAACCCCTTTAGCGAACCCCTTAAAAAATAAAAATAAAAAACGAAGCAAAAAATAATGATTTATTATCATACCGCCAAACAAAAAGTGCAATAACGCGAGATCAAAAAGACGCATATAAATATCCATGGTACCGCTGAAAACGTCATCTTGTCCCGCAAAAAACAAGCCGCCACACAGCATCATCAGCAAAAAAATAAAAAAGTTATAACTCGCAGAATAAAGCGATGCAAAAATAATTATTTTTTATATAAAATAGTTTTCATTGCATAAAACCGACAAAAACATAAAAAACGACCTAAATGAGGTATCGCTGTAACCGTACTGACCCGAAGAATAAAAGCGCTTTATCAATTTTACCGCACGCGGAACGGTGTAAACGCACCCCCCCCAAAAGAAATTCATGAAACGCTGGTTTTTGTTCATTCTGCGTCCCAAAAATCGGAATAAAAAGCGATCAAAAAATTTCACGTGCCCGAAAATGGTACCAATAAAAACGTCAACTCGTCCCGCAAAAAATAAGACCTCACATGACTCGGTGGGTCAAAATACGGAAAAATTATAGCTCTCAATATGTGGTGATGCAAAAACTATTTTTACAATAAAAAGCGTCTTTTAGCGTGCGACAGCCGCCAAACATAAAAACCGCCATAAATAGTAAATCAAACCCCCCGTTATCACCCCTTTAGTTAGGGAAAAATAATAAAATAAAAAAAATGTATTTATTTCCATTTTTCCATTAGGGTTAGGGCTAGGGTTAGGGCTAGGGGTGTGTTGGGGTAGGGTTAGGGCTAGGGTTAGGGCTAGGGTTAGGGTTAGGGCTAGGGCTAGGGTTAGGGCTAGGGCTAGGGCTAGGGTTAGGGGCGTGTTGGGGTTCGGGTTGGAGTTAGAATTGGGGGTTTCCACTGTTTGGGCACATCAGGGGCTCTCCAAATGCAACATGGCGTCTGATCTCAATTCCAGCCAATTCTGAGTTGAAAAAGTCAAATGGTGCTCCTTCCCTTCCAAGCTCTGCTATGCGCCCAAACAGTGTTTTACCCCCTCATGTAGGGTATCAGCCTACTCAGGACAAATTGCAAAACAATTTTTGGGGTCCAATTTCTCCTGTTACCCTTAGGAAAATAAAAAATTGGGGGCAAAAATATAATTTTTGTGGAAGAAAAATGATTTTTTTATTTTCACGTCCGAGTGTTATAAACTTCTGTGAAGCACTTGGGGGTTCAAAGTGCTCACCACACATCTAGATAAGTTCCGTGGGGGGTCTAGTGTCCAAAATGGGGTCACTTGTGGGGAGTTTCAATAGTTTAGGTACATCAGGGGCTCTCCAAACGCACATGACAACCGCAGACCATTCCATCAAAGTCTGCGTTCCAAAACGTCACTGCTTCCCTTCCGAGCCCCGACGTGTGTCCATACAGTAGTTTTCTCCCACATATGGGGTGTCAGCGTACTCAGGACAAATTGGACAACAACTTTTGGGGTCCAATTTCTCCTGGTACCCTTGGGAAAATAAAAAAAATGGTGACTAAAAGATCATGTTTGTGGAAAAAATACGAATTTTTTATTTTCACGCCCGGGCGTTGTAAACTTCTGTGAAGCACTGGGGGGGTCAAAGTGCTCACCACACATCTAGATAAGTTCCTTGGGGGGTCTAGTTTACAAAATGGTGTCATTTGTGGGGGGTTTCCACTGTTTAGGTACATTAGGGGCTCTCCAAAGGCAACATGACACCCGCAGACCATTCCATCAAAGTCTGCATTCCAAAACGTCACTACTTCCCTTCCGAGCCCTGACGTGTGCCCATACAGTAGTTTTCTCCCACATATGGGGTAGCAGCGTACTCAGGACAAATTGGAAAACAACTTTTGGGGTCCAATTTCTCCTGGTACCCTTGGGAAAATAAAAAAAATGGTGACTAAAAGATCATGTTTGTGGAAAAAATACGAATTTTTTATTTTCACGCCCGGGCGTTGTAAACTTCTGTGAAGCACTGGGGGGGTCAAAGTGCTCACCACACATCTAGATAAGTTCCTTGGGGGGTCTAGTTTACAAAATGGTGTCATTTGTGGGGGGTTTCCACTGTTTAGGTACATTAGGGGCTCTCCAAAGGCAACATGACACCCGCAGACCATTCCATCAAAGTCTGCATTCCAAAACGTCACTACTTCCCTTCCGAGCCCTGACGTGTGCCCATACAGTAGTTTTCTCCCACATATGGGGTAGCAGCGTACTCAGGACAAATTGGAAAACAACTTTTGGGGTCCAATTTCTCCTGGTACCCTTGGGAAAATAAAAAAATGGTGACTAAAAGATCATGTTTGTGGAAAAAATACGAATTTTTTATTTTCACGCCCGGGCGTTGTAAACTTCTGTGAAGCACTGGGGGGGTCAAAGTGCTCACCACACATCTAGATAAGTTCCTTGGGGGGTCTAGTTTACAAAATGGTGTCATTTGTGGGGGGTTTCCACTGTTTAGGTACATTAGGGGCTCTCCAAAGGCAATATCACACCCGCAGACCATTCCATCAAAGTCTGCATTCCAAAACGTCACTACTTCCCTTCCGAGCCCCGACGTGTGCCCATACAGTAGTTTTCTCCCACATATGGGGTATCAGCATACTCAGGACAAATTGGACAACAACTTTTGGGGTCCAATTTCTCCTGGTACCCTTGGGAAAATAAAAAAATGGTGACTAAAAGATCATGTTTGTGGAAAAAATACGAATTTTTTATTTTCACGCCCGGGCGTTGTAAACTTCTGTGAAGCACTGGGGGGGTCAAAGTGCTCACCACACATCTAGATAAGTTCCATGGGGGGTCTAGTTTCCAAAATGGTGTCATTTGTGGGGGGTTCCACTGTTTTGGTACATCAGGAGTTTTCCAAACGCGACATGGTGTCCGATCTCAATTCCAGCCAAAAACGTCAAATGGCGCTGCTTCCCTTCCGAGCTCTGCCATGCCCCCAAATAGTGGTTTACCCCCACATGTGGGGTATCAGCGTACTCAGGACAAATTGCACAATAACTTTTAGGGTCCTGTTACCCTTGGAAAAATAAGAATTGAGGGTGAAAAGATCATTTTTGTGGAAAAAATATGATTTTTTAATTGTATGGCTTTATGTTATAAACTTCTGTGAAGCCCATGGGGGTTCAAAGTTCTCACCACACATCTAGATAAGTTCCTTAGGGTGTCTAGTTTCCAAAATGGTGTCATTTGTGGGGGGTTTCCACTGTTTTGGTACATCAGGGGTTTTCCAAACGCGACATGGTGTCCGATCTCAATTCCAGCCAAAAACGTCAAATGGCGCTGCTTCCCTTCCGAGCTCTGCCATGCGCCCAAATAGTGGTTTACCCCCACATGTGGGGTATCAGCGTACTCAGGACAAATTGCACAATAACTTTTAGGGTCCTGTTACCCTTGGAAAAATAAGAATTGAGGGTGAAAAGATCATTTTTGTTTAAAAAATATGATTTTTTAATTGTATGGCTTTATGTTATAAACTTCTGTGAAGCCCATGGGGGTTCAAAGTTCTCACCACACATCTAGATAAGTTCCTTAGGGGGTCTAGTTTCCAAAATGGTGTCATTTGTGGGGGGTTTCCACTGTTTTGGTACATCAGGGGTTTTCCAAACGCGACATGGTGTCCGATCTCAATTCCAGCCAAAAACGTCAAATGGCGCTGCTTCCCTTCCGAGCTCTGCCATGCGCCCAAATAGTGGTTTACCCCCACATGTGGGGTATCAGCGTACTCAGGACAAATTGCACAATAACTTTTAGGGTCCTGTTACCCTTGGGAAAATAAAAATTGGGGTGAAAAGATCATTTTTGTGGAAAAAATATGATTTTTTAATTGTACCGCTGTACGTTATAAACTTCTGTAAAGCCCTTGTGGGTTCAAAGTTCTCACCACATATCTAGATAAGTTCCTTGGGGGGTCTAGTTTCCAAAATGGGGTCACTTGTAGGGGGTTTCCACTGTTTAGGTACATCAGGGACTCTCCAAACGTGACATGGCGTCCAATCTGAATTCCAGCCAATTTTGCATTGAAAAAGTCAAACGGCGCTCCTTCCATTCTGAGCTCTGCCATGCGCCGAAACAGTCGTTACCCCCCACATATCAGGTATCTGCGTACTCAGGACAAATTGCACAATAACTTTTGCAGTTCAATTTCTCCTGTTACCCTTGGTAAAATAAAAAAAATTGAACCTGAAGTATTTTTTTTATGAAAAAAAGTTAGTTGTTCATTTTTTTTTAAATATTCAAAAAAATTCCTGTGACGCACCTAAAGGGTTAATAAACTTCTTGAATGTGGTTTTGAGCACCTTAAGGGGTGCAGTTTTTAGAATGGTGTCACTTTTGTGTATTTTCTATCATATAGACCCCTCAAAGTGGCTTCAAATGTGATGTGGTCCTAAAAATAAAATGGTGTTGTAAAAATGAGAAATCGCTGGTCAACTTTTAACCCTTATAACTTCCTAACAAAAAAAAATTTTGGTTCCAAAATTGTGCTGATGTAAAGTAAACATGTGGGAAATGTTAGTTATCAAGTTTTTTGTGTGCCTTATCTCTGTGATTTAAGGGCATAAAAATTCAAAGTTGGAAAATTGCGAAATTTTCAAAATTTTCGCCAAATTTCCGTTTTTCTCACAAATAAACGCAAGTTATTTGAATGAAATTTTACCACTAACATGAAGTACAATATGTCACGAGAAAACAATGTCAGAATCACCGGGATCCATGGAAGCGTTCGAGAGTTATGACCTCATAAAGGTACAGTGGTCAGAATTGTAAAAATTGGCCCGGTCATGAACGTGCAAACCACCCTTGGGGGTGAAGGGGTTAAAGGATAAAGCTATTTATAATTGAATCTGCTGTCCTTCATACATATCTGGTGCCGTAATCTATTTGATATAGCCATATCATGTTCATAATGACTTTAATTAGGATCATAGATTAGACCATATGGCAGCAGCTGAAGCAATATGAGTGGCGAAATTTGATTATACGTATAAGGCTTCTAGGTTCATATAGCAGCATATCAGACTTCACTTTTGGGCAGTGAGTAGCATCATTATATTACCTATGTGCATGATGAATTATATGGCCGACTCTTAAGCTAAAATCTTAGAGTCAAGCGATACCATATGGATGGCTTAATGCGTCTGAAACTCCACTCACCTTGATGCCCAATAACCACACAAATTTGCTTCAAATTTTGTGGCCTTTGGGGATTACGGTAGGTAGTGATGAACTGATTGATACGTGGAGGATCAAGTCAAATTTCTTGAAATTGCAAATGAAATCGAACACCGTGTGATTCAATTTGTGTGAATTAGAGCCAAAAAAAATGCCCAGTGTTATTTTACACACTGCTGAATCTGAATCAGTCGTGCTGATTTCCCTATATTGCCCTGCAGAAATCAGATCAAATAGTCTAGCCCAGCCAATCGGGGGTCTTTCATAGCCAGTATAAAAAATAGGGGCCAGCCAAGGAAGGCCATTTTATACTTGTATTGTGTAGGGATAGGAACTCAAAGCACACAGCATAGGGATAGGAAAAAGCAGAAAGCAAAAGTGAGGCTCCATCGCATGCATCGAGCTCCACTGCTCGCCTACCAGTAAAGGCCTTGAAGATGAATTAATAATGACATGGCTCCTGTCTTCACATGAACCTAAACCATATTGAGAATTTGTGGGCTCTTCTTAAAATGGAGTATTGTACACCTGTCTCAGCTTGGCAGCGCTTCGCCTCCTTCCCCTATGCACGTTGGTTTTTCAAGTGGCCCGGTGTGCCTTCATGACATCGTGTTCCTAGGCCTTTTAATGCCCATTTGGACAAACTCCTGTGTCTGAACGTTAAGCCAGAACTGTATACTACAAACTTGTGTTTTGACTATGACTTTATCCAAATACTCAGTTTCTTCATAACTTCTGTGAACTCATCTTCATTTGTTATGAATGAGTTACCGTAGGAGGCAAAAACAGAAATACTAGCTAAGTCCAGAAAACCAGAGAAGTTGGCAGCTATCGGATTGCAGACCCCTGAACCTAACAACAACAACAACTAGCAGTAGCCGTGGGGGGTTCATACGGTGCCCTAGACCCCACGATCACAGCCGGAGAACTAAATAGCCTAAAGACAGAAAGGGAAATCTAAACTGCCCCAGAGCAGACCCCAAAGCAATAGGCAGCCCCCAACATATAATGACGTGAAGCAAGATGAAAAAACACTCACACAGATAGAAAGATAGGCTGAGCAAATGATGGGGCCCAAGCTAACTAAATAGGACAGGACAGGAAAGCTGCTGTCTGCAATCCGCCAAAAACCCTATCAAAACAAAAGCCAACAGGCTGATAGGGAAAAAGGCCCTGAAGACGCTAGGCTTCAAAAAGACTATATCAGCACTCAGGTATTTTCTGAAGACAGAGC
Source organism: Dendrobates tinctorius (assembly GCF_039654945.1). NCBI lineage: Eukaryota > Metazoa > Chordata > Amphibia > Anura > Dendrobatidae > Dendrobates > Dendrobates tinctorius. The sequence continues at coordinate 15,386,714 of NW_027361680.1, forward strand.
AAAAAGGAATTCAACTCACCCCAGCAGGGAATGGCAGAAATTCAGAAAAACAAGGCAAAACAAAACAAAAACAAAACAAATGCAAAAAGCAGTGCAGAAAACTTAGCTTTTGAGGAGCATGAATCAGACTGGTCTCCTAGAATCTCTCAGAGAGATCACCAGCAAGGCAGAAGGGCCTCGGCTGCCTTATATCCAGTCAGCAATTCCCGTCACCCAGTCATCATCATCATACCCAGGTGCTTGGTAATCAGCCTCACTACCTTCCTTCACCAGAAGAGGGAGTTCATCAGACCTCAATGGTGAAGGGGAAAATGAACTCACAACAGTACCTCCCCCTTGAGGAGGGGTCACCGAACCCTCATCCACGCCACCAGGGCGATCAGGGTGAGCCCAATAAAAGGCACGCACCAATCTTTTGGCATGAATATCAGAGGCAGAGGCCCAGGAATTATCCTCCTGACCATAACCCTTCCACTTAACCAAATACTGGAGTCTCCGTCTAGCCAGACGGGAATCCAGTATCTTCTCTACCTCATATTCCATGTTACCTTCAACCAATACAGGGTCCGGAGGTGCCACCCCAGGAACTACTGGTTCAACAAACCTCTTCAACAAGGAATTATGAAACACATTATGGATTTTAAATGTGACAGGAAGAGCCAAACGAAAAGAGATCGGATTAATAATCTCCAAAATCTTGTAAGGTCCAATAAATCTAGGCTTAAACTTAGGAGAAGCCACCTTCATAGTGATATTTTTTGATGATAACCAAACCATATCACCAACCTTAAACTGGGGACCAATGGTCCTATGTCGGTTGGAAAACCCCTGGGCCTTTTCCTGGGAGAGAGATAACTTATCCACCACTTGGTCCCAGATCTGGTGCATTCTCTCCACCACAGTGTCAACACCTGGGCAGGCAGAAGGCTCCACCTGCCCTGAAGAAAATCGAGGATGAAACCCAAAGTTACAAAAAAAAGGTGACATCAAAGTGGCAGAACTAGCTCTATTATTTAAAGCAAATTCGGCCAAGGGCAAAAATGAAACCCAATCATCCTGATCAGCGGAAATAAAACATCTCAAATACGACTCCAAGGTCTGGTTTGTTCTCTCTGTCTGCCCATTGGTCTGAGGGTGAAAAGCAGAGAAGGACAACTGAATTCCCAGCTTGGAACAGAAAGTCCTCCAAAATCTAGACATAAACTGAACTCCTCTGTCAGATACAATGTTCTCAGGAATCCCGTGCAAGCGAACCACCTGTTGCAAAAACAGGGGCACCAACTCAGAGGAAGATGGCAACTTAGGGAGTGGTACAAGATGAACCATCTTAGAGAACCTATCACAAATCACCCAAATAACAGTCATTCTTTGAGAGACAGGCATATCAGAGATGAAATCCATTGAAATATGGGTCCATGGCCTCCTGGGGACCGGCAAAGGCATTAACAACCCACTAGAGTGAGAACAAGGTTTAGACCGGGAGCAAGTCCCACAGGACTGCACAAAATTCCTGACATCACGAGACAAGGCGGGCCACCAAAAAGAGCGACTCACCAGATCTCTAGTACCAACAATACCTGGATGACCAGCCAATGCAGAGCAATGAACTTCAGACATCACCCTCTTCTTCCACTGGTCAAGAACATACAACTTTCCCCTGGGACAATGCTCAGGTTTGTCCTCCTGGAACTCTTCCAGAGCACGTCTCAAATCGGGCGAGATGGCAGAAAGAACTACCCCTTCGCCTAAGATGGTAGCAGGCTTGGTCACCACAGGAGAATCAGCAAAGAAGCTCCTAGAGAGAGCGTCAGCCTTGACATTCTTAGTGCCAGTAAGAAAAGAGACCACAAAATCAAAACGTGTAAAAAACAAGGCCCACCTAGCCTGTCTAGGGTTCAAGCGTTTGGCCGACTCCAGGTAAATCAAATTCTTGTGGTCAGTGAGGACCACGACTTGATGTTTAGCTCCCTCCAACCAATGTCTCCACTCCTCAAATGCCCATTTCATGGCTAACAGTTCCCGATTCCCCACATCATAGTTACGTTCAGATGGAGAGAACTTTCGGGAAAAGAAAGCACAGGGATTCATTTTAGATGTTACAGGATCCTTTTGGGACAAAACAGCTCCTGCACCAATCTCAGAAGCGTCCACCTCTACCTGGAACAGGAGTGAGACATCAGGTTGCCGCAAAACCGGGGCAGAAGTGAATCTTCGCTTCAGCTCCTGAAAGGAAGAAACAGCCTCCGGAGACCAATTCAACACATCAGCACCCTTCTTACTCAGATCAGTCAATGGCTTGGCAATACTAGAAAATTTTGCTATAAATTTCCAATAAAAATTAGCAAAACCCAAAAACTTCTGGAGGGCCTTCAAAGAAGTGGGCTGAACCCAATCATAAATGGCCTGTACCTTGGCCGGGTCCATTTCAATAGTTGACGGAGACAAAAATAAATCCCAAAAAAGAAATCCTCTGTACCCCAAAAAGGCATTTCGATCCTTTGACAAACAGGGAATTCTCCCTCAAGATCCGGAACACAGTCCGAACATGTTCCACATGAGAATCCCAATCCTTGGAGAAGATCAAAATATCATCCAGATAGATAATCAAAAACTTATCCTCAAGGTCTCGGAAAATGTCGTTCATGAAGCACTGGAAGACAGAAGGGGCATTAGTGAGCCCAAAAGGCATCACCAGGTACTCAAAATGTCCCTCCGGAGTATTAAACGCCGTCTTCCATTCATCCCCATGCTTAATGCGGTTAAGATTATACGCCCCCCCTGAGGTCAAGCTTGGTAAACCAGCAAGCACCTTTAACTCTGGAGAATAGATCAGAAATTAGGGGTAAAGGATACTGATATTTAATAGTAATTTTGTTGAGGGCACGATAATCAATACAAGGCCTTAATGAACCATCTTTTTTGGCCACGAAAAAAAAAAACAGCACCTAAGGGTGAAGAGGATGGTCTAATATGACCCTTCTCCAACGCCTCCTTAATATAGGATCACATAGCCTCGTGCTCGGGTACAGATAAATTGAAGAGCCGACCCTTGGGAAGTTTACACCCCTGGCTCAGTTCAATTGCACAGTCATAACTCCTATGAGGAGGCAAAGACGCAGACTCATTCTCACTAGAGTTGAGCGACTTTTGGTTTTTTAGGGTCGCGTTTCGTTTCGTGAAACCCGACTTTTCCAAAAGTCGGGTCGAGCAAGATCGTCCGATTATAGGGAAAAGTCGGGGTCGTCCCGAAACACGAAACCCAATGTAAGTCAATGGGGAATAAAAGTCAGCAATGAGAGGAGGACAGGAAACACACCAACAGTGCCCATTTGAATGCCAAAAGCATCAATTCTTCTTACTTAAGCTTGTCAACCTTAACTAACTTCATAATACAAGTTACGCACTGAAAAATGGGGGTTATTTGGCTACAGTTGTGGGGGGGGGGGGGGGGGAGGGCTGGCTCCAGGTTTTCATGTGCCCTGGGCGAAAGAGCGCCCCTTTAACACATACCACAACTCATCATGCTCCGATACGGCAGAGAAGTAGCGGTATAGTACAATGAAAAATACCTCACTTTTTACATCTCATGACGAGGCCCATCTATTTCTCCATACAGAATCATTGGTCCCATATAATGTTTGAAACAGTATATGATGAGCTCCACATAATGCTACAGTATGTTGGTCCCCATGGATGAAGCTCCACTGTCTTATGGGCCCAAATAATGCTCCAAACATAATGGGCCCCATTTCTAATGCTCTAGTGTATAATGGGCCCTGTAAATGCTGCTCCAGTGTCTGATGTCCACCTTTGGAATGTTCCAGTGTATGGTGGGCCCCATCTATCATTCTCCAGAGTATAGTGCTCCCCAAAAATTGCTGTCCCAACATTGAAAACAATCAAATAAGTCTCCTCGCTAGGGAATCCCTGTACTTGTCTGGACTCCTCGTCGTCCCCATCTTCCATCTCACTGCACAGTATTTCAACTTTGCAAGTGCTGTGATCCTGAGCAAGCAGGGGGGCCCACTCGTTGGCGACAGCACTAGCACAGGGCCCCTGATAGTACGGTGGTGTGTCTGATGGCGGGTGGGCCGAACCTGCACTTTCATCTGCAGCTTCCTCTTTGTCACCGTGTAAGATGGAACTGTATATGGGAAGGGTAACCTGAGTTTCATCAGGGTCAGATTCAGGCCGTGTAGCGTGCGAGGGGAATGTAGTGGTCTGGGTCAATGTACCAGCAGATTCATCGAGCAGTGGCTGGGCATCAGTGCACTTGTGTCGCCCCCAGGAGTACGGTCGCCACAGTGGCATTACCTTCTTCCTAGGCAGTGTGATGTCATGCTTGGGAGCAACGAACGATCTCTCTAGCAGGTTAACTGATTGGGCGGCGTTATTCCCACGAGTCATGACCCTCCCAACAGCGTTCATGAAGGCAAAGTGTTTGTTTTACGTGGGCAGTATGGTTGCAAAGCTGAACCTTAAAGGAATGTCCAGAAGGGCACCACCAGGAGTGGAGCCTACGGTTAAATTCGACTCCACCTGGGAAACCTCAACCATGCCAGCTACAGAACAGATGCACACATTGCAAGCTTAATTCCGTTAACGAACGAGACTCCGTCATGCCCCGCGGTCCGAGTCCGGCTTACTAGAGGGACACGTGAGGCTCTGGCACATGAGATTGGCCAATAACTTGTGTGTCATGCCCTTACATGTCCGTGGCTGCATGTGCGCTACACTGAAAAGGCCAGCGTTTGTCGCTTACAGGTGCAGATAACCCGCTGAACAACGTTAGTGATGGGGATCACTGATTACAATTATTTCCCGCGAACAATGATTTCCCAGTAAGTGCAGGTCAACCGCAGTTCCGGAATTAGGCCTAACCGTCATTCCTGAAAACATGAAAAACTTACGTGTGCAAACCACAGGTGCTGTAGCTTGCTTAACAGCTCGCCAGCCATTCTCACTCCCAGTATGGATTACACGTGATTGCACAAAGGTGAGAAAGGGTACCGTATCCCCAGATAACATGTATGGATAGCGTACACATTCAAAATATATGTCTATACATCAGGAGTCAGGCTCAGACGGTGTTAGGCCCAGTATGGATTGCACAAAGGTTAGAAAGGGTACCGTATCCCCAGATAACATGTATGGATAGCGTACACATTCAAAATATATGTCTATACATCAAGAGGCAGGCTCAAACGGTGTCAGGCACAGTATGGATTTGACGGCCCAGACTACACAGCGGAGGAGCAGGGAGAAGTAAAGATTGCAAATGCTGGGGCCCTGCCCAAGCAAGGGAGGCCCACTCGTGGGCATCGGTACTGGCACTGGGCACCTCATAGTACGGCGGTGTGTCTGACGGCGGGTGTGCACCACCACCGTCAGAGACACTTGATTGCACTATGAGGGACCCTGTGCCCGCGCCCAAGAGTCAGCCTACCCACCTGTCCAGGGCAACGGCACTCGCACGGTGTCGTGCGCTAGGTGGTGACCCCGGCCATGGGGGGGGGGGGGGGGAGGCAGCACAGTTAGCGAGTTTTAGAAAGTGGCATATGTTGATGTTGGACATTCAGCTGATGCAATAGATGAAATAGGTCAAGTCCCAGGAAGAGGTGGACCAAAGCAAGCCATTTTTCTGTCACCCTATGTGTCATCAGGGGAAGGTGGGACAAAATCCTTGGAAACCCATGCGTGGTTCATTTTAATGAAGGTTAGATCATCCATATTTCGGGTTGACCGACGGGTCCTTTTTTCTGTCAGGATTGATCCAGCTGCACTGAAGACTCTTTCCGATAGCACACTTGCAGCTGGGCAAGCGAGCTCCTGTAAGGCATATTGGGCCAATTCAGGCCAGGTGTCCTGTTTAGCGGCCCAATAGTCAAAGGGGAATGACCTGTGTGGGAGAACATCGATATGGGAGGAAAAGTAGTTTGTAACCATAGTTGACAACTGCTGTCTCCTGTCACTTTCCATCGATGCAGTATTACCAGTTGTGTGAGCGGTACTTGAAAAATCAGTCCACAACATTGTCATGAAACCCCTGTCTCCAACGCCACTTCTGCTGTGTGCACCACGAACACCTCTGCCAAGCTGCCCCCGGCCCGTACGGCTCGTGTGAGAACCATCACCACTGCTGTGTGCTGGGAATGCCTCAAGCAACCAATTTACCAGAGTTGCTTGTTTATTAGCCAATATTAGGTCAAGGTTCTCCTGTGGCATGATGTTTTGTAATTTGCCTTTATAGCGTGGATCCAGGATGCTGGTCAACCAGTAGTCGTCATCGTTCATCATTTTGGCACTGTGGGGGTCCCTTTTTAGGATCTGCAAGGCATAATCTGACATGTGGGCCAATGTTCCCGGTGTCAATGATGCACTGCGAGTGCTGGTTGGAGGAGCACTTTCTGGCAAATCCACATCCCTCCAGTCACGCACAAACCCTGTACCAGACCTTGCCACGCCAACATTTTCACTTGCCCCACGAGATGCATCCTCCTCCCCTAAGTAATCATCCCCATCATCCTCCTCCTCCTCTTCTTCCTCCACCTCGTCCAGGAGAGGTCCCTGAGCAGACAATGGCTGAATGTCATCAAGGATTCCCTCCTCCTCTTCCTCCTCATCAACATTGGCTGCAGAAGCCTGCTCCTTGATGTGCATCAAAGTTTGCATAAGCAGACGCATAAGTGAGATGCTCATGCTTATGATGGCGTTGTCTGCGCTTACCAGCCGTGTGAATTCCTCAAAACACTGAAGGACTTTACAGAGGTCTTTCAGCTTCGACCACTGCACACCTGTCAACTCCATGTCTGCTCTCAAAGTGCCTGGCTGTGTATCCTCCCACAAATGCATTATGGCCTGCCTCTGCTCGCACAGCCGCTCCACCATGTGCAGGGTGGAGTTCCACCTTGTTGCAATGTCGATAATGAGGCGGTGGTTGGGAAGGTGGAGCAATCACTGCAGCTTCTGCATACGAACGGATTGTACAGGCGACCGGCGGATGTGCGCGCACTGTCTTCGCACCTTCTGGAGCAGGGCTGTTAACTCCGGATAATTTTTGAGGAAGCACTGCACCACCAGGTTCAAGCTGTGAGCCAAGCAAGGTATGTGGCTGAGTTTTGAAAGGGCTATGGCTGCCACAAAATTACGGCCGTTATCACTAACTACCTTGCCTGCCTCAAGATGTACACTGCCCAGCCATGACTCAGTTTGTCGCTTTCAAGTACTCGGCCAGCACCTCGGCGGTGTGTCTGTCGCCCAAACACATCATCTGCAACACAGCCTGCTGACGATTTCCACTAGCTGCTCGATAGGGGGACACCTCGTGTGCAACAGTGGCAGCTGCAGATGGAGTGCTCGTACGACTGCGCTCTGTGGATGAGCTTTCGCTTCTGGAGGAGGAGGAGGAGGGTCGAACGCCTACAGCCAACTGTTTCCTATACCGTGGGCTAGGCAGCACTGTCCCACCACCGCTGTCCCCTGTGGACCCTGCATCCACCACATTAACCCAGTGCGCAGTGATGGACACGTAACGGCCCTGGCCATGCCGACTGGACCATGCATCAGTTGTGAGGTGCACCTTTCCGCTCACTGACTGCTTGAGTGCATGGACAATGCGGTCTTTCACATGATGGTGGAGGGCTGGGATCGCTTTGCGAGAGAAGAAGTGGCGACTGGGTAGGTCATAGCGTGGTACTGCATAGGCCATGAGTTCGCGGAAAGCTGCGCTTTCCACCAACCGAAAGGGCATCATCTCAAACGAGATTAGTTTGGCAATGTGGGCGTTCAAACCCAGTGTACGTGGATGAGAGACTGAGTACTTTCTTGACCTACTCATAGTGTCTGGGAGGGTGAGCTGGACTTGAGAGCTGCATATGGTGGAAGTAGCGGTGGACAGGGCGGACTGAGAGAGGGTTGATGATGGTGATGGAGTTGGTGTTCTTTCTGATGGCCTAGAATCAGTCTTTCGTTGATATAACAGTGGGATTCCCTGACTGCTGTGGCCTTGCAACGACACCTCAACATTTGCTGCTGTGCTAACCGGTGGGCTTACAGTGGGGGAAACAATGTAGCGTTGCTGACTACCTTCGTTGTGATCAGTTGCACATGTGGCACTTGAGGTTTGGTGTTGTGTCCATGCTTGCAAGTGCATGCTGGTTAAATGTCTAAGCATGCAACTGGTATTCAAATTTTTCAGATTTTTCCCTCGGCTAAAGGTCTTTGCGCACTTCTTACAGATAACCTTGGCCTGATCATGAGGATTTTGTTCAAAAAAGTGCCACACTGCACTCTTCCTACTTTGACAGACATTTTGCGGCCTAGCACGCTGTGATCTTTTGACCCTCTGGACAAGCTGTCCAGCAACTCTTTTGATGTTTGGAACCTGTCTTTGGAGTGCGCCGGGACTGCCAGATAACAGCTGTTGCGATGTCGATGTCTGCTGTGGATGCTCCTCATCTGAGTTATTGGAAGCAGCACCCTCTTCCCCCAATGGATGCCAATCTGGGTCAACAACTGGGTCATCCATCACCTCCTCTTCAATGTCATGTGCACCTTCCTCTGTGTCACCGTGTATGGTGGTATAGTGTGCGGGAAGGGGCACCTGAGTCTCATCAGGGTCAGAATCTGGCTCTGTACACTGCGAGGACAATGTAGTGCTCTGAGTGAATGTACCAGCAAAATCATCCATCAGCGGCTGTGCATCAGTGCACTCCATGTCAGATTCATCTTGGCCTGGGTAATTCACCATTTGACTTGATAATCCAGGCATGGTATGTGAAAACAGCTCCATGGAGTAATCAGTAGTATGGCCTGCGTCATCCTTCAATCTTGGTTGGGGTGAAGGACACAAGGAAAGGTGTGGTTCATGAACATGAGCCTCCAATGACGACTCAGTGCTTTTACTTTTTACAATTGAAGAAGAGGAGGCGATAGAGCTGGAGGCTGAGTCAGCAATGTAAGACAAAACTTTTTCCTGATGCTCTGGCTTTAAAAGCGGTTTGCCAACTCCTAGAAAACTAAGCCTTCGAAGCCTTATGGAGCCAGACGATGACGCAGGCTCAACACCTCCTGCATTCGGTCCTATTTTGCTCTTGCCACTACCATTAGATCCACCACCAACACCATCATTACCAGCTGCCAACCCCCGCCCAATTCCACAGCCTCTTCCACCAGCCTTCCTCATTTTTGGTAGAAATGTAGACAAAATCCAACAAACTATATAGTAATGTAAAACAAGGTACAAGGTGTCTATAGGACAGGGGAGATTTTGAATTTCTGCTCACACTAGTGGACACTGGACACTTTTGGATTGTGTGAGGCCCACTGAATATCTGAGCGCTATGTCACAGGCTCGATGGCACAGCTGTGACCAAAGTGACTAGAGGATAAGTGAGATTTTGAATTTCTGCAGACACTTGTGGACACTGGACACTTTTGGATTGTGTGAGGCCCACTGAATATCTGAGCGCTATGTCACAGGCTCGATGGCACAGCTGTGACCAAAGTGACTAGAGGATAAGTGAGATTTTGAATTTCTGCAGACACTAGTGGACACTGGACACTTTTGGATTGTGTGAGGCCCACTGAATATCTGAGCGCTATGTCACAGGCTCGATGGCACAGCTGTGACCAAAGTGACTAGAGGATAAGGGTCTAAGAAGTAAGGTTTCTCCTTGCGGAGAGTGACATGCCAGCTGTGGCTTGTCAAGGTAAGGAGACTTATTCGCCGTGCAATGCTCCTCTGGGAAAATAATATGCAAATTGCCTCTTCATTTTGCATATTATTTTCCCAGAGGAGCATTGCACGGCGAATAAGTCTCCTTACCTTGACAAGACACAGCTGGCATGTCACTCTCCGCAAGGAGAAACCTTACTTCTTAGACCCTAGTCCAGAGCCTCTCACCTTGCCAAATCAGATCTCATACTTTGCACTGACGAGAGCCAACAGCTCGAAACACCGTGTCTGCAAATTGAGATTCTGATTTGGCTTGTATCCTAAGTCATACTACAAGACTCGTTAAAGGGTTGATTGTGACTTGTAGGATCGCTACTACCAATAGGTGGCGCTGTAGAGTAAAAGTCCTCTTTCTTTCTGAAGAGGCAATTTGCATATAGAGGATAAGGGAGATTTTGAATTTCTGCAGACACTTGTGGACACTGGACACTTTTGGATTGTGTGAGGCCCACTGAATATCACAGCGCTATGTCACAGGCAGAAATTGGCTAGTGTATCACAAACTTCAAGGTGTATGTAGAATTGGGCAGAGTAGGAATCTCCCTAGAGTGCAGGTCTGTAAGAACGGAACATGTCCTCGACTTATTCTCACAGAGTGACACAGATAGCTTCACTGTGGCTGTGATAACAGCCGTTACACGGTACTGTGTGAGGAGCGTACACCGCTGTATGGTGTGAAAAAATGCACGCTCAGTACCTCAGCAGGACAAAAAAAAAAATTGGGATTACTTTTAAAAAAGCAGTTTGCAGAGCAGTGGGTAAACAGCAATGCAGCTGTCAGGAAGCCTTAGAAGGCAGCCCAACAACCAACACCACTGATACACCACAATATAGCCTCCCCTTGCACTGCACACACAGTGACTGGTGTGTTGTACAGGCACAATCGCTAGCAGCAGAAGCAGTTTTTTTTTTCTTCTTCCCTGCCTAACACTCTCCCTACAGAATCAGCAGCAACCTCTCCCTATGCTAAGATCGGCAGAAGTAAGATGGCGGTCGGCGTGCACGCCCTTTTATACCCCCTGTGACGCCCACCAAAGCAAGCCAATCACTTGCATGCCCTTCTGAAAGATGGTGGTGACCCGTGCCTATGTCATCACGTTGCCCACAGTGTCCGTGGATCCTGATTGGCTGAAATAGAGCACAAAACAAACTTTTGAAACGCGACTTTGGCGCGTAAGTCGCCGTCCTCGTGGCCGACCTCATCCTAGGGTCGGGTTTCGTTTCATGAAACCCGACTTTGCCAAAAGTCGGCGACTTTTGAAATTTTTAGACCCGTTTCGCTCAACTCTAATTCTCACTAAATACATCATAAAAGTCCGCCAAATAGTCAGGAACATCATGTGACTGAGGAGAGGTGGAAAAAAACGGACCCTCACTAAGGGCACACCGACAACCCCAACTCACCACAGACACAGATTTCCAATCCAAAACTGGATTGTGAATTTGCAACCAGGGAAACCCCAGAAAAATGGTATCATGCAAATTATGCAACACCAAAAATCTGCAATTTTCTTCATGGTCTGGGGAGACCCGCATTACCACCTGGGTCCAAAACTGAGGTTTATTTTTCACCAAAGGAGTGGCATCAATCCCTCTCAAAGGGATAGGCGTCCGCAGAGGTGTCATTGGAAATCCACAATGTTTAGCAAAATCCAAGTCCATTAGGTTCAGGGCTACTCCCGAATCCACAAAAGCCTTGGCGGAAAATGTGGACAGGGAGCAGATCAGAGTAATTGCCAGACGAAACTTAGGTTGAACACCACCCACAGAAAATTTGTGTGCAAAACGTTTCTCTCATTTAGGACAGACAGAAATAATATGCGAGGCATCTCCACAAAAAAAACACAGCTTATTACGCCTTCTGAACTCCTGACGTTGCTCCCTGGACAAAACTCTATCACATTGCATAGGTTCAGACACTTGTTCAACAGGTGGCAACACCTCTCGTGCAGTCCTGCGTTCACGTAAACGCCGATCAACCTGAATGGCTAATGACATAGAATCGTCAAGACCAGAGGGAACAAGAAATCCCATCATAGTATCTTTTACGGCTTCTGACAAACCCTTCTGAAAGAGAGCTGCCAAGGCATTATCATTCCAGGTAGTAAGGACCGCCCACTTTCGGAATTTGACAGTACAATTCTGCAGAATCTCGACCCTGGCTCAATGCCAACAGGGTCTTTTCAGCCTGATCAATAGCATTAGGTTCGTTATACAACAACCCCAAGGCTTGAAAAAATGCGTTCACATTAGTCAGAATAGGATCATCTGGTTTCAAAGAAAACGCCCAAACCTGGGGATCGCCACGCAGCAAAGATGACAATTTTAACCCACTGCACGGAGCTCCCTGACGAGTTGGGCTTTAAGGCAAAAAATAATTTACAATTATTTTTGAAATTCCAAAATTTAGACCGATCCCCAAAAATCACATCAGGAGTAGGGATCTTTGGTTCAGCAGCATGTGAATGAGCAAGGTAGGCGGAAATTCCCCGCACTTCCGCAGCGAGCTGCTCCACATGATCAGACAATTGCTTTATCTCCATTGAGAGAAAAAAAAAAAATTCCCCCTACGGCCTCAGAGATATAGAGGAAAAAATGTACACACTTTTTTTTACAATTCTTTCCTGCTATTGAGTACCCTAGGATCTGCGGTATGGCTGGTGATTCTGTTATGAATGAGTCACCGTAGGAGGCAAAAACAGAAATACTAGGTAAGTTCAGAAAACCAGAGAAGTTGGCAGCTATCGGATTTCAGATCCCTGAACCTATCAACAACAACTAGCAGTAGCCGTGGGGGGTTCCTACTGTGCCCTAGACCCCACGATCACAGCCGGAGAACTAAATAGCCTAAAGACAGAAAGGGAAATCTAAACTGCCCCAGAGCAGACCCCAAAGCAATAGGCAGCCCCCAACATATAATGACGTGAAGCAAGATGAAAAAACACTCACACAGATTGAAAGATAGGCTGAGAAAATGATGGGGCCCAAGCTAACTAAATAGGACAGGATAGAAAAGCTGCTGTCTGCAATCCGCCCAAAACCCTATCAAAACAGGAGCCAACAGACTGATAGGGAAAAAGCCCTGAAGACGCTAGGCTTCAAAAAGACTATCAGTACTCAGGTATTTTCTGAAGACAGAGCAAAAAGGAATTCAGCTCACCCCAGCAGGGGATGGCAGATATCCAGAAAAACAAGGCAAAACAAAACCAAAACACAAATGTAAAAAGCAGAGCAGAAAACTTAGCTTTTGAGGAGCAGGAATCAGACTGGTCTCCTAGAATCCCTCTGAGAAATCACCAGCAAGGCAGAAGGGCGTCGGCTGCCTTATATCCAGTCAGCAATTCCAGTCATCCAGTCATCATCATCCTGCTCAGGTGCTTGGTAATCAGCCTCACTACCTTCCTTCACCAGAAGAGGGAGTTCATCAGACCTCAATGGTGAAGGGGAAAATGAACTCACAACAGGAGAGCACCCAGGTGAGGACCCAGAAGAATTGACTGTTAGCAGTCTTGCACGCATGGCTGAGTTTATGTTACGCTGCCTTTCCTGTCACCCTCACATAATCAAAATTTTAGGTGACGGGCAATACTGATTGGTGACACTTCTAGACCCACGCTACAAGGAGAATTTTAGATCTCTTATTCCAGAGGCAGACAGTTGTATTAAAATGTTGGCGGAACAGAGGGCCCTTCTTGCGGAATTATTAAAAATGTTCACATCTGAAAACGCTAGCAGCAGAGATCACAGTTTGTTGGCCAAGCAAGGAGTACAGGTGAAAGACACAACTCCAAGCCAGCAAAGGCAGTGGAACACTGGCAAAGTTTGGGGAGAGTTTTCTCAGACCCCCTCATCGCCCTGTCCCTGAGGCATGGGGGACTCTCACAAGGAGTACAAAGTTTGGGAAAATGCTGAGGGAGTACCTTGCTGACTGTACCAAGGTCCTCTGTCATTCCTTTGTGCCTTATAGTTATTGGTTATCCACACTGAACACGTGGCATGAACTGGCTCTCTCTACTGTGCACGTGGGCTGTACTCACGGGCAAGGATCGCATGGCGCCACGCTCTCTGGCGCCTTGCTAATTGGCAGTACCGCTTTTAGTGGCAAGAGACAACGGGAACAGTCCTTTGCAGTGCCACTGCTCTAATAACGGAGCACGCTACTCAGCCTCCTATGCGCTGCTTGTCCATACCAAAAATCTTTGCCGTCTTGCCTGCTTTCTCTTAAGCTGGCCCCCTGCCTCTAGGTCACCGGGTCTGTCTGCTGCATTTCATCGCAGTGTTGGCGCTTCGGGTGCCTAGTGCACTGCCCCCCTTGATGCTCACATAGTCACAGCTGTGGACTCACTCTCACTTTGATTTTTTTTTTTTCCCTCAGCTTCCGGTCATGTTCCCTGTCTAAACACGACCCCTCTTTCTGTGTAATGGGACCTGGACAGTACACCCAGAACAGTTTCAATTTGAAGGACTTTATGGCTCATATCATTCCACAAGATGACACTAGTCTCATACTGAAAATCTTCGGTGGAAAATAATTTCCCCACTGATAGGTTGAGTATGTTCATAATTATGTGACATTATTTGTATGATTAATTATTCATACCTATTTGCTTCACAATATATTCATCTTTTTCTTCAAGGTTTTTGAATATAATGTTGTAAGAGTTAAAGCAACTTGTTGAAGTGTGTTTTACCTCAAATGTGAAACTCCTTGTCAATTTCATCTTTACTATTTCTCCTTTCCATGTGCGGCTAACCACGTCATTGATGTTATTGAGTTTCTTTGGCAAGGAAACAGCCCCACCAATATCACGTGCTTTTCCTATTAATTCATCATGCTGCTGAAGTAGAGGTGAGAGATTACAGACCTACATAACATCTGGGGACCGTAGTCAACATTACACGGTGCCAACACCCACTGGGGTATAGCTACCAAGTGGACAAAGTTTGTGCACAGCTGAACAGAGTTGTCAGAAAAAAAAAAAATCCTTCAATAACATGTTTGATGGATTGTTTCGTGGAAACACCCATATAGTATTATTAATATAATTTATGTACTTATATAGCGCCATTAATTCCATGTTGCTGTACATGACAAGGGGTTATGTGGCACCCCTGAGGGTTCAGTCACCACAGAGGTACTGCACCTCCTCCTGAGGTGGGTTACCCCACTATCCAGGTAAGGTGGAGACACCTGACCACACTACAACACCTGCACCCTGCACAGACACTAGTAGTGTAGCAGAGCACCCTTCGTGTCTCCCTGCTTGGAACACAAAGTGTGCTGGGAGGCGGGTGGAGCTTAGACTGCACAAGAGAGCGGGAGAATGTTAGGAAAGGGTCAGTTAGAGAGAGAAGATCCCCAGAGAGGGATGAAGTGAAAGCAAGTGCGGCAGCAGACTCCTGTGATCTGGAGCTGTTGGCACGGGAAAGAGCAAGAGAAAGCCTAATTCTTCAGAAGGAAGATAGTTTAGTACGGAACGTGGGGAGAAGAGAACTGAGGACAAGGGTGAGAGCAGAGCCCTTCCTACAGTTTAAAGCGCATGGTCCGGTCTCCGAGGTTGTATGGATACTAAGGTTCCTGTAGCAGAAACCGGAGGAATAGAAGTTGTCACCACTTTATTCCCATCTAAGACTCGGGGGCACAATAGCAACGTGTGTGAGCCGGGACCTGATAGTAAGAGGTCCCCGAAGCGGGCTACAGCTGTCTGCCGTATGAGTGGAGTTCCAAGTAACATCTAGAAGGAGGAACTTGAGTTTAATACACAACTACAAATACTTCAGTTTAAGCGCTAGTGAGGAAACGTTCAGAGAAGGCACATGTTGGATGAGTGCTGGAAGGATGTACTTTACCTTTGCCTGGGAGTTGGCCGAGCCCCTGACCTGGAGGACACGGCACTGAAGCGGCATCTGTGCGCACCAGACTGTGAGTAAAGCTTTGGAACTACATGCCCTTGTGTCCTCCACTTATTCCTGCGCCTTGCACCTGGCTCTGCTACATCTACTTCTTCACACTATCTCCCCATTTACCAACCTCATCTACACTGCCCTGGGACTACAGCTCCACCTGTGGGGAGCCTCAACATCATTTCTGCACCACACCATCTGTCCCAGAGAAGCAACTCTGCAGCGCTGGTCAAACTGACCAGAAACCACATGTGGTGTCACGAATCATCACAATAACTTTATCCCAATCACTCTACCCCTTTTACATTGACTGCCTGAGGTCACGGACCGGGTCACTGCCACTGTGACATCTCCCATTGAAATAAACGGGCCCGGCACCGAGTACCCCACGGACTCTGGGGGCAAGTCAACTTTGGCGTCACGAACAGGATGACGAAGCCCGGTACCACCGGGTCCTGTGTGCTGAAGATTTATTACATTGGATATTGTTGAAAATGTGCAACATAACCAAAATTATAAACTGTAAAATGGACTCTCAAAACGGCCGCCGGTGCGGTGAAGAAGGCCGTGACAATATGGGTGGCCCTAAGAAAAGAGCGCGAACCGTCCTGGGCCTCCCCTGCCTGAACTTCTATGCAACAGCAACATGGCCCACCCCCAGAGGGGTTTGTATACTTGCTTGGTATGGAGGAAGAGGAAGGAGGCGCCGCCCCAGGAAGGAGGAGCAGAGCTTTGAGGCGGGAAGAGAGCCCAGAAAGGAGCCAGAACGCCATGATGGAAGAGGGACGGAGGCCTGAACAGCACGAGAAAGAGGAGCTTGCCTTCCCCGGCGCACTAGTTGTAGGCTCCAGCCCTGCTTCCGTGATGGACAGTCAGCAATTGGAAGAAGAGATCGCTATGCAGAACCGCAGTCTGCGGCTGAAGCAGGAGGCTCTGCGAACCTTGGAATGGCAGCGCACCCAGGAGGGGCCTGCAGAAACGATGCCTCCACCACCGGTACCTGCCAGGGCTGCTACAGTTCTCCCCCAGGCAGCACCAGTGAAACCCACGGCTGCTGCGATGCCATCGGCAGCGCCCGTCACCACATCCATGCTGCGACCGCCGCTGGGCGCTGGCTGCCAGGAGGAGCTCCGGAGGGCCCGGATGCTGACTATGAAGCAGAGACTGTGTTCCTGCCTGGACCTGGTGCAGCCGCGCAGGTCCCACCGGAGGCCTCAGCAGGCCCTGAACCAGCACCGGCTCCACTCCAGTCGCCGCCAGCTGACCAGGTAGCTCCAACAACCACCGCTGCCACCAGCTGCCGTCCGGTGCCTGCACCGGAGCCAAAACATCACTGGGGAATGGCACCCAAGGGAGGTATCCTAGAACCAGCTCCTATACCCACACTACCGTCCACCACGTGCAACAGGCTGGTGCTCCTCATGGAACTAATGGAGGAGTTGTGTTTTCAATTCCAAGACGCTAAGCTGACCGCAATGGAGAAGTGGAAAATGTCCCTGTGGAAAGGAGAGCATTTAGTGAAGCCGCGTCCCCTCCGGCAACTCCTGATCTCCACGGAGGAGAAAGCTGATAACAAGATGACACCACTGGCAGGTACGGCGCAGTATCAACGACCTGTTCGTTAACCCCTTCGGTACCGCCAGCTGTGATGTCGATACCTACTGCATTATCTACAACTACAGTTCAATGCTACCCTAAAGTGCAGAAGAAAGCTACCCAACCCTTGGTAGGGAACCTGAACTGCTGATGGGTGTTACCATGCATCACAGATTTCCCCTACCAGAGATTTGTCATCCCCGCATTTCACCATGCAAGCGACAAAAACCTGATGCTTAAGGCAATGCTAATCAGGATGACTGAACTAAAATGATTTTCCAGTGAGTCTCTAACTGAATTGTTACCCTGGAGGGTTTGGGCACCGTTGTGCCCTCATTGTTTGTTTTTCTTGCTGTTTTTCTTGCCTCAGTTTGGCATTAATCTGCTCTGATACAGAGACTGAGCGATCATGAACTGGGAGTTATCCACAAACTTTGCTGTATATAGTTTGTGCCTCTAAGGCCTGTTTCACACTTCCGTTTTTGTGTCCGCCAAACGGATCCGTTTCCGTTTTTTTGACGGAAACTGATGCAAACGGATCAGTTTTAAAAAACCGGATCCGTTTTTTTGACGGATCCGCGGTAACCACTAATGGAAGTCTATGGGACAAAAAAACGGATCCTGCAAAAAAATGGCGGATCCGTTTTTTTACGGAAACCAACGGATTTTGACGGATTTGAAAAAACGGAAGTGTGAAACAGGCCTTAAGGTGCTCTCTCTTAGTTTTACTCAAACCTCAACAAAGGACTACCTCAGCCCTGAAATTCTGCCTCAACACGAGGGACACTGCAAGAAATCCCAGGTAGGAGCGGTGTCCAGCCCTTGCAAGCATTATTGTTGTCTTAAGGGCCTGTCACACTAAGTGATATCGCTAGCAATATCGCTATAACTTGTGACGTTGCAGCGATATTGCTAGCGATATCGCTGTGTCTGATACTTACCTACGACCGGCTCCCCCGCTGGTTATCGCTGATTGCGCGAGAAGCTGCTGGACCGTTTCTTGTTGTCAGCTTCCTGCTGGGCTTCCTGTGGAGAGACGAGCGAGGAGCGTGGAGCTGGGCGGGAGGACGCAGGATCGCCTGGTGTGACAGGTAAGTAGCGACCCCCGTCCCCAGCGATGTCACTGGTGAGATCTGCCTGTGTGGCAGCTCACTAGCGACCACTTAGCGATGTACCAGCGATCTTGACCGCGTCATATCACTGGTCGGGATCGCTGGTACATCGCTAAGTGTGACAGTACCTTTACTGTGAAGTCTTTTATAATGTGCCTTATAAAAATGCTGGTAGCAATGTTTAGCTATTTGATTAGGAACAATGCTTAATAAAATGTGAAGTTTTGAATAAAAATTTAATCCAGGTGACGAACCATAGTTAGCGGTTGTCACCAAGGTAGCACTTCAGGTTGTAGTGGTAGAACCAAAGTTATCTTAGGCACCGTTAAAAGTACCTCTCTTAGGAGATGTTTTACAGTAAAAGTAATGTTTACTTCAGGCAGTATTGTTAAAAATAAAATTTTGTATGTTCCTTATGTAACATCCTTTGTTTCACTTGCAGCGCGCGGATGTGCTGTGTTGAACGGGGGGGGTATGTGGCGCCCCTGAGGGTTCAGTCACCACAGAGGTACTGCACCTCCTCCTGAGGTGGGGTACCCCACTATCCAGGTAAGGTGGAGACACCTGACCACACTACAACACCTGCACTGACACTAGTAGTGTAGCAGAGCACCCTTCGTGGCCCCCTGCTTGGAACACGAAGTGTGCTGGGAGGCAGGTAGAGCTTACACTGCACAAGAGAGTGGGAGAATGTTAGGAAAGGGTCAGTTAGAGAGAGAAGATCCCCAGAGAGGGATGAAGTGAAAGCAAGTGCGGCAGCAGACTCCTGTGATCTGGAGCTGTTGGCACGGGAAAGAGCAAGAGAAAGCCTAATTCTTCAGAAGGAAGATAGTTTAGTATGGAACGTGGGGAGAAGAGAACTGAGGACAAGGGTGAGAGCAGAGCCCTTCATAAAGTTTAAAGCGCATGGTCCGGAGTCCGGTCTCTGAGGTTGCATGGATACTGATGTTCCTGCAGCAGAAACCAGAGGAATAGAAGTTGTCACCACTTTATTCCCATCTAAGACTCGGGGGCACAATAGCAACGTGTGTGCGCCGGGACCTGATAGTAAGAGGTCCCCGAAGCGGGCTACAGCTGTCTGCCGTACGAGTGGAGTTCCAAGTAACATCTAGAAGGAGGAACTTGAGTTTAATACACAACTACAAGTACTTCAGTTTAAGCGCTAGTGAGGAGATGTTCAGAGAAGGCACATGTTGGAGGAGCGCTGGAAGGATGTACTTTACCTTGCCTGGGAGTTGGCTGAGCCCCTGACCTGGAGGACACGGCACTGAAGCGGCATCTGTGCGCACCAGACTGAGTAAAGCTTTGGAACTACATGCCCTTGTGTCCTCCACTTATTCCTGCGCCTTGCACCTGGCTCTGCTACATCTACTTCTTCACACTATCTTCCCATTTATCAACCTCATCTACACTGCCCTGGGACTACAGCTCCACCTGTGGGGAGCCTCAACATCATTGCTGCACCACACCATCTGTCCCAGGGAAGCAACCCTGCAGCGCTGGTCAAACTGACCAGAAACCACAGGTGGCATCACGAGTCATCACAATAACTTTATCCCCATCAATCTACCCCTTTTATATTGACTGCCTGAGGCCACGGACTGGGTCACTGCCACTGTGACATCTCCCATTGAAATCAACGGGCCCGGCACCGAGTACCCCACGGCCTCTGGGGGCGAGTCAGTTACATACAAAGTAATAGATAACGTTTGTAAAAAAAAAAAATTACAAAATTACAATGACTGACTGTTACAGAGGGGAGAGGACCTTGTCCTTGAGGACTTTCATTCTGCGGGAGAATGGGAAAGAGACAGAAGGTGGGGGGTGCGGCAACTCAGTTGGTGGAGAGGCGGCAACTCGTGTGGTGGTGAAGAAGTCACATCTCCGAGATCTTGCTCTGTCTCTTCCAGCCATGATTTCATCAAGAAGATTTAGCCTTCGTAATACAGAAACAGAGTACAAGACAGAGTACAACACCGCCTAAGCGTTCACCCTGTGCTACTCAGATTTTCTATCTGTGCAGTGACTGCCTCTAGGCTGAAGATGATGATGGTGGTAGTAGTTGGAGAATTTAACACAGTCATGAAGCTGCCATAACAACTTGAAATGGAATTTTTTTTACCGACAAACCCCACTGTTAAATATGGGTTATTTTTGGGATGCAAAAGAGTGCTGGATATAACGAGAGTGACAGACTGCAAAAAAAGGGAATTTAGCCCTAAAATGCCACAATTTTTGGGACACGGATGTATGAGGCATGTTAGAGATATACCCCACTGTAAAATGTGGCCTATTTTTTAATCAAAATGTGCTGCATATAAGTTGAGTAACAGACAGGAAAACACTGGAATACCGGCCAAAAATCACCAAATTTTTAGCACACGGACAAATTAGGTGTGTCAGATATACCACACTGTTAATTTTTTTTTTTTTTAAAGATGCAAAAGAGTGCTGGATATAACAAGAGTGACAGACTGGCCAAAAAAGGGAATTTAGGCCTAAAATGCCTCAATTTTGGATACACGGATGTATGAGGCGTGTCAGAGATATACCCCACTGTAAAATGTGGCCCGTTTTTTAACATAATGCAACATAGTGCTGTATATAAGTACAGTGACACTTAGGACAAAAAAAGAAAACTGGCCTAAACTGGGCAAACTTTGACCACACACAGATATTAGCCACCACGGAGATACCACACCGAAAAATGTGTGGCCTGTATTTTTTTTATTTTTGGCTAAATACTGCTGTATATAAGTACAGTGACACCCAGGAAAAAAAAAAAAAAAAAAAAAAAGAAAAACCGGCCTAAACTGGAAAAACTTTGAGCACGCAAAGATATTAGCTGGCAAGGAGATACCAGTACGAAAAATGTGTTTTTTTTCTTGTTTTTGTTTTGACAAATAGTGCTGTATATAAGTACAGTTTCATCCAAGACAAAAAAAGAAAACCGGACTAAACTGGCCAAACTTTGAGCACACACAGATATGAGCTGCCACGGAGATACCATGCCAAAAAAGGTGTGGCCTGTATTTTTTTTTTTTTATTGTTTTGCTAAATACTGCTGTATATAACTACAGTGACACCCAGGACAAAAAAAAAAGAAAACTGCCGTAAACTGGTCAAAATTTGAGCACGCACAGATATAAGCTGGCATGGAGATACCACTACGGCAAATTTTTTTTTTTTTTGGAGGGGGGGCTAAATACTGCTGTATATAAGTACAGTTTCACCCAGGACAAAAAAAGAAAACCGGCCTAACCTGGACAAACTTTGAGCACGCACAGATATGAGCTGGCACGGAGATACCACACCGAAAAATGCGTGGCCTGTATTTTTTTGTGGCTAAATAGTGCTGTATATAAGTTTAGTGACACCCAGAAAAAAAGGAAAACCGGCCTAAACTGGACAATCTTTGAGCACGCACAGATGTGAGCTAGCACGGCGATACCACGAGGACAAATGTGTGGTCTGTATTTTTTTATTTTTGGGCTAAATACTGCTGTAAAGTGGCCAAACTTTGAGCACACACAGATATGAGCTAGCACGGAGATACCACACCGAAAAATTGTGTTTTTTTTCTCTCTTTCTTTTTTTGGTAAATACTGCTGTATATAAATTACAGTGACACCCAAGGCAAAAAAAGAAAACTGCTGTAAACTGGACAAACTTTGAGCACGCACAGATATGAGCTGGCACAGAGATACCACTCCGACAAATGTGTGGCCTGTATTTTTTAATTTTTTGGGGTAAATACTGCTGTATATAAGTACAGTGACACCCAGGACAACAAAAGAAAATCACCGTAAACTGTCCAAACTTTGAGCATGCACAGATATGAGCTAGCACGGAGATACCACTACGACAAATGTGTGTTTTTATTTCTTTTTTGGCTAAATACTGCTGTATATAAGTACTGTGACACCCAAGATGAAAAAAGAAAACCTTGTTACCTATACTATGCACTTTGCACTTTTCCCAGCTCTTATATACATGATTTTTTGTGATGCCTTTATGCCTAGTGGTTAACCGTTTACCTGCCTGCCAGTTACTACTGCCGTTCTTGTATTTTTAAACATTTTTTACTTCTATTTAATAAAATTTGTATTTTACTATATATGAGTAGTGCTATTTCCCTTTTCTGATGTTCATACAATTTGCACGCTATACGCTTTCATATGTCCGTACCCTCTCTCATTGTGGTTGTGAGTGTTGGTCTGGTATTTAGGTTTTTGTCTTCAATGGTTATCAGTTGTCCTGTTCCTGCAACTGAAAAACACCGCCATAGCATGATGCTGCTGTAATTGGGTAAGATATGATGCCTCTCATGCCTCCCTTCCCTATAGGTGTCTTCCAGTACTTGATGTTTACAGATGTGTTTTATGATTATTGCTTGCGGTACTGCTACACGAATGTGTTACCATTGTATAGATAACCTAATATATAAAGCTCAAGTGTGTGTATGTATGTATGTATGTATGTATGTATATGTCTGGGATTGGCATCCGCACCGTCGCAGCTACAGCAACAAAATTTGGCACAGTTACACGTCTGGACCCCGAGAGTGTCCTAAGCAATGTTGTGAGGTGAAATTTTAACCCTGTGCGTTCCAATTCACCAAACAATTTTGCCCCTATCTACATAATGGGGAGAAAGTGTGTGTGTCAAGCCCCACCCCTCATTATGATGTCATAATGGTTGCCATGGCAACGCTGATGTCATCATAGGTTGACTATGGGATGGAGGATGTGTGATGGGTTTATGGGCACTGGACTATGGGATGGAGGATATGAATGACGGGTATATGGGCATGGGACTATGGGATGGAGGATGTGTGATGGTATATGGGCACTGGACTAAGGGATGGCGGATATGTATGATGGGTATATGGGCACGGGACTATGGGATGGCAGATATGTATGATGGGTATATGGGCACGGGACTATGGGATGGAGGATATGTATGATGGGTATATGGGCATGGGACTATGAGATGAAGGATGTGTGATGGGTATATGGGCACTTGACTATGGGATGGCGAATATGTATGATGGGTATATGGGCATGGGACTATGGGATGGAGGATGTGTGATGGGCATGGGACTATGGGATGGAGGATGTGTGATGGGTATATGGGCACAGGCCTATGGGATCGTGGATATGTATGATGGGTATATGGGCACGGGACTATGGGATGGAGGATAATTATATTTTGCTATAACTAACCACAGTTAGTTACTATGCTTGGGCAGCGCCGGGCTCTTCAGCTAGTTGTATATATATTGCCTCATGTTCCAGTATGATAATACAGCATGTATATTATGTGTCATTTGTGTGTGTATAGTTTAGGGAAAGTTAGTGCATCCTTCTGGGGACATTGGAGGAGGGCACTCTTAGTATATAGTTCCCCCTATAGACTGGGTAGTTGTAATGTTGCGGGCCCCTAGATGGGGCATACTAGGGGATCTGATAGGAGGTTCATAAAGGGTTAATAATAGGAGGGGCTGCCGGGTAGTAAGAGGGAAGCTTGTAGAAGGTCAAGTCAGACTGGGCCAGGGTGCCCAATAGCCCATATGGGCTATAGGCCTGGACAGCTTGGCAGTCACGTAATGTTAAGTCGTTATTGCCCACATTACCCATGGCCACTGCAGGTCTTAGCAGTGGGTCAGAACAGGAAAAGGAAGATGTGGCATCTTAGCGTCTGGGCCAATGCTTTTAGGGCAGAAGTTGGCTGGACTAAGGCGATGAAAGGAGTTGGCACTGCGATGAGATCGGTACAGACGGGCCGGATGCTTCACCAGGGGGGTCACCAAGCGTATTGATTGATGAATTCATGTCTGGGGTGAAACAGGTTGAAGGAAATGTCATTGTAGTGAGGTCAGACCAGGAAGGAACTCGGAATCAGTCTATTATGGTCCAGGCGTGTACTGCACAGAAGTGACAGCAAGCAAGGGAAAGATCAGGAAGCAAGCAAATGTGGTGATGTTCCAACTGTGGATGTAACATGCGAAATTATAAGTAAAGCAAGTGTTAAAGTTGTCTCAGACTGTCTCCATCGATGGGGGTCGCCTAGAAGAGGAACCATTATGGCCTGGGGAGTGCCCGGGTGAAGATATATCTGGAGACGCAGGCATGCTGAGAGCATAGTATGGTTTCATGTAGGGGAACGGCTAGGTGCAGCTGCCACCAGAGTACAGGTCATGACTACGGTCCTGGCCCTCCCTTATGCTGCCACCACATTTCCCTGTTGGGATTGTATTGAGCAGGTGATGAGCAGTGCCTGGTTTTATCCACACAGACCACTTAGACATTTCTGGTTATAATTCTATCTTCATCTCATCAGTCCAGAAAATCTTATGTCTCATAGTCTGGGAGTCCTTCATGTGTTTTTTAGCAAACTCTATGTGGGCTTTCATATGTCTTGCACTGAGTAGAAGCTTCCATAAAGGCCAGACTGGTGGAGGCCTGCAGTGATAGTTGACTTTGTGGAACTTTCTCCCATCTCCCTACTGCATCTCTGGAGCTCAGCCATAGTGATCTTGGGGTTCTTCTTAACTTCTCTCACCAAGCTCTTCTCCCACGATTGCTCAGTTTGGCTGGATGGCCTGGTATAGCAAGACTTCTGGTGGTCCCAAGCTTCTTTAATTTAAGAATTATGGCGGCCACTGTGCTCTTAGGAACCTTGAGTACTGCAGAAATTCTTTTGTAAACTTGGCCAGATCTGTGCCTTGCCACAATTGTCTCTGAGCTCCTTGGCCAGTTCCTTTGACCTCATGATTTTCATTTGGTTTGACATGCACTGTGAGCTGTGAGGTACTATATAGACAGGTGTGTGCTTTTCCAAATCAAGTCCTATCAGTTTAATTAAACACAGCTGGACTCCAATGAAGGAGTAGAACAATCTCAAGGAGGTTGACAAGGAAATGGACAGCATGCAACTCAAATATGAGTGCCTGATATTTCAGTTTTTCCTTTTTAATTTGCAAAAATTTCTACATTTCTGTTTTTTTTTTTAGTCAAGATGGGGTGCAAAGTGTACATTAATGAGAAAAAAAACACTTTTTTGAATTTACCAAATGGCTGCAATGAAACAAAGTGAAAAATTTAAAGGGGTCTAAATACTTTCCGTACCCACTGTATGCATATACCCCATGAACAGTCACTACCAGCTCTGCAATAACAAAAAGAACAACTAGCTGCCAATCATTTATGTAATTGTTTTTTTCACTTGAAAAAGAGACTAGTCCAGCGTTGAAACACCTTGTGGAAATAAAAGCCGTTCAACTTATCTTCGTCCTGAGGATTCCTCATTACAGCAGTGTACCCTGATTTTGTGTCATGGCATAGATATTGTCATCTATCTGGCCGATATCCATTTGGCAGCACCCCAGTCATCGCACAGAGATGCAAACCATGCTTTGCGTTCGCCTTTTCATCACTTTTACAAAAATATGACTTTCCTATCATTTATATCTACGCAGTTCATAAAACCTCACTTCATAATTTGTATTAACCCCTTCAGCCCAGGACAATTTTCCGTTTTTGCATTTATGTGTTTGCTCCCTGTGGCTCTTTGAAGTTGTGGTTGACCTCATATCTGCTTTTGCTTTTCATTTGTAGTTTCCTTAATTACCTGTTTCTAAAGGAAGGGGTCAGCTGCATAGGGTGTCATGTGAAGGTAACTTGTTAGATTGAAATCTCTTTCTCTCTTTTCTGTAGATGTCTGTAAGGATTTAAATGTTTTATCTATGAAAGAAAAGAATATTTCCTAATAGACTTAACCACATATTAACCCCTTAACGACCAATGATGCGCCTTTTAACGACGGCAGTTAAGGGTACTTATGCCTCAGCTTCGCTGTTTAACGGTGCTGAGAAATAAGTGTATAGCGCACCCCAAGTTGGAATTTCTCTGGGGTTTTGGTTACCTGTGTTAGCTGAGACCCCAGAGAACATGATTCGGGTCAGTTTTTACCGACCTCAGTGTTACAATGGCCGTTATTAACGGAATAATGGCGACTGGAATAAAAGTCCAATTTCCCACTCAATTTCTCACTCCTCTGATGTGATCGCACATCAGAGGAGAGAGAAATGGGGTCCCCCAATTCCCACTCAGTAACTACGGTGTTCCTGGACCCTCCTGCATCCCCCTGTCCTGTCCCATGGCCGTCGACATCTTTCAGGAAGAAAACGGCGGGCTCATGCGCAGTGCGTTCGTCAAGATCTGCTGGCCGGTACCCGGCAACAATAGAAAATTTTTCCTATAGGTTCATTTTGATCACCGTAGACTCTATCACAGTGATTAAAATAAATTACAAAAAAAAAAAAAAAATCAACCCCCCTTTATCACCTCCTTAGTTTGATAAATACGTATTTTTATTTTATTATTATTTCCATTTTTCCAATAGGGTTAGAGCTGGGATAAAGTTAGGGATGGGTTAGGATTAGGGCTAATCTTAAGGTTGTGCTAATGTTAGCGTCGGGCTAAAGTTGGGTTGGGCTATGGTTAGGGTTGTGGTTATGTTTGAGATTACAGTTAAGGTTGAGATAAGGTTTAGAAGTGTGCTAGGGTTAGTTTTGTGGTTAGGGTTATGATTAGAGTTGGGATTAGGGGTAGGGGTGTGTTGGGGTTAGGGTTGTGGTTAGGGTTATGGTTAAGTTTGGAATAAGGGTTAGAGGTGTGTAGGGGTTCGGGTTAGAGTTAGAATTGGGGGCTTCCACTGTTTAGGTACATCAGGGGGTCTCCAAACTTGACATGGTGCCACCATTGAGTCCAGCCAATTTTGAGTTCAAAAACTAAAACGGTGTTCCTTTCCTTCTGAGCCCCGCCATGCACTCAAACAGTGGGGTATTGGCGTACTCAGGAGAAATTGCACATCAAATTTTGTGGTCCATTTTCTCCTGATCCCCTCGTGAAAATAAAAAAAATTGGTTATAGTAAACTTTTTGTGAAAAAAGTAAAATGATCATTTTCTCCTTCCACATTGCTTTGCTTTAGTTCTTATGAAGCACTTGAATAAACTTCTTGAATGTGATTTTGCACACCTTGAGGGGTGAAGTTTTTACAATGGTATCATTTTTGGGTGTTTTCTGTTATATTGACCCCCAAATTCACTTCAAATGTGAGGTGGTATCTAAAAAAAATGGTTTTGTCAATCTTGGTAGAAAAATGAGAACTCGCTGGTCAACTTTTAAACCTTATAACGTCCTAACAAAAATTATGTATCCAAAACTGTGCATGTCAACTGTAAAATTGACATGTGGGAAATGTTTTTTATTAACTATTTCGAAGAAATTTTACCACTAACATGAAGCACAATAT
This sequence comes from Dendrobates tinctorius, assembly GCF_039654945.1. Lineage (NCBI taxonomy): Eukaryota > Metazoa > Chordata > Amphibia > Anura > Dendrobatidae > Dendrobates > Dendrobates tinctorius. The sequence continues at coordinate 15,414,382 of NW_027361680.1, forward strand.
GTCACAAAAAAATCATTCCCAGAATCAGTGGGATACAATGAAGCATTCAGAGCTATAACCTCATGAAGTGACAGTGGTCAGAATTGTAAAAATTGGCTTGGTCATTAAGTACCAAATTGGTTCTGTCACTAAGGGGTTAAACCAAGTTTTGCTTACTTTCTCTGGTTCCAGCTCCTTTAATGCTCCTGTGCCCATTGCTTGGTTGCAGTAGTATTTTAACAAGGTGGCATGGGGTGGTAGACGTGGGTGAGTTCATTAAGCAACAGCCAGTGAGCACCCCGGCACCTTGCACATGAAGAGAAGGGTAATCACTGTCTGCTGAAATTCTAGTCCCATGAAGCACCACAGAGTCGCCGTCTTTGTTCCAATGGTTAAATTTTACTAAATGGCAAGATATCCTTCACATCCAGGGGTACAGTTCACACAGGTCAACATATCCTATGCTTTCCCTGCCATCTCTACAGACCATCTGGGTCCCATCTGTTCATTATGCGTCATCAGTTCCCATACTGGTCTCAGACCCCGAAATCTTTCTGGGGATGATCCTGTTGAGCCGGTGCCCGTTCCCACTACTGTCCAGGCTTGGAGCAACTGTATCCCTCATGACCGGGTAACTCTCTGTGCACACTGATGCACACGTCCTGCCCTGGGCAAGACTGCCTGGGCTTCTCCCTTCTATTCAGGAAATGCTTCCCCTATATCCCTGTAGCTCTGCACTGTCACACCCTAACTCCTCCGAGCAGTTTAACCCTATGTTGCTCATACCTTGCGAACACTCCTTTCTATCACTAAGCTTATGCAAGACAAATGACAAATACATTTTACTTTGCAATACACACAGTAGTAAAACATTGAAAAAACATCAGGGTGCTGCACGTGGCAATTGAGGGTCCCTGCCACCTCCTTACACTCCTCCCTTCTAAGACATGGTCATACCCGACCATTGCGGCACCTGTAAACCATAAAACAGCGTATATAAAGCATCCATAAAATTAATACAGTCAACATTGCCACTGGGTCACACATGACCTTGGCCCCATTTTACTGGAGCCCTGGAAACAAAGAGTTCAAGTTCCTTTTAAAATGAGTCTGAATGACTCCGGTCTTGTGGTTCCTGGGACCCGTCCGTGTATAAGGTACCAAATATCAACAGTTCAGAGGTACCACATGGCATTAGTTTGGGCCCATAGGCCAGTCAGTCCTTTCCTGCTATGGGTATCCAAACACAGGAGACCGACAAGAACAAGCACACTGGCCCTCGGACCAACTTGACAACAGACCGCGTAGTCCTGACCCGGCTCGCTCCTCGGGTCCTCCTGCACAGATCTTCCCCTCTCCCTCCTTTTAGTAGATCATGGGCCCTTAAACACACATGGGCGGTTGTATCAGGAACATTTCAAGGTTAAAACAGGTAACTGTTGTGAGTTCATTTTCCCCTTCAATACTGAGGCCCGAGGAACTCCCTCTTCTGGTAAAGAAAGGTAGTGAGCCTGATTATCAAACACCTGAGGCTGATGATGATGACTGGCTGAGTGGAGTTACTGACTGGATATAAGGCTGCCGACGCCCGTCTGCCCTGCGGGTGATTTCTCTGTGGGATCCTTGGAGACCAGTCTGAATTCCTGCTCCTCTAAAGCTAAGTTTGCTGCTCGGCTTTTTGCATTTGCGCTTTGACTTTGTTTGCTTTGTTTTTCTGGATTTCTGCCATTCCCTGCTGGGGTGTGCTGAATTCCTTTAGCTCTGTCTTCTGAAAATACCTGAGTGCTGATTTAGTTTTTGAAGCCTAGCTGCTTCAGGGTCTTTTTCATATCAGCTTGTTGGCTTATGTCTTTGATAGGGTTTTGGCAGATTGCAGACAGCAGCCTTCCTGTCCTTTCCTATCTAGGTAGTTTTGGCCCCGGCTTTGCTCAGTCTCTGTCTGTGTTAGTGTTTTCATCTTGCTTCACCATCATTATATGTTGGGGGCTGCTTATTGCTTTGGGGTCTGCTCTGGGGCAGTTTAGATTTCCCCTTTCTTTCTTTAGGCCTATTTAATTCTCCGGCTGTGTTCGAGGGGTCTAGGGCATCATAGGAACCCCCCACGGCTACTGCTAGTTGTGTTGATAGGTTTAGGGGTCTGCAATCTGATAGTTGCCAACTTCTCTGGTTTTCTGAACTTACCTAGTATTTCTGTTTTTGCCTCCTACGGTGACTCATTCATAACAGAATCACCCGCCATACCGCAGATCCTAGGGTACTCAATAGCAGGAAAGAATTGTAAAAAAAAAAGTGTGTATATTTTTTCCTCTATCTCTGAGGCCGTAGGGGGAATTTTTTTTTCTCTCAATGGAGATCAAGCAATTGTCTGATCGTGTGGAGCAGCTCGCTGCGGAAGTGCGGGGAATTTCCGCCTACCTTGCTCATTCACATGCTGCTGAACCAAAGATTCCTACACCTGATGTATTTTTTGGGGATCGGTCTAAACTTTTGAATTTCAAAAATAATTGTAAATTATTTTTTGCCTTGAAGCCTAACTCGTCAGGGAGCTCCGCGCAGCAGGTTAAAATGGTCATCTCTTTGCTGCGTGGCGATCCCCAGGATTGGGCGTTTTCTTTGAAACCAGATGATCCTATTCTGACTAATGTGAACGCATTTTTTCAGGCCTTGGGGTTGTTGTATGACGAACCTAATGCCATTGATCAGGCTGAAAAGACCCTGCTGGCATTGAACCAGGGTCGTGATTCTGCAGAATTGTACTGTCAAAAATTCCGAAAGTGGGCAGTACTTACTACCTGGAATGATAATGCCTTGGCTGCTCTCTTTCGGAAGGGGTTGTCAGAAGCCGTAAAAGATACTATGGTGGGATTTCCTGTTTCCTCTGGTCTTGACGATTCTATGTCATTAGCCATTCAGGTTGATCGGCGTTTGCGCGAACGCAAAGCTGCACGAGAGGTGTTGCCACCTGTTGAACAAATGTCTGAACCTATGCAATGTGATAGAGTTGTTTCCAGAGAGCAGCGTTAGGAGTTCAGAAGGCGTAATAAGTTGTGTTTTTTCTGTAGCGATGCCTCGCATATTATTTCTGTCTGTCCTAAACGAGAGAAACGCTTTGCACACACGTTTTCTGTTGGGGGTGTTCAACCTAAGTTTCTTCTGGCTATTACTCTGATCTGCTCCCTGTCCACATTTTCCGCCAAGGCTTTTGTGGATTCGGGAGCAGCCCTAAACCTAATGGACTTGGATTTTGCTAAACGTTGTGGATTTCCGATGACACCTCTGCAGACGCCTATCCCTTTGAGGGGGATTGATGCTACTCCTTTGGATAAAAATAAACCTCAGTTTTGGACCCAGGTGGTAATGTGGGTCGCCCCAGACCATCAAGAAAATTGCAGATTTTTGGTGTTGCATAATCTGCATGATACTATTGTTCTGGGGTTTCCCTGGTTACAAATTCATAATCCAGTTTTGGATTGGAAATCTGTGTCTGTGGCGAGTTGGGGTTGTCGGTGTGCCTTTAGTGAGGCTCCGGTGTTTTCCACCTCTCCTCAGTCGCATGATGTTCCTGATTATTTGGCGGACTTTTGTGATGTATTTAGTGAGAATGAGTATGCGTCTCTGCCTCCTCATAGGAGTTATGACTGTGCAATTGAACTGAGCCCAGGGGTGTAAATTTCCCAAGGGTCGGCTCTTCAATTTATCTGTACCCGAGCACGAGGCTATGCGATCCTATATTAAGGAGGCGTTGGAGAAGGGTCATATTAGACCATCCTCGTCACCCTTAGGTGCCGGTTTATTTTTTGTAGCCAAAAAGGATGGATCATCAAGACCTTGTATTGATTATCGTGCCCTCAACAAAATTACTGTTAAATATTAGTATCCGTTACCCCTGATTTCTGATCTATTCTCCAGAGTTAAAGGTGCTTGCTGGTTTACCAAGCTTGACCTCAGGGGGGCGGATAATCTTATTCGCATTAAGCATGGGGATGAATGGAAGACGGCGTTTAATACTCCGGAGGGACATTTTGAGTACCTGGTGATGCCTTTTGGGCTCACTAATGCCCCTTCTGTCTTCCAGTGCTTCATGAACGATATTTTCCGAGATTTTGTCGATAAATTTTTGATTATCTATCTGGATGATATTTTGATCTTCTCCAAGGATTGGGATTCTCATGTGGAACATTTTCGGACTGTGTTCCGGATCTTGAGGGAGAATTCCCTGTATGTCAAAGGATCTAAATGCCTTTTTGGAGTACAGAGGATTTCTTTTTTGGGATTTATTTTGTCCCCGTCAACTATTGAAATGGACCCGGCCAAGGTACAGGCCATTTACGATTGGGTTCAGCCCACTTCTTTGAAGGCCCTCCAGAAGTTTTTGGGTTTTGCTAATTTTTATCGGAAATTTATAGCAACATTTTCTAGTATTGCCAAGCCATTGACTGATTTCACTAAGAAGGGTGCTGATGTGTTGAATTGGTCTCCGGAGGCTGTTTCTTCCTTTCAGGAGCTGAAGCGAAGATTCACCTCCGCCCCGGTTTTGCGGCAACCTGATGTCTCACTTCCATTCCAGGTAGAGGTGGATGCTTCTGAGATTGGTGCAGGAGCTGTTTTGTCCCAAAAGGATCCTGTAACTTCTAAAATGAATCCCTGTGCTTTCTTTTCCCGAAAGTGCTCTCCATCTGAACGTAACTATGATGTGGGGAATAGGGAACTGTTGGCCATGAAATGGGCATTTGAGGAGTGGAGACATTGGTTGGAGGGAGCCAAGCATCAAGTCGTGGTCCTCACTGACCACAAGAATTTGATTTACCTAGAGTCGGCTAAGCGCTTGAACCCTAGACAGGCTAGGTGGGCCTTGTTTTTTACACGTTTTGATTTTGTGGTTTCTTTTCTTCCTGGAACAAAGAATGTCAAGGCAGACGCCCTCTCTAGGAGCTTCTTTGCTGATTCTCCTGTGGTGACCAAGCCTGCTACCATCTTAGGCGAAGGAGTAGTTCTTTCTGCCATCTCACCCGATTTGAGACGTGCTCTGGAAGAGTTCCAGGAGGACAAACCTGAGCGTTGTCCCAGTGGAAAGTTGTATGTTCCTGACCAGTGGAAGAAGAGAGAGTGATGTCTGAAGTTCGTTGCTCTGCTTTGGCTGGTCATCCAGGTATTTTTGGTACTAGAGATCTGGCGAGTTGTTTTTTTTGGTGGCCCTCCTTGTCTCGTGATGTCAGGAATTTTGTGTAGTCCTGTGGGACGTGCTCCCGGCCTAAATCGTGTTCTCGCTCTAGTGGGTTGTTGATGCCTTTTCCTGTCCCCAAGAGGCCATGGACCCATATTTCAATGGATTTCATCTCTGATATGCCTGTCTCTCAAAGGATGACTGTTATTTGGGTGATTTGTGATAGGTTCTCTAAGATGGTTCATCTTGTACCTCTCCCTAAGTTGCCGTCTTCCTCTGAGTTGGTGCCCCTGTTTTTACAACAGGTGGTTCGTTTGCACGGGATTCCTGAGAACATTGTATCTGACAGAGGAGTCCAGTTTGTGTCTAGATTTTGGAGAACTTTCTGTTCCAGGCTGGGAATTCAGTTGTCCTTCTCCTCTGCTTTTCACCCTCAGACCAATGGGCAGACAGAGAGAACAAACCAGACCTTGGAGTCATATTTGAGATGTTTTATTTCTGCTGATCAGGATGATTGGGTTTCATTTTTGCCCTTGGCCAAATTTGCTTTAAATAATAGAGCTAGTTCTGCCACTTTGATGTCACCTTTTTTTTGTAACTTTGGGTTTCATCCTCGATTTTCTTCAGGGCAGGTGGAGCCCTCTGCCTGCCCAGGTGTTGACACTGTGGTGGAGAGAATGCACCAGATCTGGGACCAAGTGGTGGATAAGTTCTCTCTCTCCCAGGAAAAGGCCCAGCGGTTTTCCAACCGACATAGGACCATTGGTCCCCAGTTTAAGGTTGGTGATATGGTATGGTTATCATCAAAAAATATTGCTATGAAGGTGGCTTCTCCTAAGTTTAAGCCTAGATTTATTGGACCTTACAAGATTGTGGAGATTATTAATCCGGTCTCTTTTCGTTTGGCACTTCCTGTCACATTTAAAATCCATAATGTGTTCCATAAATCTTTGTTGAAGAGGTTTGTTGAACCTGTTGTTCCGGGGGTGGCACCTCCAGACCCTGTATTGGTTGAAGGTAACATGGAATATGAGGTAGAGAAAGTACTGGATTCCCGTCTGGCTAGACGGAGACTCCAGTATTTGGTTAAGTGGAAGGGTTATGGTCAGGAGGATAATTCCTGGGTCTCTGCCTCTGATATTCATGCCAAAAGATTGGTGCGTGCCTTTCATCGGGCTCACCCTGATCGCCCTGGTGGCGTGGTTGAGGGTTCGGTGACCCCTCCTCAAGGGGGAGGTACTGTTGTGATTTCATTTTCCCCTTCAATACTGAGGCCCGAGGAACTCCCTCTTCTGGTAAAGAAAGGTAGTGAGCCTGATTATCAAACACCTGAGGCTGATGATGACTGGCTGAGTGGAGTTACTGACTGGATATAAGGCTGCCGACGCCCTTCTGCCCTGCGGGTGATTTCTCTGTGGGATCCTTGGAGACCAGTCTGAATTCCTGCTCCTCTAAAGCCAAGTTTGCTGCTCGGCTTTTTGCATTTGCGCTTTGACTTTGTTTTTCTGGATTTCTGCCATTCCCTGCTGGGGTGTGCTGAATTCCTTTAGCTCTGTCTTCTGAAAATACCTGAGTGCCGATTTAGTTTTTGAAGCCTAGCTGCTTCAGGGTCTTTTTCATATCAGCTTGTTGGCTTATGTCTTTGATAGGGTTTTGGCAGATTGCAGACAGCAGCCTTCCTGTCCTTTCCTAGCTAGGTAGTTTTGGCCCCGGCTTTGCTCAGTCTATCTTTCTGTCTGTGTTAGTGTTTTCATCTTGCTTCACCGTCATTATATGTTGGGGGCTGCCTATTGCTTTGGGGTCTGCTCTGGGGCAGTTTAGATTTCCCCCTTTCTTTCTTTAGGCCTATTTAATTCTCCGGCTGTGTTCGAGGGGTCTAGGGCATCGTAGGAACCCCCCACGGCTACTGCTAGTTGTGTTGATAGGTTCAGGGGTCTGCAATCTGATAGTTGCCAACTTCTCTGGTTTTCTGGACTTAGCTTGTATTTCTGTTTTTGCCTCTTACGGTGACTCAATCATAACAGGTAACATTTGGGGCCATTGCAGGTAAGCTGTAGGGTTAAAACACAATCCCTAAAGCAACTGCACACACAGTCCATAGTGATTAACCTTTTCAGGGTTCGGTCCCATAATCCAGCAGGGGATGTGCAACCATGCACAGAGAAAATTTGGAGGAGGGAGAAACAGAAAAAAATAGTTCTTCGACTGTGACTGTACCAGTCGTCACTGACACCCAGTCCTAGTGCTAATCAGGGCTTCCTGCCCTTCCAGAGACGTGGAACAGTCTCTCCTTGGCTTTGACCTGTGCAACTAGCACAACAACATTCCCTTCTTTATTTACAAATCAGGGCCATATCAGTCTATGCATGGCCATTGATGAGAATAGTGAGCCGCATTTGGGCCTTGAACAACAATGTATGTGTGGGCAGAAGATCTGCTGGAGGAGGAGTTTTCGCTGTTTCTTCTACTCCTCAATGGCGAGTCTAATGGCTCCAGAGCTTCCAGTCCACCGCTTGCAGCTGCCATATCCATCACAGACGCCTCTGCTCCCCGATCTACTGCAGAAGACGTGACCATCACAGGCGGTCGCACATAGCATCGCGCCTCCCATGCTCGTCTTTCCTCTGCACTGGAGACCACTCTCACGACCACCGTGTATGGACCTCGGGGACCCTTTTCTTTAAAGAAGGTGATGTGATCCCATTCATGGAGGGGGACCATTGAAGTTGATGGAGCCAGCATTCACATAAATTTTTTTTGTCAGTCCCGACTTCCTGGATGATCCCTTACCCTCTCGAAAAATTAAAGTGCCTTATAAGGCCACGGGTCACCCAGCCGGACATGGCTCCCCCGCCAGGGCGTTGTAATTCTTGCAGAATTTGACGCTTTTCGCTGATCACCCCTTGGATCCACCAGACCACCTCGCTAGAAAGTACCCTGGACTCCTACGAGTATGCGCCGGGAGAGGCAGCAGTTATTGGAGAAGATGGCGGGACCGAGGAGAATACAGGGTAGGAGTCGAGGTGGAAGCTTGGACGGAATTGGGTTCCCCACTCACTGATGCTGCGCCCAGCGATGATCTTCTCACACGGCTGCGTGAGCTGGTAACTACAGTCACAACAACCCCTCACAAGACAGCTTCCAACGTTTTATGGGCCTTTTCTGATTCCGGTTCTGCCGATCTCGCGAGATTCTCGTCCTCGATCTCGACAGCCTGCTTTTCCAAACGACGACGGGCACCACTCCTCCCACTCCCTCATCCACCAGTTCTCAAAGTGCAGGCCTGTCTCTGTCTGGGCCACAGATCACTTCTATTCCTGCATCCAATGTAACCGCGGAAGGACATGCTTCATCTCTGCATGTTGTCAGGCAATGGCGTCTCCTCTACCGACACACCGGCTCATTCTTTTGGACTCCTCCTGTTCATGGGTGTAGTCACTTCTGGCTTCTCCACCCATTTCCCCACACTCTGCTGCAAAAGCTGAAGCTTCTTCTTCGCCCGCACCCATTTCGGGTTGGCATTAGTCACAGTAGGATGTGACCTCGACTCAGACCATGGCCTCCTCACTTTTGGCCCCAGTCTCTTTCCAGGACTCCCCCGAAGGGTGGCACAAATCCCAATTTTCACACCACTGACCGGCTCCTTCTCGACAGTGTTTGGCGCCATCTTGGACCACACTCAGACGCCAGTCCACAAGTCTGGGAATCTTTTCCACCAGCTCTGTAGCTGCAGGGCTTCTGGATTTGATCCTGCCAACTACGCCAAATGTAACAAGGTGGCACGGGGTTGTTGTCATGGGTGAGTTCATTAAGCAACAGCCAGTGAGCACCCCAGCACCTTGCACATGAAGAGATGGGTACTCACTGTGTCTGCTGGAATTCTACTATCATGAAGCACCAAAGAGTCGCAGTTTTTGTTCCAATGGTTAAACTTTACTAAATGGCAAGATATCCATCACATCCAGGGGTACAGTTCACACAGGTCAACATTTTCCTATGCTTTACCTGCCGTCTCTATAGATCATTTGGTGGGTCCCATCTGTTCATTATGTTTCATCAGCTCCTGTACTGGTCTCAGACCCCAAATTTTTTCTGGGGATGATCCTGTTGAGCCGGTGCCCGTTCCCACTGCTCTACAGGCTTGGAGCAACTGTATCCTCCACGACCGGGGAACTCCCTGTGCACATTGATGCACATGTTCTGCCCTGGGCAAGACAGCCTGGGCTTCTCTTCTCCCTACTATCCAGGAAATGCTTCCCCTATACCCCTGTGGCTCTGCACTGTCACTCTCACTCCTCCCAGCTGCTTAACCCTTTGTAGCTTATAGCACTCCTTTCTATCCCTAAGCTTATGCAAGACACATGACAAATACATTTTACATTATAATACACACAGTAGTAAAACATTGAATAAACATCAAGGCGCCGCACGTGGCATAGGTAAAGTGTTCAGGAAAGAGAAGGCAATTGAGGGTCCCCGCCACTTCCTTACACTAACATCACATCAACAGTGCTGCAGTTAATCACTAACTTAGCAGCTCGAGCCATTTACATCACTATCCCATGGTTCGGGCAGTACATCACCAGCACGTGGTTTGAGCAGCATAAATAAACTGACACATTCACTATTAGTAATGGGCAAGCACTAAAATGCTTTGGTGCTCGCTGTTTGGGTCGAGCAAACTGGAATACTCGGGTACTCGGACAGAACAATGAGTCCAATGTAAGTCTATGGGAGACCCAAGCATTTTTACAGCGATCCCCCCCTCCTGTAGCCTTTACATTAGGTAGCATAATTTAAAAGGTTTAGACAGTTAATTTGTTTGTAGCGTTCAAGAAACCGTGCCTCCTATATTAGGAAGTTTAGTATAAGAAATGTTTATTCAGCATTACCAAAATTTTGTATGTTCCTATATCGTTAACTCTGTTTGACTTGCAGCCCGCGGATGTGCTGTGTTTATCGGGGGGGGGAATGTGGCGCCCCTGAGGCTTCAGTCACTACAGAGGTACTGCACCTCCTCCTGAGGTGTGGTGCCCCACCATCCAGGTAAGGTGGGAACTCCTAACCATGCTCCAACACCTGCACCCCTCACCACAAAGTAGTGTAGCAAAGCCACATTGCGGCTCTTTGCTTAGAGAGTAGCAGAGCACCTTTGGTGGTTCCCTGTTTGGAAACACGAAACCTGCTGGGAGGTGGGTGGAGTTGAGAATACATAAAGAGTGGGAAGGTTTAGTCAGTCAGTCAGTGAGTGAGAGAGAGAGAGAGACACTCAGAGAGGAGTGAGGAGAGAAGATCCCTAAGAGAGGGATGGAGGAAGGAGTGCTGCAGCTGCCTCAGTGATCTGAGCCAGCTGGCACGGGAAAGGAAAGAAGGAGAAAGACATTGAACTGAAGCCTGAGCTTCCATAAGAAGGAAAGACAAGTATGGAACATAGGAGTAAAAGGGAACACAGAGGACATGGGTTAGAGGAAGAACCCTACCTAGAAGTTCTAAACGCAAGGCCGGGGCCCGGTCCCCGAGGTTGTATGGACACTAATGGTTCTGCAGCAGACACCGGTGGAGTAGTGGGCTGTAAATGCACTACTCTCATCTAAGACTTGGGGCACAACAGCAACTTGAATAGTGAGTCAGGACTCACGAGTAAGGAGTCTCCGAAGCAGGCTACAGCTGTCTGCCGTACGAGTAGAGTTCTTGGGAACATCTGTCAGGAGGCACTCCAGTGTAACTCAGTACTAGGAGTACTTCACGCTATAGAGGAGACGTTCAGAAAGGTACATGTTGGCGGAGTGTTGGAAGGGAGCATCCTATCTTGCCTGGAGGTTGACTGAGCACAGGACCCGGAGGACACAGCACGGAGGCAGACATCTGGGTCAACTGCAGACTGAGTAAAGCTTTGGAACTACATGCCCTGCTATCCTCCATTTATTCCCGTACCACTACACCCTGCACTACTACATCTGGGCACCAGCCTCTACACCACCTGTGCCTTTCCTCCATTGCTACATCTACACTGCCCTGGGACTACAGCTCCACCTGTGGGGAGCTTCACCATCTTGGCTGCAACCCACCACCAGTCCCAGAGGATCTGTATGCAGCGTCGGCCTAACACTTCACTTGCCGAACACCACAGGTAGCGTCACGAACTAGTCATAAACTTTATTTCATTGTTCATTCATCCCCCTTTTGCCCTGGAGCCCCAGGGCCACGGACCGGGTCACAGCTTCCGTGACAACTCCCATTGAGATCAACAGGCCTGGTACCGAGTACCCTGCTAGGCCCTGGTGGGGTGCTCCATTCTGGCATCACGAACAGGATGACGAGACCCAATGCCATCGGGGTCTGTGCGCCTATGATTTGTTGGACTTAAAACTTGTGAGAATGTGCCGAAGACCCAATTTAATAGACTGTGAAATGAATATTAAAAATGGCCAACAGCCTAGAGAAGAAGGGCGTGATAATATGGGCGGTCCCAAGAAAAGAGCACGGACTGTCCTGGGCCTCCCTGTCTGAACTTCTATGCGACAGCAACTTGTCCCACCCCCAGAGGGGTTCGTATACTGGCTTGGTATGGAGGAGTTGGAAGAAGACGCCGCCCCCGGAAGGAGGAGCGGAAGCCAGTGGCGGGAAAGGCGCTGAGACAAGAAGAAGAGCGCCAGAATGCCATGATGGAAGAGGAGGGGAGGGGGCCTGTGGAGAGTGGGGAGGCTGAGCTGGATCTCCCCGGCGCCCTGGCTGGAGGCTCGGACCCTGCTTCTAGATTGAATCGCCGGCAGCTAGAGGAAGAGGTTGCCTAGCTGACCTAACGTTTGCAACTGAGGCAGGAGGCCTTGTGGAGGCTGAACTGGCAGCACGCCCAGGAGGGGCCTATGCCAGCGGTACCGCCGTCACAGGTACCCATCGCTGCAATACCGGAGCTTCCCCAGGCAGATGCCATGGAGCCTGCAGCCGCTGCCACAACACCGACAGCATACGGGGTCCCTTCTCCGCCGCCACCACTGGAGGAATTGTATGAGGCCCCGGGAGCCGAAGCGGAAGAGGAGCTCCTGCCCGGACCTGACGCGGCCGCGCAGGTCCCAACAGAGAACCCTGCGGACCCGGAGCCGCCATTAGCTCCACCGCCGTCCCCGGTGTCCCACGGACAGCGCCCACGCCACTATGCCTGCACCGGAGCAGAGACCACACCTCCAGGAGGCTCCAGGTACATCTGATGCCCCTATACCTGGGAAGGCCCTGGGGTATACCCCGATCGCAGTGGCTGGCCAGGTCGTGCTAGATCTGGTCTGGGACCAGGATACCTGTCCCTGGGGGAAAACACAGGAACCCCTGATGGTGGCGCCACGGTACAAAACCAGCCTGGATCGGTCCTGGGAGGAACGGGAGGATGATGAGAACTGGGCTAGTTGTCAAGCTACCATCCGGCAACTGGCAGCTGAACATCGGGAGAGGGAGCAGCGCCAGCTAGTGGTACTAGGTCCAGATTTGGACCAGAAGGAACAGGTCAGAGCCAGTCACTATGGTCCCAGAGATGCGGCAGGTTGGGGCCATGTCCTGAATGTGAATCATGAGATGGGGTTCGGCTTTATCCATGACCCTAGCCGGATCTCCGATCTGTTTTTCAACCAGAGAGATGTAGGACCCCACTTGAGAAAAGGACACCCTGCCAGAAACCGGAGCCCGGGAGATCATGTGACCTTCACCAGACACGAAGGTCTGAGAGGCTGGTATGCTATGAACATTAGAGGAGTCCCGGAGGATCTCATCAAGAAACCGCCCACTGCCTCCATGTGCCAAGCTGGAGCAGTACCAGTCCCACAGCCAAAAGTACGGAAAGTTGCAAGCTTTACCCCACTGGAAGAAGAGTACCTGAGGACTGCCAATGCATTTCTTTCATCTGGTAGCAGTTCCCAATCATCAGCTTCCAGAACCCCAGGAGGGGACAACAACAATTAGTCAAGATGCTTCCTTTAAAGTAAATCTCGTTACCCAGGAGGGTATTTGCATAGTTGTGCCATTGTTTTCTATTTTTTGCATCAGTTTTCAATTTTTGGATATCATGTCCTAGTTTATTTTCCCAGAGTTGCCCTGTTTTGTTGGCAGCCTTTACACTTGAACTGTGGAGATCATGAGCGCTGAATGGTCCAGAACGGTTATTGTATATAGTTTGCACCTCTTTAGGTGCTCTCTTGGTTTTACGTAGGACTCTTTTTGAAATAAGATCTACCTCGACATATTGACATTTCCAGACTCGATGGCCGGACCAGTGTATCTTTGCACTTGATAATAATGCTTAATGTTATTCTCTGAATAAGAAGCTAGAACGTAATAGTGTATAATGAAAGTATTAATGACAGATTTTATAGAAGTATATAGAGAAAGAAACATAGTGAATGTTTTACAGAGTTTTTGAATAAAGATGTTGAGAATGTGAATGCAGAATTGAAAATTACAGGTGACGAACCAGGTATCTACGGTTGTCATCCTAAGTCTAGAAGAGACAGTGAAAAGTAGAAAATGTGAAAGATAATGGAAAGATGTGTTTCTAGAAAATGTGAATTGATATTGAGTTTGCTCCTGTAGCACTTTACATTAGGTAGCATAATTTCAAAGGTTTAGACAGTTAATTTGTTTGTAACGTTCAAGAAACCATGCCTCCTATATTAGGAAGTTTAGTATAAGAAATGTTTATTCAGCATTACCAAAATTTTGTATGTTCCTATATTGTTAACTCTGTTTGACTTGCAGCCCACGGACGTGCTGTGATTAATGTGGGGGGAATGTGGTGCCCCTGAGGCTTCAGTCGCCACAGAGGTACTGCACCTCCTCCTGAGGTGTGGTGCCCCACCATCCAGGTAAGGTGGGAACTCCTAACCACGCTCCAACACCTGCACCCCTCACCACAAAGTAGTGTAGCAAAGCCACATTGCGGCTCCTTGCTTAGAGAGTAGCAGAGCACCTTTGGTGGTTCCCTGCTTGGAAACACGAAACGTGCTGGGAGGTGGGTGGAGTTGAGAATACATAAAGAGCGGGAAGGTTTAGTCAGTCAGTGAGTGAGAGAGAGTCACTCAGAGAGGAGTGAGGAGAGAAGATCCCTAAGAGAGGAATGGAGGAAGGAGTGCTGCAGCTGCCTCAGTGATCTGAGCCAGCTGGCAGGGAAAGGAAAGAAGGAGAAAGACATTGAACTGAAGCCTGAGCTTCCATAAGAAGGAAAGACAAGTATGGAACGTAGGAGAAAAAGGGAACACAGAGGACGTGGGTTAGAGGAAGAACCCTACCTAGAAGTTCCAAGCGCAAGGCCGGGGCCCGGTCCCCGAGGTTGTATGGACACTAATGGTGCTGCAGCAGACACCGGTGGAGTAGTGGGCTATACATGCACTACTCCCATCTAAGACTTGAGGCACAACAGCAACTTAAATAGTGAGCCGTGACTCAGGAGTAAGGAGTCCCCAAAGCAGGCTACAGCTGTCTGCCGTACAAGTAGAGTTTTTGGGAACATCTGTCAGGAGGCACTCCACTGAAACTCAGGCTAGGAGTACTTCACTTACAGTAAAGGCGCTATAGAGGAGACGTTCAGAAAGGTACATGTTGGCGGAGTGTTGGAAGGGAGCATCCTATCTTGCCTAGAGGTTGACTGAGCCCAGGACCTGGAGGACACAGCATGGAGGCAGGCATCTGTGTGAACTGCAGACTGAGTAAAGCTTTGGAACTACATGCCTTGGTGTCCTCCACTTATTCCCGCACCACTGCACCCCGCACTACTACATCTGGGCACCAGCCTCTACACTGCCTGTGCCTCTCCTCCGTTGCTACATCTACACTGCCCTGGGACTACAGCTCCACTTGTGGGGATCTTCACCATCTTGGCTGCCACCCACCACCAGTCCCAGAGGATCTGCATGCAGCGTGGGTCTAACACCTCACTTGCCGAATACCACAGGTGCCGTCACAAACTATTCATAAACTTTATTTCATTGTTCATTCATCCCCCTTTTGCCATGGAGCCCCAGGGTCACGGACCGGGTCACAGCTTCCGTGACAACTCCCATTGAGATCAACAGGCCCGGTACGGAGTACCCCGCTAGGCCCTGGTGGGGCGCTCCATAAGTCTATGGGAAACCCGAGCATTTTTACTGCGATTTCCCCCCCTCCCGGGGGTCCTTTTTAAGGGCTAAAAACATCAGAAAATGATGGAAACACTGCTCAAATGACACAGGGACATCATGGAGATCGCCCCTGGAAGCATTCCTGACTCCTAGTTCACAGCTTTAACCTCTTCGCGACCGCCCACAGTAGATAAATGTTGGCGCTTGCTGGGCTTTGTGCAGCGCCGACGTTTATCTACTGTCGGCGGTTTTGTGCCCCCCGGGACCCCCTCATACCTTATAATGCGGGGATCCCGGTGCACAATGCATGCTGGGACCCCCGACATCATCGAGACCTGATTGGTTCAGGTCCTGATGACGTCGCGTCACAGCAGCCAATGAGAGAGCTCGCTGGGAAAGCTGCTTGTTTCCCGGCGATCTCCCTCATTATAACGCGACTTCTCCTCTGAGCTCATGCTGACAGATGAGCAGAGGTGAAGCAGCGTTACAGTGTGACTAGATCGCTGCCTGGCACAGCTGATCGCTGCCTGGCACAGCTGTGTCAGGCAGCGATCTTGTCACACAGTAAGGCTGGTTTCACATTTGCGTTAAAACAACGCTGCGCCCTGCGTCGTTAAGCCCCGCCCTGAGCCGGCTCCCTGCCCACCCCATCCGGGATCACCGCCTACTTTCGCATTTGCACGCATGCGATCGGCGCACCCTATCTTTAGCATAGGGTGCGCAGATCATGCGCTGCCAGTGTGAAAGTAGTGTGCTGCGCACTTTTGACGGTGCGCCGTGTGCACCGAAATGCAGCATGTTGCATTTCGGCGCGCACGGCACACCGTCAAAAGTGCACAGCACGCTACTTTCACACTGGCAGCGCATGATCTGCGCACCCTATGCTAAAGATAGGGTGCGCCGATCGCATGCGTGCAAATGCGAAAGTAGGCGGTGATCCCGGATGGGGTGGGCAGGGAGCTGGCTCAGGGCGGGGCTTAACGACGCAGGGCGCAGCGTTGTTTTAACGCAAATGTGAAACCAGCCTAACGCTGCTTCACCTCTGCTCATCTGTCAGTGTGAGATCAGAGGAGAAGTGGCGTTACTATGTGCCGGGCAGCGATCTTGTCACATAGTAACGCTGCTTCTCCTCTGATCATCTGCCAGTGTGAGATCAGAGGAGAAGTGGCGTTACTATGAGTCAAAAATACAAAAAAAAAAAAAAAAAAAAAAAAGCAGGTAGGCAGGCTAGGGCTAGGGTTGGAATTCGAATTGGGGGTTTCCACTGTTTAGGTACATCAGGGGCTCTGTAAATGCAATATGACGCCCGCAGACCATTCCATCAAAGTCTGCATTCCAGAACGTCACTACTTCCCTTCCGAGCCCCACCGTGTGCCCAAACAGTGGTCCCCCCCCACGTGGGGTACCAGCGTACTCAGGACAAATTGGACAACAACTCTTAGGGTCCAATTTCTCCTGTTACCCTTGTGAAAATAAAAATTGGGAGCTAAAAGATCATTTTTGTGGAAAAAAAAATGTTTTTTATTTTCACGGCTCTACATTATAAACTTTAGTGAAACACTTGGGGGTTCAAAGTTCTCACCACACATCTAGATAAGTTCTTTAAGGGGTCTAGTTTCCAAAAAAGGGGTCACTTGTGGAGGATTTCCACTGTTTAGGCACATCAGGGGCTCTGCAAACGTGACATGACACCCGCAGACCATTCCATCAAAGTCTGCATTCCAAAACGTCACTACTTCCCTTCCGAGCCCCCCCCGTGTGCCCAAACAGTAGTTTTCTTCCACATATGGGGTACCAGTGTATTCAGGACAAATTGGACAACAACTTTTGGGGTCCAATTTCTCCTGTTACCTTGTGAAAATAAAAAATTGTGGGCTAAAAGATCATGTTTGTGGAACAAAAATGATTTTTTATTTTCATGGCTCTACGTTATAAACTTCTGTGAAGCACTTGGGTGTTCAAAGTGCTCACGACACATCTAGATAAGTTCTTTAAGGGGTCTAGTTTCCAAAATGGGGTCACTTGTGGGGGTTTCCACTGTTTAGGCACATTAGGGGCTCTCCAAATGCGACATGGCGTCCTCTCTCAATTCCAGCCAATTCTGCATTGAAAAAGTCAAACGGCACTCCTTCCTTTCTGAGCTCTGCCGTGTGCTCAAACAGTGGTTTAGCCCCACATACGGGGTATCGGCGTATTTGGGAGAAATTGCACAAAAAATTTTGTGGTTCACTTTCTGTTTTTACACTTGTGAAAATAAAAAAAATGGTTCTGAAGTAAAATGTTTGTGGAAAAAAAGTTAAATGTTTATTTTTTCCTTCCACATTCCATTCATTCATGTGAAGCACCAGAAGGGTTAATAAACTTCTTGAATGTGGTTTTGAGTACATTGAGAGGTGCAGTTTTTAGAATGGTGTCACTTTTGGGTATTTTCTGTGATATTGACCCCCCAAACTCACTTCAAATGTGAGGTGGTCCCAAAAAAAAAAAAAAAAAAAAAAAAAAATATATAATGGTGTTGTAAAAATGAGAAATCGCTGGTCAACTTTTAACCCTTATAACTTCCTAAAAAAAAAAAAAAAATTATGTTTCCAAAATTGTGCAGATGTAAAGTAGACATGTGGGAAATGTTATTTATTAACTATTTTGTGCGATATCACTCTCTGATTTAAGGGCATAAAAATTAAAAGTTGCAAAATTTTCAAAATTTTTGCCAAATTTCGATTTTTTTAACATATAAGCGCAGTTCATATCTAAGAAATTTTACCACTATCCTGAAGTACAATATGTCATGAGAAAACAATGTCAGAATCAACAGGATCCGTTGAAGCGTTCTAGAGTTATGGCCTCAAAGTGACACTGGTCAGAATTGAAAAAATTGGCCTGGTCACGAAGGCAAAAACAGGCTCAGGCGCGAAAGGGTTAAACAATGTTGTCAGTTTCATGCCATTTTTTACCGATGCACCAAAAAACATACCAAAACGGATTTTGCTGGGAAATATGTTAAGATACATCCTTTCCAGGTTAATGACTTGTATGTAAGGCAAAATAAATAACCCCAGACCATAATGTTCCTCCACCACTTGAGCTATGTTCAGATGCAGCGTTTTTGAAGAGTTTTTCAACTTTAACATTGCTTTCACCCACTACAAATGCATTCACTGGGAAATGTCATCGTAACATTTACCAACCCAAGCTGACACATAAGCAGACATATCTTGTTTCATTTATGAAGGAGAGACTCTTAAAGTCACAGAGCCTATTTTTACGTGGGCATCAGGCAGCATTAATCTGCTTAAAGGGCCATTATTAAACAGTGGGTCTCGTAAACTGTTATAGCTTATGCAGTGAGTGAATGGGCTGCCAAGAATTATGACGCACCCCAATACCCCTTTCACGAGATGTCCAGGATGTTTTCCATAAAAAATGTTGCATTGAATACAAGGCCTGCCCTGCTACCAAGTCATATGCACCCCATAAGCCTTTGAACCCACATAGTGGATGGGCACAGGAAAATCCACATCACATTATTAATTTTTTACTCCCATTCTGTTTTCTTATGGATTGACTGCATGGCCTGCCCTGCTACCAAGTCATATGTACCCCAATAAGCCTTTGAACCCACAAAGTGGATGGGCACAGGAAAATCCACATCACATTATTCATTTTTTACTTCCATTCTGTTTTCTTATGCATTTACTGCAAGGTCTGCCCTGCTACCAAGTCATATGCACCCCAATAATCCCAATCCCCCCTTGGAAGAAACATGGACGATGGTGTCATGATCACGTGTGTCAGGACGCAGATGTCACCGCAAGGCGGACCCATAACACGTGACCCTAGATACAGCGCCTCCAGTGGGGCGCATTTAAATAATAAAACGTGCAGGTGGATACGCCGCCTCCACCTGGCGAATTTTGGTATTACACGTTATACAATAAATCTGGAAACCCCGCCTCCAGTAAGGCGCATTTAAATAATAAAGGGGGAACCTGGGAAACTTTAACAATGGTGGGCCCTGCAATAGGGAAAAGGGAATTGGAGACCTCCTGAGCTCCCCTGAGCCAGTGTCCCTGCACTCCTAACGTTCCCTATGCCGGTTTCGCACCGGGCGCCGCACGCGTACCTTAACGCCCTTGCTCACCCTGACCCTAAACCCTCACTAGGGAATGGGTCGGTGCGGAGACTAATCCCACCACTGCACTAATAACACATGAGGAAAGAGACAATACAGGGGAAACACCACTTAGCTTTGCTCTGTTGCGTGCGCTCCTAGCAACAGAGCCCTCCACCTGAGTGCATCTTCTCCTCCACCCGGATCCATCACCATAACAGGATCCTTCACCTTAGTGCAACCTTGGAGCAGAGTCCAACACAAGTTGCAGCTGCTTAGAACCAGAGTCCCAAGGACGAGTTTAGCTGCTGACACGAAGTCGAGCATGCTTGAGTCCAGCTCAGCGGCCAAGTCCCACATGGTGAGTGCCACTCTCAATAGTCGCCACTCCACCAGCCCATGCAGACACTTCCCGCTGACACCATCACTGCGACCCCACCACGCCATGCCAGCCCTTCGTCCAGACACCATAGCTGCAACACGTCCCCCCTGGCTAAGCTGCGCAGGACTCCTCACCAGCTCCATCCTTCATCCAGGCTCTCCAAAAACAGAGTGGAACAAACTCACAATATCACAGGCAGTGAGTGAACCCCCTGAGCACACCTTTATAGGGTGTCACACCTGATCCATAATTAAGTGCAAAAAACCCTAAAGTGCAATACCACTCACCACCACCGGGGACAGTCAAGACACCTTGGAACTTTCCAAAGTAAAAAAAGTTCACTTTGCATTTAATACCACCAGATCCAACACAGGATCATGACAGTACCCCCTCCTTAATGAGGGGCCTCTGGACCCTAAAGATCACCCCACATTAGGGAAACACCTACAGCGGGGACGCCCAGATCCTGAGTTCACCCCACCATTACCTGACACTTCAGGTTCATGACAAAGACCGCTGGTATTGGCAATACATGTTCATTTTGGAGGCACCACTCATCTCCACAGCGCCGACCTGGGGAACGAGATTATGTATGTGTATGTATGCTAAGAGCTGATCAGACTCCACAACACATTTCCAAGATGTTTTTTGGTGGCACCCATACATGCTCGTTCACACACAGGTCCGGACCTGCACGTTTATTGCACACATACATTTGTCATAACTTGGTGAACTCACTCTGGACTTGACAACAGAGGCGTCCCCCTGTGTCACCACACTCACACCCCCACTATTCACCAAGGGACACACCCTCCAACCCTTTCACCATGAGGACTGCGCCTCCTAGGGTTGGTTAATGGCGCAGACACCAGGAGGAGAAGGGGACCGGGAAATGGAGGAAATATACTCTCGCTGGTCGCCTCCACACGACCAGGAGGGCGGCTTCTTCGATGGTATGAAGATTTGGCGTAAAACCCAGCGGACTCTCACACCAGTCAGTTCACCACAGGGGCGTACCCCTTCACCTCGGGGAATACCAGGCAGCTCCGTGGGGCACCATTCCTCCCACCTGCCTGGGTGCGCCCGCATGCATGAACCAGTCCTGCTCCCCAGCAGCGACTCTAGGGGGCTTTAGCCAGACCGCAGCCGCCATTTTTTTTTTTTTTTTTTGATTTTCTGGTTAGCTGAGCAGAAGCCCCAGACCCTGATAACTGCTGCTGCAGCGGCACTAACACACCTTGCCGCTCCCCACACCTCAGTGAGGCCCGGCAGCAAATACCATAGGTCTCCACATGGCCAAGGATCACCAAAAAAAAAACTGTATGTCCTGTGGTAATGTCATGATCACGTGTGTCAGGACGCAGATGTCACCGCAAGGCGGACCCATAACACACGTGACCCTAGATACAGCGCCTCCAGTGGGGCGCATTTAAATAATAAAACGTGCAGGTGGATATGCCGCCTCCACCTGGCGAATTTTGGTATTACACGTTATACAATAAATCTGGAAACCCCGCCTCCAGTAAGGCGCATTTAAATAATAAAGGGGGAACCTGGGAAACTTTAACAATGGTGGGCCCTGCATAGTCGCCACTCCACAAGCCCATGCAGACACTTCCCGCTGACACCATCACTGCGACCCCACCATGCCATCCCTTCGTCCAGACACCATAGCTGCAACACGTCCCCCCTGGCTAAGCTGCGCAGGACTCCTCACCAGCTCCATCCTTCATCCAGGCTCTCCAAAAACAGAGTGGAACAATATCACAGGCAGTGAGTGAACCCCCTGACCACACCTTTATAGGGTGTCACACCTGATCCATAATTAAGTGCAAAAAACCCTAAAGTGCAATACCACTCACTCACCACCACCGGGGACAGTCAAGACACCTTGGAACTTTCCAAAGTAAAAAAAGTTCACTTTGCATTTAATACCGCCAGATCCAACACAGGATCATGACAGTTGGCCTTTAAACAAAAAATGTCCCATTAAAAAGGAACGTGTCTCCTAGACTTGTATTGCCCATACACTAATTGTGTTGGTTGGCAAACATGTTCCGCTGTGGGGTACACCTCAACAGTTTCCAAAACAAGTATTTTACGCCCAGCAAAACCACCCACCCTTGTTCTTGTGACGACTCCTGGAGTGGACCCTCTGGGCCATGATACCAACCTACCCCGGACGAGCTAACCTAGTGAGGACCACCCCCTATACAGAAGATCAGTGTCGGAGGAAAACCAAAGTGAAGGATGATTGTGAAAAACTAAGTTTAAAGAGGAGTGCACCGTCCGTAACTATAAATACACCCGTGACACAAGCTTCTTCGTCTTCACCCATACATATTACCAATAATATACATGTGGGGAGGAGGACTTCCAGACAGTGAATGGGTAGGTACCCAGGGGACCGCCATCAGGGTTCCTGAGGGAACGATACTGGGAGGACAGTAAAAGGAAAGACTTGACTGAAGTTGTCAGGGAAACAGGGGGCGGGCAAGCTTAAAGGGAGCAGGGGGCGTGCTGAAGTGGCAGTTGACAGAGAGCCGGACTACAGACAGGAAGCAGTGTGAGAGAGAGAGGACCGAGGGAGCGGACGGTGTGTTTTGGAGAGACCGACAGGGGCCTGTGGAAGGGAAGCTGCGCACTCACTGACAAGTGACACGTGAGAGCCTTTCACCAGCGGCCGCTCCCTCATACGGTCGCATACAGCCGCCCCCGCTGTTTCCCGCCCTGTTGTGACAAGTCCGCGACCTCCAGTGACTGCTGCGACTACAGACCATTCCTTTACCACGGTCAGGACACTGCCCCCCTGTCTTCTTCCAGAGCTGCGGCCCTGTCATCACCGGCCCCAGGGGGCGCCACCCTTGCTACAGGTGGCTGT
Source organism: Dendrobates tinctorius (assembly GCF_039654945.1). Lineage (NCBI taxonomy): Eukaryota > Metazoa > Chordata > Amphibia > Anura > Dendrobatidae > Dendrobates > Dendrobates tinctorius. The sequence goes on from NW_027361680.1 coordinate 15,436,999, forward strand.
AGAGGCCCCTGTCCGGTTTGCTAAGGGACCCTGAGCAGAGGTTGGTGAACGGTTATATTTAGAGACTGCGTCATAACTCCGCGGTGAGACGAGAGCTGCAAGGAGACGCCTGTTGCGCCCCATCAGCACCGTTTCTTCAGGGCCTGTTGCGCCCCCATCGGCACCATTTCTTCAGGGCCTGTTGCGCCCCACCAGCCCAGTTTCTTCAGGGCCTGTTGCTCCCCATCGGCACCATTTCTTCAGGGCCTGTTGCGCACCACCGGCACAGTTTCTTCAGGGCCTGTTGCGCCCCACCATCACAGTTTCTTCAGGGCCTGTTGCACCTCACCGGCATAGGTTCCCCAGGGCCTGTTGTGCCCAAACCTTCCCGGGACTCTGAGGTGTCGAGGTGACAGCATCAGCGACCTCTAAGCGGCCACATCTGCGACTTCAAGCGACGCATGGAAGGATAAGTGACCTATAGTAATAAGTACCCTAGTTTTTGTCATACTCCGTCTTTCGACACCCGGACTAGCCGGGTTGCTCCCAGTTAATAAAGATATTGGTTTATTGTTTTGAGTCCCTGCGAGGACAAATTGTTGTTACCTCTGTTTACTGGTTCAGCATAGCCACCAGCGGCTCCAAGTTATAAAAGTTGATTATACAACCCATACCCTGTCTCGTGTCTCATCACTGCGTCCTGAGAACCTGCTCAGACCCTACACTTGGCGTAGTCGGCAGGATGCAGTCTCCGAGCACGGACAGTGGTGGCCCAGATCAGGGCAGAGCTGTAAACTCTACAACTAATGAGGGTCCCCGTACCAGCATTTCATTGGGGGCCATGCTGAACAACCTGCCTAGATTTTCCGGGCTCCAATACTATGTTATGGAGCTGGACAGAGCAGATGCGGGTGCTCTTTCGGATGCACCCAATAACCCCTGACTTGGAAGCCGAAGTGGCACTCATGGCCCTAGACGGGGAGGTGCATAGGTCAGTGATGTTGAAACCTCCGGGGCACCGCAACAGTTTTGAAAAAGTGATACAGATAGTGGAACAGACCCACGGGGATCCCACTAATGTGGGAGAGTTGAGGACCCGTCTGTTTAGTCGGATGCAGGCAGAAGGGGAGACAATCACTCAGTACATGAATGTCCTCCAAGAATTGCATATGACTATTGAAAGAAAAGATGGGGTAGGGGTAGGACCTGTTGACATTACCCTACGTGACCTACTGGTGACTGGACTGCGAGATCCACTAATAAAGCAGGCATTACGGGAGCAGATCACAATGAACCCCCAAATAGACTTTTCAGAAGTGGGAAGTCAGGCACGGGTTCGAGAGCAAGAACAGGGGATGGCGGTCACCGTGGGGAAGGTCCGAGGTGTGGAGGCCTCCTCGAACGCAGTGGAGAAACCTCAGTGGGTGGAGGAGATGATGCGAGAATTGAAAAATATTAAGGGCGAGTTAGCCGAAGTAAAGAGAAGAACCGAAACGGGGACTGGACGACCTAGCTTTAATCCCGGCCCCTGGGGGTCATGCTCCCCGCGGGGTGGTCAATGTATGCCGGCCCGGTGTTATGAGTGTGGAGAACCAGGTCACTTTGCCCGAGAGTGTCCGCGGCGTGGGAGATACCCACCCCGTCGGCCATTAAACTAAAGGCCTCCGGGCTGGGGGGACGCTGCTCGGAGCCAAAAACCACAACTAGGGGTGGTGGAAGTCCCGAAGATTTGGTAGCAAAGTGTCCGGTGGTTTGGGCAGAAGTGGAGGGCCGGGCCGTCAGGTGTCTGGTGGACATGGGGTCACAAGTAACCACTATGCCCGCAACGTACTTTCAACAAAACTTTCCGGAGGCAGCAAGGCCTCAGTGGGGGCCCATGATGAGATTAATAGCCGCCAACCAACTGCCGGTCCCGGTTGCCGGGGTAGTGTGGGTGCAGGTGACATTGTGCGGTAAACCCCTTGGTCGCAGAGGGGTGGTGCTGACTCAAGAAGAAGCTGATCTACGACACCCCGTCACCCTAGGCATGAATATTTTACGAGAGTTTGGCAACCTGTTGCTTAATGATCCCACACAAAAGATACTGAAGCAGTGGGGTTCTCGCACAGCTCAAGGACAGGTATTCCAACAGCTGGTGCAAGGTGCGCTGGTGCATCAGGACTGCCGGGAAGGCAAGGCTCTAGGCAAAGTCATCGCGTCAGCGACTCCCCTGCTTCTACTACCTCCTGGGCAGACTGTGGTGGTCCTACCAATTCGAGCCTCGATACCTTTGGAGGGCGTGGAGGTGCAGGTGGAGCCGTGTCACTTGGTGCGCTTGCCTCCTAGCATACTGGTGGCCCGTTCCCTGGCTGCCGTGCAAAAAGGAACCGTCCTGGTACGCTGCGTTAACCTTGAAGTCCCAGACACCGTTTTAAAAGCACAGACTGAACTGGCCAAACTAGTAAGGCCCTTAGAGGAAGTGCTGCCAGCCCCTGGCGGTTCAATTGCGAATACACCCCGAGGATCCGTGGGAAGTCACGATTCGAACCCTACAGGCCACCGAAGTCTCGGCTCAGGAGAAAGGTCAAAATATTCTGGAGCAGATGCCAGTCGAGCTTTCCGGGTTAACTGCAACCCAACTCTCACAGGTAAAAACATTGCTTGGACAGTACCACGAAGTATTTGCTAGTCATGAAGAAGATTTTGGGTGTACCACCGCCATTACTCATGAAATTCCCACAGCAGGAGCGGCCCCTAACCGGAAACGATATCGACAGATTCCTCCACAACTCTATCAAGAAGTAAAAACTTTGCTGGCCCAGATGCTGCGAAAAGGGGTAATATGGGAAAGTCAAAGCCCCTGGGCGGCTCCAATCGTGTTGGTCTGGAAGAAAGATGGCACACTACGGTTCTGTGTGGACTATCGGAAACTGAATGCTTGCACTATTAAAGACTCGTATCCACTGCCCCGCATAGAAGAATCCTTGTCTGCCTTGGGAAAGGCAACATACTTTTCGACCCTGGACTTAGCCAGTGGGTACTGGCAGGTGCCCATGTCAGAAGAAGATAGAGCCAAGACGGCGTTCATATTGCCCATGGGACTATTTGAGTTTAATCGGATGCCGTTTGGACTGGCCAACGACCTTTCAGCCGTTGATGGAGCAGTGTCTAGGAGATCTCAATTTTGAGGCCACATTGATCTACCTAGACGATATCATCGTCTATGCCGCCACATTCGAGGACCACCTAAAGCGGTTGGGGCAGGTACTCAGCCGGCTGCAAAAGTACGGGTTGAAGGTGAAGCCGCAGAAATGCCACCTATTTCGCTCCCAGATTGAGTATCTGGGTCATGTCATTTCGGCAGAGGGTGTGAAGGCCATCCTGGGATGAAGTTGCTGCTATCCAAGAATGGCCTACCCCCGAGACGGTAAAAGATGTGCGGGCTTTTCTGGGGTTAGCCGGATATTACCGTCGTTTCGTAAAGAATTTTGCACGTCGAGCTCGAGCCCTGCACGACCTGCTAAAGGGGGCTACCGCTGGGGCCAATGGACGAAGAATCCAGTGGCAACACCCTCAGGAAGAGGCCTTCTGAGACCTCAAGGCTGCGCTCTCGGATGCCCCATTGTTAGCTTATGCGGACTTCTCACAACCGTTCATCCTACACACTGACTGGAGTCTTCACGGGCTGGGGGCTGTGTTGTCACAAATGCAAGATGGCCGGGAGAGGGTGATCGCATATAGAAGCCGCTCACTCCATGACTCCGAGCGTAACCCTGACAATTACAGCTCCTTCAAGCTTGAGCTCCTCACAGTGGTGTGGGTCATGACGGAGAGATTTGCAGAGCACCTAGCGGGCTCCGAGGTGGTGGTGCGAAGGTCAATTACCCCCTGGCTCATTTGGAAAACGCCAAATTGGGGGCTCTGGAACAGCAATGGGTGGCCCGGATGGCGAAGTTCAATTATAAAATCATCTACAAAAGAGGGGCCGTGAATGTTCATGCTGACGCCCTCTCCAGGATTCGACATTCAACTCCGGGGCAGAATCGAGACGAAGAATTAGAAGGAGAAGAAATACCGTTCACCCTCACCGCTGCCATGCTCACAAATGTCAATCCAAAAGTATCTACCCCAGAGACCCCCAGAGGCATACTGGAACAATCTCGGGATAAGTGGATACAACAACAACAAGAAGACGAGGAAGTGGGACTTCTCCAGACATGGGTCGCCACTGGCCAATTGCCCACTGATACTCAACGACAAACTTTGACACAAGACCTGTCGCTGATGCTGCGACAATGGGAGAGGTTGGTTATCCGAAAGGGACTACTGTGCCGTCACAAACAACCTTAATGACGGTTTGGCAGGTGGTTACGCCCGGAGCTCAACTACACGAACTAGCTCGAGAGGCTCACGAAAAAGGGGCCCACTTTGGAGTTAAAAAGAATTTGCAATGGTTGCAACAGAAAGCTTATCACCCACGCTTGTCGGCTGTTGTGGACGAAGTTTGCCCGACTTGCTGCTTATGTGAATTGGCCAAACCGCCCTCTCAACATGCCGCAACACAGACAATTGTGACTTCAGCACCCCTTGAACTCCTGACGGTGGATTACCTGACCATTGGTCCCGCATTTCAGGGATACGAACACTACCTCGTCATGGTGGATCATTTCACCAAGTTCGCTGTGGTCACCCCTACTCGAGACCAGACCGCGGAGTCGGCCACCTCCGCAATTTGCAGAAACTTTATACAAGTGTACGGCTGTCCTCAACGTATACATTCCGACCAGGGAGCATGTTTTTTGGGAAAAGTTATGGAGGAACTGCATCATCTCTATGGGATTGACAAATCCCGGACCACACCATATCACCCGCAAGGAAATGGGGCTTGTGAACGATTTAATCGGACATTGATTCAAATGCTGCGTACTCTGGAGAGTGACAAGAAGGATCGTTGGCTCGAATATGTTTCTGAACTGGTATGGGTCTATAATAACCGGGTACATAGAGTTACTGGCTATACCCCTTATTCCCTGCTGTTTGGACGAGAGGGTAAAGGGATCATGGAGGTGGAGTTGGACCCCGAAGAGCCTCAGCCCTGGACCGGAGTTTCGTCCTGGGTCCAAAATCATCGCCACAGGCTGCAAACTCTCCACCGAATCGTACATACCAAACTCCAAGACTGGGAACACCCAGGGAAAAATACAACTCCACCTCCTCAGCTCCAAAGCGGGGACCGTGTGCTTGTACTGGATCAACGCCCCCAGAACAAACTGGAGTCGCGTTGGGAAGAGAGTCCTTATCGGGTACTACGCCGTATCCATCCGGAAGGACCGGTGTACGAAATACAACCTGAAGAGGATGAAACACTGCCCACTCGTGTTGTGCATCATAATATGTTATGCCCATGTACTTCCTCCGACCCGAAGCAACCGGAGCCTACCCCGTCGACATCCGAACTGTCTTCCGTATGTTGGATGCCGGACGACAACGAAGATTGTCTCCCAGGACCCGGAGGCCCTCCTCGCAGTAATGAATCATCTAACACAAATAGCCTGCCCGCACCAACCAGCCCACCGATGTCCACCACCCCAGACGACTCTACCCCAGTTGAACTTAGAAGCTCCGAGCGGTCAACAGCCGGCAAACCCCCCGAACGATATGAGCAAGATCAATTCATATGGCAACGAACATTGAAACTCCTACAGACTGAGCTCAATAGACTGAGGCCCTTGCCCGAGAACTGGCAAGCTTACAGGGTGGGGGATTGTGGGGAGGAGGACTACCAGACAGTGAATGGGCAGGTACCCAGGGGCCCACCATCAGGGTTCCTGAGGGAACGATACTGGGAGGACAGTAAAAGGAAAGACTTGACTGAAGTTGTCAGGGAAACAGGGGGTGGGGCAAGCTTAAAGGGAGCAGGGGGCGCGCTGAAGTGGCAGTTGACAGAGAGCCGAACTACAGACAGGAAGCGGTGTGAGAGAGAAGACCAAGGGAGCGGATGGTGTGTTTTGGAGAGACCGACAGGGGCCTGTGGAAGGGAAGCTGCGCACTCACTGACAAGTGACACGTGAGAGCCTTTCATCGGTGGCTCCCCTCATACGGTCGCATACAGCCGCCCCCGCTGTTTCCCGCCCTGTTGTGACAAGTCCGCAACCTCCCGTGGATCGCTGCGACTACAGACCATTCTTTTACCGCGGTCAGGACACTGCCCCCTGCCTTCTTCCACAGCTGCGGCCCTGTCATCACCGGCCCCAGGGGGCTCCACCTCGCTACAGGCGGCAGTAGAGGCCCCCCGTCCGGTTTTCTAAGGGACCCTGAGCAGAGGTTGGTGAACGGTTATATTTAGAGACTGCGTCATAACTCCGCGGTGAGACGAGAGCCGCAAGGAGACGCCTGTTGCGCCCCATCAGCACCGTTTCTTCAGGGCCTGTTGCGCCCCCATCGGCACCGTTTCTTCAGGGCCTGTTGCGCCCCACCGGCCCAGTTTCTTCAGGGCCTGTTGCTCCCCGCCGGCACAGATTCTTCAGGGCCTGTTGCGCCCTGCCGACACATTTTCTTCAGGGCCTGTTGCGCCCCATCGGCACAGTTTCTTCAGGGCCTGTTGCGCCCCACCAGCACAGTTTCTTCAGGGCCTGTTGCGCCCCACCGGCACAGTTTCTTCAGGGCCTGTTGCGCCCCACCATCACAGTTTCTTCAGGGCCTGTTGCGCCTCACCGGCATAGGTTCTCCAGGGCCTGTTGTGCCCAAACCTTCCTGGGACTCCGAGGTGTCGAGGTGACAGCATCAGCGACCTCTAAGCGGCCACATCTTCGACTTCAAGCGACGCATGGAAGGATAAGTGACCTATAGTAATAAGTTCCCTAGTTTTTGTCATACTCCGTCTTTCGACACCCGGACTAGCCGGGTTGCTCCCAGTCAATAAAGATATTGGTTTATTGTTTTGAGTCCCTGCGAGGACAAATTGTTGTTACCTCTGTTTACTGGTTCAGCATAGCCACCAGCGGCTCCAAGTTATAAAAGTTGATTATACAACCCATACCCTGTCTCGTCACTGCGTCCTGAGAACCTGCTCAGACCCTACATACAAAGGTCACAGTCTAAAATTAATTGTCCGAGTGTAACCAACATTGTTAAAGGAATGCCACAAAACCTACATAACCCCGACCCTTTGAAAAACTTGATTTCCTCTTTACAACATATGGACAATGATAGTATTGATGATGGCGACTTAGAAAATTTCCACATCCACACCAAGAAGATGAAGATCACAGCTACAAAAAATGTTCAAAAAGTGCAGTGAATGTCTGGAAAATCATTTTCTCAAGGGCAAAGTTTTATCTCTTACTAAAGTGGTACCAAAACAGGTATACACAGCTTTCAGGTGTACTCAGCGTGAGATCCTTGAAAGATGATGTATTCTGATTTGTCCATGTTCACTTTTTGAAAGCGAGCAGAAAAGAAAGATGACGTGGGAAGACGTGTGATTTTGGTCGGTACAGAAAGGTAGATCTGCGTGTCATCGGCGTAGTGATGATATTGCAAACCGTGCCATTACATCATCTGGCCCAGGTCGAAGGTGTAGATGGAGAAGAGTAGGGCTCCTAGAACAGAGCCTTGGGGAACAACGAAAGACAGGTGTCGAGGTGAGGAGGTGGTGTGGTAGAGGGAGACAAGGAATGTCCCCCTATCAGTCTTCTTAATTTTTAAAGACTCTGCCGATAACCCCAAAAAGGACATTTGCACCACCAGCCATGGCCGCATCAGCAGGGGTAGTAAAACTACCATCCTTACCACCACCAGCCTGATCAGGCACATGGCAGCAAAGCAACAGACTTTGGTTGAACACCAGGCTCCATGAACAGTGTCTTCAGGTGATACCACTGCCTCTTCCGTTGTTGTGCGTGCAAGCCAATCCCCTGTCCACAGTGCATGGGAAGATGCCTGCTTCCCTGCACCTGCTGTTGACCACAGTCAAATAGCACCATCATCAAGCTCGTCCCCGTCCTAGTCCCAGTGCAGCCTTCAGTTGTCCATAACCCAGTCATTGAACCGTAAGCGGAAAGACGCAGCCAACGCCCCACAGGCCACAGTACTAAATTAATACATTTCTCATCTGCTTGCATTCGAAATGTTGCATTTTAGGTTCGTGGGAAACAGACGCTTTCCGCAAGCTGATGGCGGTGACCGTAACAAGGTACTCTGTTATGAATAGGTCACCAAGGAGGATGGCAGGAATAGGCTAGGCCACCAGGAAACCAGAAAGGTTGGTAACTTAGCGGATTGCAGACCCCTAATCCTAACAACACAACTAGCAGTAGCCATGGAGCGTACCTACGATGCCCTAGATGCCTCGGCACAGCCAGAAAGCTAACTAAGCCTAAAGCAAGAAAGGTGAAATCTAAACTGCCCCGGAGTAGAACCCCAAAGGAATAGATAGCCCCCAACATATATTGTTGGTGAGACAAGATGAGGTACAAATACAGGCAGAAAATTGAGCAAATGATGGGGCCCAAAACTGTCTAGACAGAAATGGGCAGAAAAGACACTGTCTGCAATCACTCAAAAACCCTAAAAAATCCAACACATCTGATGTATAAAAACACTGAGATCTCACAACCTCTCCCCCACTGTATCAGCATTCTGGTGTGAACTGGCAGCAGCACAAAAGAGACTAATATAACAAGGGACTGAACAAACTGACACAAGCTGTAACATAAGGAGCGGGGTCCAGCACTGCCCCAGCAGGGAGCATGCTGAACCCTCACAGCAAAGCAGAAACCTGAAAAAGGCAAAACCAGATCAGATGCAAAGGATTAGCAAATGAACAACTTAACTGAAAAATGCAGGATCAGGCAGGAGACAGCAGACCTCAAAATGCACAGGAAGAAAGCAAATCACAAGCAACAACTGAGGGAAGCCTGCTCACTTAAATACTCCCAGTCAGTAACCCCTGACTTCCAATCATCGCCGTCAAGTGGCAGACTTCTGTCAACCCGGCCAGCTCCACTACCCACAGTAACCACCAGAGGGAGCCCCGACTCAGAAGTCAGATCAAGATAATTCACAACAGTACTCGGTCCCCACCCGACACTCTTTCTCCCGGTCTGCCGTCATGACATTAGACAAGCAAGCACTTGTCCCACAACATTACCCGGGCCATCAATAATGCTGGTACAGGGAAAGTGCACCTAACCACGGACCCATGGACAAGTGCTTGTGGGCATGGACGGTACATCACACTTGGTTTGTGTACAAGAAGTCATGAGCTAGTCGTACATTGGGAGACCATGTCACAGATGTATGGAGGAGACAGGTTGTGGAAGGCTTTCTATGTCATATTTAGGGTTTTGAACTGTAGCATATGGGCAATAGGTAGGCAGTAAAGGGCATGGCAGAGAGGAGAGGCTGGGGAATAATGGAGGGACAGTTGGATTACTCTGGCAGCAGAGTTTTGGATAGATTTGAGTGTGGCAAGAGTTCTAGAGGGGAGGCTAGAGAGTATAAGGTTGCAATAGTCGAGGAGGGAGATCATGAGGGAGTGCACAAACATTTTTTAATTTTCTTGGAACATACAGATCCAGGAAATGTTTTTGAGTTGTAATGGGCAGGAGGAGGCAAGGGCTTGGATCTTAGCTTGAAAGAGAGGGCAGAATCGAGTATCACCCTGTGGGCACGAACATGTGGGAATATTTGTCCAGGTGTGCCGTCCCGGCATTACACAGGCACGTGTCCCATGACATTACCCGTGCCCTCCACAATGCTGTTACTTGGAACATCCACCTAACCACAAACACGTGGCCAAGTGCTTGTGGTCAGGGATGTACATCTCACTGAGGGCACAATGGATTAACATAGTGAAAGCCGGGACCCACTCCAACCTTGGTATGGTGCACATTCTCCCAAACCCCGAGTATTGCGGGCCCTATGCCAATCTGGGTTTCCTCCACAGTCTACAGCTCCTGCATCTCCTCCTCCTCCTTCACCTCCTCTTCAGCCTCCAGCTAGAAAAGGTAGCACATCATTCACAAGCTGGAAGCACTGCAGCACTGCCAAATGAAAGCGGGAACAGGCTGTGCTGAAACTAATATGCTTCTGTGACCAACCCCAAAATGCTGAAGAGTCTCTGAAAGAGCAGGCAGATCGGTGGCTGAGACTGCTGGACTCACAGCCAAACATGGTTATGTGTGACAATGGTTGGAACCTGGTGTCTGCTCTGTGGCGAGGTGAGCTCACACACGTGCCATGCCTGGCTCATGCGCTTATCCAAATTCGTCAATGTTTTTTAAAAGCAACATGGAGCTGGCAAATCTGCTTTGAAAAGTGCAACGCTCGAAATACACATTTTAGAAAGTCAGCTACAGCTTCATCCGCCCTTGCCGTGATTCAGCAGCACTTGCAGCTTATGGCTCAACGACTGGTGTGTGATGCCCCCAGGCCTTGGAACTCTACACTGCAGATGTAGGAATGGATTTCTGAGCAGAAGAGGGCAGTTGGTGAATAATCTACCAGCACCAACAAGGTTGTCGGTGTCATGCCCGCCATGTCTGGTATACCGCATGACTCCTGGAGCAGTGTGCACGCACACTGAACTATCATACCCACCATGTTTGTTATGCCGCATGACCCCTGGAGCAGTGTGCACGCGCACCGAGCTGTCACACCTGCCATTTCTGTTATGCCGCATGACCCCTGGAGCAGTGTGCACGCGCACCGAACTGTCATACCCGCCATGTCTGTTATGCCGCATGATCCCTGGAGCAGTGTGCACATGCACCTTGTGACTGTTGTACTGCAAGATGCCTGGAGCAGTGTGCACGTGCGCCTCATCTCATGGTGGCCTGCCATTGCCAGTGCGCATGTGTGCTTTACCTCATGGCTGCTTACCGTTGCTGTGTGACCATCCGTCTCTGCTCTGCCTGCAGCTATCCTCTCTATGATCCTGGAGACCCTGACCATGTGACCTTCTCTATGGTCCAGCACAGTCTGACCCAGCTATCCTCTTTATGATCCTGGAGGATCTGAACCGGAAGTCCTCTCCTGGTCTGACCCGGAAGTGCAGGTGCTAATGCCCTATATCAGACCGCCCCTTCCTATGGTTGGGGGCCTGAGTATCGTGTTGCTTCCCTGCATGGCTGCTTGGTCTGCTCGGTCGCTCTCTGTATTCTGTGCCCCTGCACTCTGCCCTGTTGTGCGTCTCTGCACACGCTCTGTGCTTGTATTCTGCCTCTTGCCTCGTGCCATGTCTTGTGTTTTCTTTTGTGCCATGTTTTGTCTGTGCTATTATTTGACTTGTAGTACTTCCTCTGTTCTCTGCCTTTGCCTGTTTTTGCCATGTTTCATCCTTGCTATGCTTTGCCTTGTAGTACTTCCTATGTTCTCTGCCTTGCCTGTTTCGCAGTGTCTGGCCTTTTGCTATTCTGAGCCTTGTAGTACTTCCACGTTCTCTGTCTCTGCCTGGTTTTCCTTACTCTGTCTTCTGGTGCTCGCTAGCACATTCTATGTCTAGTCTCAAGGTTCTGCCTTGACCCGGCTCTGGGCTTCGGCCTATGCTCTGCTGCTAGCCCTTTACTCTCTCTGACCCAGCTCTGTGCTTCTGCCTACGTTCTGCTCCTTGTTCTGTACCTTGCCTAGCCTTTGCCTTGTTTCTTGCCTTGCCTTGCCTTGCTTCTTCACGTGACCTTTGCACGTGCCTGGCCTTCCCTCGCCTGCCTGTTTGTGCCGCAGCCGTGCCATGCTCTACGTGCCCGCCTGTCTGTGCCTCAGCCATGCTCGTCGGCCAGTGACTTAGCTGTGTCCGCCTGTTGTGCTTCAGCCAAGCTCTCCTCAGTCTTGCCCGCCAGTTTGTGCCTCAGCCCGACCAGCTAGCCAGTGCCCCAGCCGTGCTCTCTGTGCTTCCTTGCACCCACGCTGTCTCTGCACTGTGCTTTACGTGCTTCTCTAATAGCACGTGCAGGGCCTAGCCTGCTCCTTGGCATACCTCCCCGTGCTTCTGTAAAAGTACGCGCAGGTCTTGCCATGTACCCTGTCGTGCCCCCTAGCATGCACAGGCCCTAGTCTTTAACCTGTCGTGCCCTCTTGCATGCACAGGCCCTAGCTTGTACCCTGCACGCACAGGCCTTAGCCTGAACCCTGGCATGCCTCCTAGCACACGCAGGCCCTTGACTTAGCCTGAACCCTGGCGTGTCTCCTAGCACGCGCAGGCCCCTGACTTGAACCTGACCCTGGTGTGCTCCTCTGCACGTGCAGGACTATGCCTTGTACCCTGACCCTGGCGTGTCCCTCGGCACGCGCAGGACCTTGCCTTGGACCTTGAACCCTGGAGTGTCCCTACACATGCACCATGTCTTGTACTTTGAACTTTGAACCCTGGCGTGTCCCCTACACACGCACCGTGTTTTGTACTTTGAACCTGGCGTGTCCCCTACAGACGCACCTTGCCTTGCACCTTACCCTGGACCCTAGTGTGCCCCTAGCACGCACCCTGACTGGAACCTTGCCTTGGACCTTGGCATGTTCCCTAACACGCACCATGTCTGGAGATCTGTTGGGCCTCCTTGCCTGAACCCTGCTTTGCCTGCCAGATCCCCGGAACCTGCCGATCGCTGCCAGAGATTGTAAGCCTGATGACTGCGGCCTGATGTCCGGAGCTGATGTCCGCAGCCTGACGTCCTGATCCTGTCGATCATTGCCAGCTGTCCAGAGTCCGATGCCATCGAGCCTTGCTTGTTCCTAGGCGTGACATCTAGCATCTACCTTGCCATGGACCTTGGCATGTCCTCTCGTGCACCTTGCTGTGTTTTCCCTGTTATCATGTTTTGCACCTGATGTAACCCTGAGTTTGCCTTAATGAAGATACCTTGAATTCACGTCTTGTCTTGTTTCCTGCACGTCCTTTGTCGTCAGACACTCGTATTTAGTGTCTACCTGAGTTGGCCGCCTGGTTCCAGCAGTCGTGGTGGCTCATCCCCTTGGTCTTGCCCATGACACTCCCTGTATAGGGGGTGGTTCCTCACAAGGTCAGCTCACCCTAGGTGGGTGAGTGCC